>NC_136122.1:7044531-7580727 GCF_965212315.1 Lampetra planeri | reverse complement strand
TGTGGTTTGTGGGGACAGGGTGTGCAAGAAATAAAAAACGAGTTTTACAAAGGCAGCTGGTATGTGATGGCATGTGGAAATGCGGTTTAAAGGATGCTGATGATGATTCATTGTGGGACAAAATTGTTTGCAGTCCCGTAAGCCATTTTGGACAGTGGCGAAGGATATGTGGCCACTTTTCAGGAAATTGGGCCTCGCGTTTTTGCCCGGCGCAAGCGTTAAATATGCGCCGCCTTGCTTAATCCGCATCTCCCCCTGGCGCTATCGGTGCTGAGGGGGGGGGGTGAGTTTTTTCGGCGGAGAAAGAAAGCAGCAGTGGTGTGGCGGGGGGAGGCTTTTGCAGTTTCATACATAAATTGCCTGAAAATAATGTGTGCCTTTGAGCGGGGCCCTGCCTGTGTTTGGCGACCAGCCCACTCTCATTCTACGCGTCTGTGTGTGTGTGGCCTTGGGGTGTGCTGTGATTGAGTGGCGCTACCTAGTGGTAGTTATTGCGACTTGCGCTGTATTGCAACAGCTTGTGACTAGCGTGCGTACGCCACTCTCAAGCTGTATTGAGACTTTAGTTTTGACAGTTGTCATTGGTATGCACCCCAGTGTAAATGTTCTTATAAAGCAAATGCATCCTTTTCAGTTGGTGGGGTTTAACATGCATGCAGCTTATATTTGAAGCTTTGTTATGTTGTGAAATAAAAATAGGAATGACATTTCAAATCCAATGCAGTTAATATCAGCAATTTTGCAGTGTTGTTGAGCATATTGAGTTGATTAGAAATATTCAAATACGTAACAGCCATTCTCAATCAACCAGTGGATGATGGCTCTCCCCCATGCCGAGTTAGTCGTGGGGTTATTTTGACCATGCTTCACCAAGCTGCTCAGTGGGTTGGTGGATGGGTCGTGGGGGGCAGGACCGATTCTGATATTGAGGTTTGCCATGGGTTTGCCGGTGTCTATGGCACACGACGCCGACCAGTACCACCGCCCCGCACTTATTGAGATGTGTAAATCGCTTCGGCTTTTTAGTACGCTCATTGAGCTGTCTGATGGGAGACATCGCCGCACTCTGTAATAATCCCATCCCATTTGAGAGGCCCTTCGACGTGCAGCGTAGCTGCTCTTGCAACTGGCACTTTTCACACGGCCGGCCATGAGCTGACCGATTGATTGCTCTTCCAAGACAAAAATGTCCAGTCAAAACGACACATGCAGTCACTATATGCATGACGGAATGAAGCCGTAAATGAAACAGCTTTTATTGTTTATCTCTTTGCTTTATTTATATTCAATGCTGCTGCCGTCTTGGCAACTGCACGTACAGTAAAAAAAAAGCTGAACAAAAATGTGTGGCCATTTTAATATTATAAACAAATATGTCTGTGCTTGAATCCGATTTTGTTTTTATTAGATGAGAGCATAGTCCCGACGAATTATTACGTCGGTGCGTATTCTTTTTAAAGTGAAAAGCAGATGAAGGAAGCCCGAACACGGATGTTCCACGAAGTTAAGTCATCCTTAAAACCCCGGGGGCGGTAACGAGCGTCAACAGACTACTCAGAACGGATGGACTTGACTGTGCTGAGTGTGGCAGACATGCTGCATGATGTCCGTTCTAGGGGGGGGTTAACTTTGCCTACAGCTGCTCTTGATGCTGTTCATACCAACCTCTTCCCAATACGATGAAGCTTCTTCAGCAACTCCCTATACATCATCCCGCTGTATTAATCTACACGGAAACAAATGCTGTTGACGTTTCCGCAAAGGAAGTGGACATATTTTTTGCCCGGCCTTTTGCTCAAATTTACATGCCAATACACCATTTAAGAAAAGAATCGGCTCTTAAAATAGCTGGTTTAGGCATTGTAATATAACGTTACTGTACAGTAACATGCACATGTTTTGCTCAACTGTAATGCAGACATGTTCCTAAACAGCGAATAACCTTAATTACGTCTTTATATTGGCATGAAAGTAGACGTGAATCAAAGAAATAAATACAATTTCTGAAAGCAAAAACATCGTTTGAAATCTACAGGTGCCCCAGACCTTGGGTCGCAGTTTAATTATTGAATACTGTACCTTTATTTGTTAATCTTACATTATTTAACGTAGAGCGTAATTCACGTGAACTGCGCCAATTCCTTGAGGATTTTAAACATTTATGACGACCACGACCCATGGCTTTTTTTTTTGTTCATTATACGATTGCACATTTCATCAACTGCATGTGATCATCCTGCTGCTCTGCATTTCCTATGCAACAAAGTCGGGTTTCAGGTGCGATACTGCATTCTTTACAGCCAGTCCATTTCCGCATACATGGGCAGGGGAGGGGGTGGCTTTGTCCATGCGAAAAAGCGTTTAGAAGCACTTTCTCCCCGTTTTTTAGCGGCAGTATCTGATGGGAACGCTTGCAATTCCCTTTCACGTATAACCAGTAACGCATTAGAGTCCTTTCGACAGCGTTGAGAAGCACAATAAAACGCCAACCTTGAAGGGAAAGTCCTAAACCGTTAAAAGCTTACTATATTGCACTTGTATTGGTTATTATTTACAATGGGCCCTCAGTCCTTGTTTAAATGGTCAGTGGGATGTGGAACTGTAATCCACGGTGGCTGCTGGTGACAGGCAAAGTTCACGGTGGCAATTTACCATTGGTAACGTCACAAGAAATACCGCTGGACAGCTGTGTTGTGCTAGTTTCTAAAACAATGGTGCTTAGTGTGCGACCCAACGCTTTTGTGTGTTTGCATTTTTGTCCGTGCGCCCGCCCTATATAGAGGCGTGAAGTGTGCAAGAGATTTTTCTTTCCCCGCGCACTGTAGTTTTCAAGCATGTTCCCCACGCGGTCTTAATGCGCGCGCATTTCAATTTAATGTTTCGTTGGAGTTGCCGATAACCGTGAATTAATTGGCCGTGATATTTTGTCAATTCTGTTTACAACCAGAAATTGCACTGGGACAGCGCACTGCTGCGTGCAGAATGTATGCAAGGCACGGACTTCAATTAATTTATTTTTCTCTCTCCCGACTTGTGTCTGAAAACGGTTGCCGTATTAGGAGTTGGAATGAGTAGGGGGGGGGACGGTCTTTCTGCTGCGTATAATGCAACCCAAAGAGCCGTTGCCTACGTTGTGTTCAGTGCCGCGACTCCCTCGTTCGATTTGGCAATTAATTGAATGATCATTGCACATTTGGGTGGCCTCAATCGAAAGACTTGGGGGCGCAGGCGCGCAAACCCCGGCTAAAATAAATCAGCGGTGGCCGTGTTATTTATATATTCACGTACTCGGTTTTTTTAGTTAGTTCATTTCGTAAATTTACGAGTTTCATATGTGCGCGATGAAAAGATAAGGCAAGGGAATTTGTAGCCTGGAGAAACATTGTTTCAGATTTGGCAGAAACTTCCTGAAAGTCAAAAGTTTATTTTCTTTAAATTACGGAAGACCTCCCCCCCCCCCCCACATAATTGATTTAGCATGTGAATACCACCATTAAAACAAAAGACACTTTATTTAGTTCTACATAAAACTGCGGTCACTCTCCTTTTCATGTTTGCAAGCCAATGAGGTCAAATCCTTTGAAACGTCAATTCTGTCCGCTGCTTTCTCCGGCACTTTTTTTTTTGAAAGTCAAATCGTTTTAAAACATTTTAACGCTCGGTTAAAGCTGATACCATGTGGCCATGATCTCATGCCATGTACACGTATGCCTTCCAGCGTGCAAAGTAATTTCAGTTGAAAACGGGGTTTTCTCACTCGCTGGCCTTCCGTTGACTGTTTAACCATTTGGAACCGGTTTTTGTTACAGCCTTAGCGGTGCGTATTTATTTAAAATCCAGTGTACAGTGCGTGCTGTATTTTAAAATACATTTTTACACTGCTGGATGAAGGCCTCTCCCCCCCCTGCCATGTCAGACATTTGGTGGCTGTTTGCTCACACGTCAACACCGCTGGGCAGTGTGTGGGTTGGTGAAAGGGGAGAGCGAGCGAGCGAGAGAGACACAGGCCACACAGGACACTGCGCGGATAGCTCTCACCACTGAGTGTAGCCGTAGACGGATTAAAAACTCGGTGTGCCGACTACTACGCCACCGCGCACCACCCTTTCGAAAGAAAGTGACAGCATTTTAGGTGGGTTGCAACCGTTTGGATATCTTATTCTTAGGTTTTTTCGGTAAAGTCACGTTGGTAAAAAAAAAGCCGCACCGAACCTCACAAAAATAATATTCAGGGCCTACCTTGGCTCCTCCCACCCTCAACCAGTATATATACAAGGACTGTTTTCTTGGAATTTCTCTCACTTGATACAGCTATCGTGCTGTGACGGTTCCACCTGAAGACGGAAGCTTGTGTTGCCTCCGAAACGTCGTGATTTTTATTTTATTTTTATTTTACTTTTATTAAAACAAATTTTACCAACATGACTTTACCGAAAAAACCTAAGAATATGAATCCTTGCAGTCACGAGAGCTTCAAATCTAGAATAAATACGTTTGGATATCATAGTCATAAAGTTTGGTTCGCCCTCTGCTCAAACGAGTGGTGCGAGGCGATTCATCCCTATCGGCGAGCTTTATTCAGCGGTGCACATTCCACATTCTTATGGCAGGGACAATTCTATTATCACGACCGCTATCGGCTCTTTCGCTAGGTGGCGCTGATTCATTGTTTGCGATTTGTGAGTAGAGCACTCTGCCCACATCGCCACATGGCAGGACATTTCGACACTACGATTTTAGACACACGTAAGCAACAGAAATGTACGTAGAAATGTGTATATATATGTTTTTATTTGCAATACTAATTGCCGGCAAGTGGAGTGGCAGCACATTGGTTAGCACACTGCACTATGAACAAACGTGTCACGAGTTTGATTCCCATCCGTGGGCGAACATCGGCGGCAAGTGATACTGAACCGGTGCTTGATGACCTTTCACCATTGTGTTGACAAAAGAGTTAAACAGTAAAGTTATTAAGTGGTGACATTGTTAGCGTGTGTGTGATACGCTGGCTATTACCTGATTTGCCACAACAAACGTGTTCACCGCATCTATCCAATCTCCGCGGCTTGTCCCGTTTTAAAAATAATAAACTCCAACCCCCAATTTGGTGCCACCACAGATGTACAAATTTAAACACAGATTCTACGGTCATGTTATTTTTTTAATGTTATTTATTTTGCGTCTTCATTGTTGAAAATTACATTTGCCGTTTGTGGCTCATTCTCATCTCATTCCTAAACGGATCTCTCCCTAGCAACAGCTGGCCCATCTCTGCCTAGCAACAGCAGGGTTATTACGTAGCACTTGTAGCTGCTATGTGTTGCGTAGTGTGAATTGATGCGTTGTGTGTGTGTACGTTGGGTATAAAGTGAGCGGCTGGAAAAATCCATTTAAAATGAGCGCCATCCAAATGTCATAACCAATTAGGTTGTAGCGACTATGCCGTTCTCTTAGAAAATCGCAAACTCGCTTAAGCGTCTCGCTCGCGTGACATTTGTGCAATGTTGGGTTGTTGTTGTTGCCGCCAGCGTTTGCATGGTAATGCCTCGGCAAGAGCAGAGTTAAAAGTGTGGTTGTTTGAGCGACAGATTTACTTTGCGTTCGTCATTTCGCTCTGCACGATGATGATGTTTTGGAAATTGGGCTTGCTCTGGCAATTTGTACCCCCCCCCCCCCAAACCTTAAGATGGAAAATACATTTATATACGTGTTTGCGGTTTTAGCTGAACAGGCGGATGAATTGTGCGTAAAATAAGCTTGCCACGTTTAAGCTAAATGTCCAAAAAACCAATACAGGAAAAATAACAAAAACAAGTAATGTCAGTGCTGCAGAGTCTAAACCATTTTGCAATTCCTCAGTCCACTTCTTGGCATTTTTTAACACACGATGATATAGATTTACACTTTACATAACCGCCGGATACGCACTTTAGTTTTTTCCATCTTTGTTTTTGCAACCAGAGTTGTGACCACCGCAGATCTTTGAACGCTTTTGCAGTGTAAATGTCGGTCAAACATTGCGTTCGCATTAACCCCGTGCCTCCGTCCGTCCACGAGCTTTCGCTTGTAAGGGTCGCTTTGCTTTCCGTGGGAGGGCTGGTGAAGTATGGTGTGGTGGAGCCAGGGAGAGGATGCGGGGGGGAGAAGCTATCCCCTAGGTGGCGCAGGAGACTAACCTGTGCACGTGCGGTGCTCCGTCGCGTGCGTGTGCAGACTTCAAGTTCGCCATGTACCCGCCCTCCATGATCGCCACTGGCAGCGTGGGGGCGGCCGTGCAGGGCCTGCGGCTCGACCGGCAGGACGAGCGACTGTCGTTTTCCTCGCTCACCGACACCCTCGCCAAGATCACCAACAGCGACGCGGTGAGCCGAGCCACCACGTCCACCACCCAACACCCCCCCCATCCCATCGTTCACGTTAATTGCGGTGCGTCCCGTCAGCCGAACCCCCCCCCCCCCACAATCCGCAGTGTACAATCCGACAACAATTATCGAGGAAAACGACGACGGCTTCTACACCGAGTTGGTTGGCACCGTGTCCAAATGCTTTGCTCCCAAGCACGTGGAGCTCCTGATGAAGCACTCCCCAGCGCGTCGAGCGAAACGTCGGACGCCGTGCCGAATAACTTGCAGTGAAGGGCGCGAAAGCGCTTTGTGGCTATGCCTGCGCATTCGCAAAAACCTACGCAGCAGATTGTTTACCGTGGTGGCTGGATAGTCTCGAGCTTTAAATTTAATTTGTGTATTGACTGCAAAACACCGGTGTGTGTTGGCTTACGTAATGGTTTCCGCCCGTTATGGTTTTGGATGCCCGTTACGAAAGCCCATTATGATTTTCCAGTTATCACTTTGCTGCCTGTAAGGTGTGGGACCGTGTGCCTAACAACCACCACCAACATATGCGAGGTGGGATACGCTTGTTGGGAAAACACAAATGGAAATCATTTATGCGCTTGTTCCAAGTTTTGCCGCAGCAAGCATTGATCCGCCTTGCGTTTTCACGGCTTCGCGCGCGTATCTGTTTGGAACGACGTCGGAAAAGGTTTGGTGAACGCGATGATGGGTTTAACGAAGGAATCGGCGCTGCCGGGGAAGTGCCTGTCGCGGCAAAAAAAAAAACGGACACGCGCCAACATAAGTCCCGTTGTAGCGTTGTCAGACATCGCTTTTAATTACGGAATCGCAATTTGTAATCCGTTGCAGAAAAACATGCGTGGCCCATCAGTCAAAAGTCCGCTGTGCACAACATAAATTAAAACTGGCCTTTGCACAGCTAAACAAAAACAAAGGGGCAATTTTTTTTGCAGACTTCGCATTATATTTTTTATTTTGGTGGCAGGGGGGGGCAGAGAGGGCAGGAATTGGGGGGGGGGGGTGGGGGGCAGCAGTCGTGAAGTGCTTCTCGTTTTTTCTTACTTCTCCTTTTCCTTATGACCCCACCCTCGCCCCCCCCCCTCCCGTTCGCCCCCCCCCCCCATTGGTTTCCTTCGAGCAGCAGCGGTGCACAAATGTTCCCCGTTAAAACTCCCGTTTTCTGTGAGCGCGAGTAACAATCCTTGCCATTTGGTGGGGTGTGTGTGTGGGGGTGGTGAGGGAGGGGGGGGGCGGCGGGCCACCAAAAGCTGGCTTGAATTTAAACTCCCCCCCCCCACCCCCCCCAGTTGTTGCCGGTCACTTGGACTCCCGCGGCATTTGGAAGAGTTTTTCTTATTAGGGGGGGGGGGGCAACAGGCTCCAGCGGGGGGAAGAATTACGCCTCGTGAAGCGTCGCTTTTGTTGTCGAGGACCCTCGCCCCCCCCCCCCCGGGGACTTTTTAGCAGCCGCAAGAACGGCTGCTGGCTCACTGGTGACCGCCCGCGTGATAGCGCCCGCCCGTGTCCCCCCCCCCCCCCCATTTTTGTGAGTTGCGCACACACGCGCACGTACGCACTTACAAAACAGCTGCATAATCCGAGTCGCCCCGTGGCCCCCCCTCTGCCCCATGTGGTTGGCTACGCGCTCTCGTCTGCCTGCCGGGGCCGCTTTGCTACCGCCACCACCGCCGCCGCCACCGCCGCTGGTCCGCGTTAATGGTTTTATCCTGAGAACAGCGAAAAAAATTGTGGTAAAGGGCTGCCTGGTGGGAGCGGGGGGGTGGGGTGTGGGCCGGTGGTGATGGGGGGGGCAGTGGTGGGAGAGAGGAATGAGAGATTTGGTTTAAGGCCGTGACATCAAAGCGAGCCAGCCCAGGCCAGGCCATGGGAGGGAGATAAGAGACAAGTCCCTGTTGAATTTGCTAAGCCGCGCAAGCCGGGGCCGTGCTCTTGTGTGGCTTTAGCCCCTAATTCCACGCCCCCCCCCCTCCCAGTTCCGCAGGGCCTCTGTTTGGCCCTGCAACAAGATAGCCTTGTTGAAACTGCCTGGTGGGTCCCATGTGTCAGGAGAGAGCTCGAGCGGCCTGTTTACTGATTGGCCTGATAAAACACACGACGGCGTGGCTATTTCAGGTGATTAATGAGAGGGCTGTGCCACGATTAGAATCTTGGGAGGTGGCAAACCATCGTCTCCTTCTGCCTTCCAATCCCGTCCAGTCCCCTGGCCCACAATCCTGCAAAATCCATCGCCCTTCTGCCCACCGCCCGGCCTCTCTCTCTCCTCTCCAGTCCTTCTCTAGCCCCTCCGCAGTGGAGAATTCCTTCGTGGGTTTTCCTTTTTTCATGCGTGCTCGTGTGTGTTCGCTTGCCTGCTGAGGGAGGGGGGGGATTTGGTGTAGAATTGGGAGCTGGGTTTGGAGGGGCGGAGTGCGGGTGGGGGGGCCCACAGCGGCCGGGAGTTGACATCTCCAGGCAACGGAAAACACTTCCAAATATAGCCGCTCCCGGCCAGTGGAAGTGGTGTTTATACCGCCCTCTTCCCCCACCGCCCCCCCCCCCTTTGGACACAGCCTCCTACCCCCCTAAAGGAGGCCCCAGTGAGCTGTGTTCTGTCAGTGGGGCCCCTTTTCTAGAGTAATGGAGCCATCTGCTGGCGTCTTTGTGTCGTGCAAGCGGGGCACACGCCAGAGCCTTTCCAGCACTTGGTTTTTTTTCACGCTGTTAAAGCCAACTCGTGTAGTGATCTCTGCAAATCCCAAGTGCCCCCGAATGCTGCTATTGGTGGCTGCGCGTGCACACTGCCCTGCCTACTATGTATTTGATGCAGCTTCTGCAAACGCGGGTAGATTTGGTCAATGCGGTTGTTTTGTTGCACCAAACGGCTTACGGTCTGGTTCCGATTGAACTTGTACAGCCATGTTTTTCCCACTCCACCACTGGTTGAGGGCCCCTCCCCATGTTGGCCATTGCATATTGGGGATTATTCGACCATACTTCACCGTGCAGGTCTGTGAAGCACACGAGGAGCCAAAACTTGAGTAGGATGGATCTGCGATTTAAAAGTGCATGGTGCATTTAGACACGTTTTGCCGTTAACGTCAAGAACTCTTGTTTTAGAACGGGCGGCAAATACACAAACCAGTTATGCCACCCACCAACGGTCTCCCTGGGGCTTGCGTTATACGTGGGTGGCGTTATGATGCCGGAGAAATGTGTGTGGTGGGGGGGGGCTTGAGCGAACGTCGCATTCCGTTTATTAAACTCTGGACCACTCCGTGAAAAAAAACGAGGTCCACTGCAAGTCCTCCCCCCCCCTCGGTCTTCCCCTTTGCGGTCCACATCGAGTCGATGAAAGTATCGCACGCTTGCCTAAAGCGCGCGCCCCCCCACCGTCCCTGTGGAAAATAAAAAAAGAGAGAGAGAGGGACCGGCGGAGATTCCCCGATTCCCCCTCCCCTCCCTTGCTCGTACACTTCAATAGCGCATTTGAAAAACCTGGTCTTTTGAGGTTTTTATCAATGAGTGCAGTTAAGCCGAGGAATTTCGGCCTTTTATTGGCACCAGCGGTCGCACCATTGTTATTTCTGGCCCCGTGCCGAGTGGGAAGGGGTGTTCAGGGGTGTTCGCTGTCAAGAGAGAGGGGTGGTTAGGACCCAACCTTGTCTCCCCGCTGCACAAGAGAGCTGGGGTGGTTGGGGGGGGGGCACGGGGGGGGGGTGGTGGAGTCCCTCAGACAAGGCTTTGTTTGGCTCCAATTTCCTGTAGGCCCTTTGATCTTGGTCTTCTGGATTCCTGGCCTAAATGACTAGCCCGCCTTGGGCAAGACTTACCCCGGCCATTCAAGCTTCCCTTGCACACCACTTCCCCCCCCCTGCGCTTTTCCCCATCATCCACCCCACTTCACCACAACCCCCCACCACCACCACCACCATAGCCACCACCACCATTACCTCCCCCCAGGCCTCGAGCTCGCAAGCCACGTTCTTGCTGCTGCTGCTGTAACACGAGTCGCCTCATTAAAGAACACTTCCCTTTTTGCTTGAAGGAGCGCGGCGCGTGTGTGCGTGCGTGTGCGTGCGTGCGTGTGCGTGCTTGTGTGCCTCACTGTTGGGGGAGCAGTGGTGTAGCGGTCAGCGCGCCGTGTTACGAACCTGGCGTCCCGAATTGGATTCCCGCTCACGGCCAACACCAGTGACGAATTTCTGCAAACCGGTCCTGGGTCTCCCCTAGGTCGACTCTGCCTCAAATGAGTACCAGTTGCAATGTGTAAAAGATCGCCGCTGGGGAGACGAAGGCAGCCCGGGGCGTGGTGTTGACCACCCCCTCCCTCGTGTGCCGTGCCGGCCTTCATAGGTGCTACTCGCTTAATAGCACTTGCGCCCCCAACTGTCTGTTAAGGCTACACGGGGTATCTTTGTCTTTGTGTGCATGCCTCTCAGTGATCCCTTCGTGCTGGGAGTGCCTGGCACAAGTCCCGCGGAAAATTGTACAAATGATGTTACTGACGGGTTATGTAAATTGCGCGGGTAACAATGGTGGTGATGAAATGGGTAGGAAAGTTACATGCGATAAAATTCTGTAAAAAAAAAATGGCAACTCGTCTGGATGGCAGCCACGCTCTCACTGCCTTTGGGAGCAATTTCGTAATAAATGCATCATTTTTACACGGGGGCGCACAAAAAGCCATTCATTTACGTGAACAAAATCCATTTGGATTGCATTTGCGCAATTACACTTCAACCCCCCCCCTCTCCCCTCCGCGCCCCCAAAACGGCTTTCTCATTTGCGCCTGTGCCACAATGGGATTTTTGTTCTGCTCGAGGATTCGTGCGAAGTTGCGTGTTTATTTTAATACCTGTCTATGCATTTGGAAGTGTAACTCATTTATAGTTCTGTTTCACATTGGCCTTGCATGTTGGTTTTTTTTTTACCATTGAAGTAATGTTAATGCTGACCAGAGCAAGTACTGGCTCGCCAATAACAACACGCGTTTTCCTACAGCGGTGCAGAATTGTGGTTAATCCAGCCTGTTTGTTTCACGAGTTGTATTTGTTTTCCTTTATGCGCACCAAATGTGTGCGGTTGTGCGCGGGCGGTTATTTTGGCTTGCCCATCCTGCCGCACTGTCCGCCCCAGAGCCACCGCGCATCCTGATGGATCCAGATAACAGTTGCTTCTGCAGAATTCTTTGGGGGCTGTTGAAATTCACGGAAGAGTGCGCGCGCTATCATGCGTCTTTTGGTGGGAAAACTGTCAACGTTTTTTAGATATTTGGTTGCAATAGCCCAGTCAACTCCATCTTTGTATGATTTTAGGCCTTTATTCCAGAGTCTCGATAAATGAATTGACATTCTCACACACCCCTACTATAGCTCATCGGATTCCTTCAGAATAAACAAATATTCAGATTTTTTTTATTGTGCCTTTGGTAGCATAACAATAGTTTTCCAAAGCTTGGTGCTGATTAGCTTAAGTTTATTATTTGACACTGTCGGGCAACACATGTGTACTGTTTTAAACAGAAGTAAGTCGTTCCACAAATTCCCTCAAGTGCTCTGTTCACGTCTTACAGACTAGATTCGCTCCTTGTCGTTGCTGTGTCGGTGGTTCAGAACCTCGTCACGGAGAGTGAAGAAAGAATCGGTGGTGTTGGTGGGGCGACTGCAATGTTTGCATTTCATGTAGGCCTCTCCACCCAATAGCTGCCTAATTTCATCCTCCAGCTTGAAGGGGAAAAAAAACTAAACTTTCCACAATAGACGCTGCTGTTTTTTTATGGGGTCATCATTACTACATAGCCCTGCTTACACCCCCCCCCCCCTATGCCACAACAGTGCCGCCTCAGGCCTGGTATTAGAGCACAGGCCTCCACGCTTGCTGGGGAGCATCTCCATAAAAGTGACGGGCACCGCTAGACGTGCTCATTCACGTGAAAGCGTGACCCTGCTTCAAGTGCTTCAAGTGAGTGCACGCTGGTTGGTTCTATTCCCCAGAGGGAGGGGATGGGAGCCTTCAGCCACGGGTGCAAATTACACATTCCTCTGGTGATTTGCCAAGGAGGGAGCACTGTTGACTTGCATTTGGCGTTAATCATTTATCAACCGTGGTGATGATCGATGCCTTTGACACTTGATGGCTGCGCCGATGATGATGTTGGTGGTGGTGACGATGGGTAATGATGATGACCGCGCTGCTGCTGATGATGGTGGTGACAACGATGATATTGGTGATGATGACGATGGTAACAATAACGATCGCGCTGCTGCTGCTGCTGCTGATGGTGGTGGTGGTGGTGGCGATGATGGCCGGAGGTGCTAATCCCTCTCGTGCCCCTGCAGGACTGCCTTCGGGCCTGCCAGGAGCAGATCGAGGGCGTTCTCGAGGCGAGCCTCCGGCAGGCTCAGCAGGGCTCCCCGGAGTCGCGCGGCGTGGACGAGCTCGACATCGCCGGCACCCCCACGGACGTGCGAGACGTCGCACTCTGACCGCACCCGGTGGTTTGTGGGGGGGGGGAGGCGTTCGACTCGACCCCCTCCTGACGATGATCCTCCCGGCGAAAACGAAAAACCAGGAGAGAAGAAACTCAACGCCGCTACCGCCCCTTGTGCTCGCCCGACACGCTGCTTGATAGCGGAGCCGCAAGGGGCGGGGGTGGACAGCTGCTGTGCTTAGGTTTTGTCCACACTGCCTGCTGCTGCTGCTGCCGCCGCCGCCGCCGCCACCGCTGCCCGATTGCAACCGCACAGCCCAACGATGGGAGGGGTGCCGGGGTGGGGTGGGTGGGGGGCCCAAGGCCCCCTTCGTCCGAGCCAGCATCACTGCCCTTGAAGTCACCTTTTGGACGAATTGAAGCTTGTTCCAGGTTGTGGCCCGTTACGTTTTAATTATTTTTTTTCCTCTCCCCATCTCCTCCACCATCACAACCCGCCCTGCCACACCCTCACCAATTTTTTTAACGTCCACTTCCCTTGCCATTCTCACGTCCAGTTTCACTTTGGTCTGGTTGGCACCGTAATGTTTCCATTAAAGAGTTTTACCCCCCCCCCCCCTTTTGCCTTGAACTCCTGCAAGAAAACGAATATGAAATGGTGGACGGCAGGAAGAGAAAGACATTTACGCGAAGACAAGTTGAATTGTTTATTATTTTTGTTTCACGTCTACCAGGCCGAGTTTTTGCCCTTGTTGTGAGCTCGCGACTGAATTTCGTTCGATGGTCGTCATTGTGTTGGACTGAGAGAGAGACCGTAAGTTAAAAGAGGAATTTCTAAGCAGCGATGTCTGCGTGTGCGCGCGTGTCCCTGGGGTTGAGCGGCTGAAAGGTTGTGTTAGCACCAATGACAAAAAAAACCCCTTGATTGTGATTTTTCTTTTGTCTTTTTTCGTGAAATGAAATTTAAAGTAAAGATGAACTGCCCCCCTCCCCCCCCCCCTCTATTTTTATAATGAACGCGTGCGATGTGGTCTGTGTTGTTTCCCTATCTTTGGTGCCCGGGAAGACGGCTAGCCAAGCAACGTTTACACCTTAATTGAGTAGACAAGAACTGTCACAACAGAGAGGAGTGTACAATATGTATAAAGAGCAGCTTTTAAGAGACGTAGGATGCCGATGAGTGCGGAGAAAGTGATTGTAGGTAAGTTGCGATGTTAAAGGATGTAGGTAAAGTAGACTAGAGTTTTGCAGACTGGAAGGTTTTTTGAGGGTCAGAAGAATAGTTTGTTTTGAAGTGGCCATTCTTTTCACGTTTAAATGATCAGTTCATGTTTTTTGTATCCTTTTGTACTTGCTTGGAAGGTTCAATTACTGGTTTAAATTTGGGCCGATACTTTTTACATCCATTCTGGTGAGATGTATTTTGCTAAGCCGTGTGCGTATTAACATATGCTGAATCTTAATATGCATTGGCTTTTGTGGCCAATGCTACGATTGATAACTGGTCCAAAATTGTCATTTTCTGGCTTTTCAACGTAATCTATTTCGTAAAACTAAATTGGCACATTTGCCCACGCGATAACTTGATTTTGTTTGGCAAATTTTACGAATAACATGAACCCCCTGTAATAAATTGGCACGTTCTGTTTACGTGACCACAACCTTACTATAATTGTGGCTGTATCGGGTGGAGGTGGGGGTACGACACGTTTACACGATCTCACCCAACAAAAACCGTTACCACAGATGAACAAGTCACGTGTCAAATGACTTTTTAAAATCGTTGTCTTCCCCCCCCACGTTACCGCGCACGCTTGCGCTTGTTCAAATGTCGGTCGTGCAGAGTACAATAAAGAGTTATTGGTCCGAAGTTAAACCGTACTGAGAACGGGGTGGTTGGGGGGGTGGGTGGGGGGCGTATTGTACAGGTATGACAAGTGGACTGGAGGGGAGGAGCATTTGCTGCTTGCATTGAAATCAATTGTGGACAACAACATTGGGGGGAAGGAGTTGGGGTAAAACACATTTACAGCTGGTTTATATATATACACATACTTGCCTCTGGCCAGCTCGCCCCGAACGCAGTGGCCGACCGTCGAAGACGAACCCTTTGTTATTTATTAAACGAAACATAAAAACAACGATAACAACTCCCCTAACTTAAAAAAAAATCTAATTGCAAATGACTAAGAACCATCTGTTGACTTCATGGCCGCGATGCGAGGCGATGGGCCCTGCCACCTTGGGACTTGCTTCCAAATGTGTCCTGAATACTGCTGTGCCTTTCACGCATTGGTCCTTAAGTAATTCACGGACACTTTGCATAGCCGACACTGCCTTAATACGATGGGGGTTTGTCTGAAGTAGGGATGAATCACCTGACATACATGCTTAAACTTGACAATACACCAGTGAGCATTAATACTATCTTTCCTGGGTGTTTTTAATTTATAGCTTCTTGAAGACTTCAATAAGGGTTAAACATGTATTATTGTGCTTGTTGCTTTTCAGTATTGTATCATCTTAAGAGTAAAAAAAATACACAAAGCAATGTGCTTTGGAGGATAATAGTAATACGATTAGTCTAAGTAACACAGTAATACAAAGTTGAGTAAAGACATGGGAAACAATTTGTTTAACCTTTACGCCAGCGAACGCTTGAAGAAAAGTGGTGCAGTGCTGGGGGGATGGCCGTCGTAGTTATCGTGAGCTGGTTTCTTCGAGTGCTGCAGGGTTTGCGATTTTTTTAGTTGCTTTTCCATTTGCGTTGGGAAAGGAATCACTGCCAGACATTAAGTTGCATTAAGCCAGCAAAAGTTAACTGCCGTGTATATGAAAGAACCACGACGCGCACTGATAGCAAGGGGAGAGTTGTCCTCGGTTAAAGCCTTTTCACATTTTAATAACAAAACGAGATCTTAATTTTTTTCGTTTTAATCTTAGGGGGTTGTACTTCTGGGTATTAATATGCGCATAGGCTTTTAATTTAAACTCAATAAGTGTGTAACGCGAGCGAGTGTTTTCCTTTATAGCCAGCAGTTACATGCAGGTGTTTATTTACACTTAGGTCTTGGTTAGTTTAACCATTCCATCAGATCTCTCATGAGCACTTTGTGAATACTTGGTTGAGAAGAAGAAGAGGAGGCGGAGGCGGGGTGGGGGGTGGGGTTCATTGGTCCAGCGGAAATGCTTGATGCATGCGGGTTTTAAGAAAAGTGGGGAGAATTTATAATTTTTGTTCGTAACAATTTCAATTGTAATAATTGAAAGTAAGGAGAATAATTTAAGGTAACGGTGCGGACTCGTCAATAAGAAAGACATTCCATGAGCTGTGGTCCCCAGTGCATTCCCAGGTTTTGCGGGGGGGGGTGGGAGATGCCAGATCGGATCGTAAGATACGAGGCAGCGTTGCCTGCTTCGCAGAGCCCTCCTGCGAGATCAAATGCTGTAATCGAGAAGTTTAAATGTCTGCGTACAGCACCACAATAGATGCAAGGAAGGAACAAATTAAAAAAAAAGTGGGTTATTAATTTTGTTGGGTCAGTCTACTTGAAAATTATGATCGTGTTAATTTTTTTTTAATATCACAATAATTTCCGCAATTTTATTTTGACATTTCAGTTTTGTATGTATGAATTGATTATTTCCCTCCCCCACCCCTTGCCCTCTCCTACCCCCGTCCTTAATTTTAGTTGTCTCGTGACTTCGTTTTTGTTTTGCACATGTCAAAAAAAAAGGTAATCTGTCGAAACGGGGGGGGGGGGGCGTGGGGGGGGTGGGGGGTGCGCAATTGGGGCTGAGATGAATGAGGGATGAAGGCAATGGCACTGCCTACTGAGATGATTGTATAACAGTGGAGGGAGGAGAGAGCTCCTAAGACATTAGCTGCTACAGAGTGCTTCAGTTGAATTATTACGTTTATGTGTCGTAATAACTAAAAAGAGAAAAAAAAAGACAAAAACTAAAAAAACGAAACGATACATTGCCGTATTGTTTTAAAACGTGTGCTGCTAAGTTTTATGTACTTTTTTTTAAACTGTATATTATTTTACCGCTTTATTTGGAGGAAAAGCAAGAGCTTCGTATTTTATTGTTTTGGGGCTCAGCTGTTTTTGTTGTTGTCTTCTTTCAGTTTGGAATTTATATTCATTATTTTTTGGACAATGGACATGTATTTTTCTGGACTTATTCCACGATCACATACCTCATTGCACCCGCAACAGAAGAATAGCAAAAATGGTCTCTTCATTTTCTACAGTACCTCAAGACTCAGCGTTTGGAATTCTTTTTCTTCTTCTCACCCTCCTCTGGCAATGGCTCGATCATTTTTCTCGCATCTTTGGCCGGCGATGGGTAGACGGCGACTGCCGCCTGCGTGGATTGGTGTGGCTGCGTCCGTCCGTGTGTGTGTCGGGGGGGGGGGCGAGGAAGAGTGTGGCACACTTGGCTATTTGCCTTCAACTAAATCTAAACTACTTTAATTGTAGCTATTTTTCAGAAGCGACTTGGCCACAAATGATAGCTCGACGAAAAGTGGCTTATCATCGCGTGGAAACGTACAGCGGCCAAATATTCGCAAGCGCACGTTGATTCTAAATGTGGAGGGGAAAAAAAGCGGAGGACCCCGATAAAAATCCACACGCCCACGAGGAGGACATGCAAGCTCCAAATATACAGCAGGCGTCGGGGTAGGGATTGAACCAACGACCTCCTGTATATCAGGCGAGGTCGTTAACATCTCGCTACCCTGGCGCCATCGTGGATTGGCAAGAAAGGCTGTACACAAACCAATCGTGTGCTTGGTAAAGAAAGCTATTTAATTTACAAATGTCGACCACCACGCTCTCGCGCAAATTAAGAAATGTGTTTTTTCCAGGTTGATTTGTGCTGTTGTGTCATTGTTCCTTGTTGCAAGTGGGGTTATGCCGTTCGCCCCAATACCTACCAGACCCATTTTTTTTTACAAAAAAAGAAGTTGCTAGTTATTGCTTTTTAAACTTGGCTGAAAGTAAGCTTTTGCAACTCGCGCAACCATTCCAGGACAGTTGTTCCATTGGCGTGAGATTATATTTGAAGTAGAATAAAATATAGGCACCCTTTAAATCAAGATCATTCTTGAGTTGGACATTGCAGTATTTTAAATTCTGAGTGTTGTCCAAATTTATTGTCTAAACCTGAAGTTTTAAAGTATGTAGACATGTTCTAATTGAGTGAACTAAAACCCACGATGCAACGTTTTGTAAAGCGAAAATGAGTTGAGCTTACAGGCACAATTACTGGGGGAAAAAGAAAAAAAAGCAATCCTTATATCTTAACTTTTTGTTTTAATAAAACTTCTATATTTGAGAGTGGTTGCTACTCTTTAATAACTGTAGACCACCACCCAATATTGACCACGGCTGGCTCGTTAATAAGTCAGCAATGCAGCCCCCGCGTTGTATAATTGGTCCGGTATCAGCCGTTTGATGCTCAAATACATTGAAGAGTTGCATTGGTGAGTGAGTGTGTAGTGTGGTCAGGTATTGGGGGCAATGGTTATCCCAACTTTGCAAACGTTGCACCCTCGTTGGTCGTGGCAACTTGCAACATTGTACAGCCACTGGTTTTCAAATGTCCGGGTTCACCTGGTGCGCATGGGAGGGAGCTCATTTACCTCTGAAGCAGTCATCCTCCAAAGTGCTCCAATGCGATCGGCGTAAATAGAAACAAAATAAGTCGCTTCAGTGACGGTCTAGAAACTATGTTGATGGAAATCTTTTCCCAACAAGGTCCTTTTTAAAAAAAAATAACATTTCAGTCAGAAGTTTCAATTTCATCCTTTTTTTTTTGCAAAAAACTTTTTTTTTTTTTAAATCCTTGCTCAACCTGATATGCGCACATGTTGTAACAACTGCAATTAACCAACACAACCAGACGAGGAATTTGAAGAAAAAAAAATACACTTTTGGTAGTGGCGGGGAAACAACGTTGCATTGACGTTTGAACCGAACGTACCGTTGCAGGCAAGTGCCTCGGAATTGGCCGCTGCGCCGATGTTGTGCCGCTTGAAGTGTTGTGACGACTAACACTGTTGGTGGGACCTCCTTGACCTGAAGGTGGGCTTGGGGCTCATGGCTGTCCCCCCCCCTTCCCCCAAAGGGGTAAGAGCGTGGGGGGGGGGGTCCGGTCCCCTTCCTCTGCGTTCAGTATGGAGAGATGCATCGGCGTTTGTTAAAGCCACCCGCCGCAGGCTGCCTTGTACGCGGCAGTGTTGTGTGTGTGCGTGCGTGCAACTTGGCCTAACGAATGCCTCAAAAAAACCCACACCGCCTTTCAGGTTGTCCCACACACACCCCCCCAGTCCCCCCCAGTCCGTTCATATGTACAGTGCCTCGCTTGTGAATTTGTAGTACTATCTCTCCTATCCCTTTTTTTTGTTTTGTGTTTAAATGTTTCAACGCTTGATAAGATGGGAGTTGGGAGGTCTGTTGTGGGGAGGGGGGGGCCGGGAGTGGAGGGGAGGAGAGAGGGGAGTTGGAGGGGGGAGGGGGGGAGACTTTTTTCAAGCCTCGCTTCTGTCCGTGTGCTAAAAAAAATTTATGCAGTAAAAAAAGGCAAAAAAAATTTGTGTTTTTCCCTCCCTCCCTCCTTATCGATGAGTGCGAGACGGGCGGGGGGCGGGGGGTGGGGGGCCCTCCCTCCCTCCCTCCCTCGCTTCTTTCAGGCTGTGCATTCTCTCAGTCGATGTTTGTTGACCTTGTTGTGATGAGAGGATTATGGGTGTTCTGTCTGTAAAGTGTACAATTGTATGTATCTCTTTGCTGCTTCTTTTTTTTAGACTGAATTGTGCTTGTGTATGCCAACAAAAAATAAGAATCAATAAACATTTCTTAATATAACGCCCTTGCCCGGATTTGTACATTCTTGATGTCAACGGTTATGAATATGCACGGCTCATTTTTTCAGTCTTACTGATGGGTGAACCCTCCCCCACGCCGCGTTTGACCATACTTCTCCACTCTGGTCCTTGCATGTTGGCGAAGGGGGTGGCGTGGATGGGTGGTTGGCACTCGGGACTGGTTAAGATGTTTTAAGATGTGAACATCTTTGAGAGATGTTAGCTTAGTCCGGGAATTGAACTCTGGAGGCCAGATTCATCGCCCAATGTGCTAATTGCTGCGCTCCCTCTACACCTACGGCTTTCTTTTTAAAAGCCCATTCCAAATAGAGATTTTGACAAATATCTTGAATACACTAACCATAACCTACAAAACACCGGATTGAACGCGTACAACATCAAACCAGTCATGTTTTCATCATTGTGGTCTCCCCCCACCACACCTCCGATGAGCACGGTTCACTACGTAGGGTGCGAAAGTATGGTATGTCTCGTATGTTGAACTTCTTTTGCACCGTACGTAGCCAACCGTGATAATTGGAGGTGTGGGGTTGAAAGAATAACAAAAGTTCGACATACAAACATCGTCACAATTATGTTTTAAGAGGCCTATCATACGACCAGAATGGGCTATGAATCTTGATTTCAAGCTTTCGTGACTGCAGAAATCCATATACTCTGGTTCTTTCGGTAAAGTCACGTAGGTATAAAATAAATCACACGTACCTACGTGACCTTACCGAAATAACCAACGAGTATTGGCTATGTATGTTGAACTTCTTTCGCACCGTACGTAGCCAACCGTGCTAATCGGAGGTTGCTCTCACAGTGACATGTACAGGCAGACCAATATTATGGAACACATTTTGCCTTCGCGTGAAGTCTTTTTTTTTCTTGCGACCTCTCACCATCTCTCGTGGCCTTGCGATGCATTAAAAAAATCCCGTCCAGCTTCTGCGCACGCCACCCGATGTCACGTGGCTCCGTCTCGCCATTTAGACCCCTTCTTCCAGGACGCACTCACTCCCATGATGCCGGCCACTTTATCGTTCGCCTCGGCCACATGTCAAAGGTTCCCTCTACGAACACAGACAAAGCACCCACCCCCGCCACCCCCCACTCCCATCGCCTTAACTCGACCTATGGAGGCCGGCACTGCGGCACACGATGAGAGTACGCTGTGGCCAGAACCACGCCCAACCGCCTTTGTCTCTTCCCCAGTGGGCGATGTTTACTGCACACCGCATCAGGTACTAATTTGAGGCTGAGTCGACCTAGGTGATGCCCAGGACCGGTTCGGGTAATTCGTCACTGGTGTTGGCCGTGAGCTCGGGGGGGGGTGGCCGAGTAGGTAGCGCAGCGCGCTAACCGCTGCACCGCCGCTCCCTCTGCACGCCCTCGTAATACTCGGGATTTTCCCCGTGGAATATTTCAACGTAAATATACCACGCGGTGCAATGCCACGCGGTGCAATGCCTCCGAGCGTGCACCTTGAATGGCAGATAACTTATTCTTGGTTCTTTCGGTAAAGTCACGTAGAAGGGAAGTAATAAAATAATACAAATAAAACATAATAAAATAATTCTCACGACGTTACGGCCACAACGCAAGCAGCCGTCCTAAGGTCTTTCCGACAGACCTGTTCTTCACCTGAGGACGGCTGCTTGCGTTGTGGCCGAAACGTCGTGAGAATTGTATTTTATTATGTTTTATTTTTATTATTTTATTATTTCCCTTCTACGTGACTTTACCGAAAGAACCAAGAAGATGAATCCCTTCAGTCACGAAAGCTTTCAATCGAAATTTTGGCAGATAACTGTTTTATTTTCTCTCAACGCACCTCAAAGTGGCACAAGCGGAAGGAGGAAGGGTTTAGTCGGGGTGAGGATTCTCCTCACGTCCTGACGTGCGACTCGTGTTCACGGAGAAACAGCCAGAGATTGATGTGTGTGTTACGGCTTTCTCGCTAATGAGCCTCAATTGTTACCGGCGAGGCACTTTAAATCCGTCACTGTCCTTCAAAATATGGTGCAATTTTTTCGCGTCTGCCAGTCCTTTTTTTGTTTGTTTTCCTTCCGCGTTACAAACACACACACACACCACGTCGTGTGCTCTGATGTGGTTCTGTATGTTCAATTAAGAGTACGGTACGGTATTTATTACCTGATATTGATCTGCACACTGTCACAAAATGTGACCGATTTCAAAAAAATTCAACATTATCAAAATCAATTGAGCGTCCTTGTTGGCACGCGTGTTTTGCTCCTGCTGCCAGTTGTATTTTGGAGTATTTAATATTTATCTGATGTTCTTTTAGTATCGTGCTGATCATTCGTCCTGTTTGCCCAACATAACATTTGCCACAAGTGCAGTTAATCGTGGACACTCCCAAATACAACTGTCAGCAGTAGCAGAATACGCGTGCCAACAAGGACACTTAATTGATTTTGATCATATTGAAGTTCTGTGCAAAACTAGCTACTACTGGCCAAGACTAATTAGATAATCTATCGAAATTGAAATAAATAAAAAATAAATTAAACCGTTCGGATAGCTACCGACTTAGTGCTGCGTGTAAGCGAATCGTCAAATAATGCATTGTTTAAATGCATGCCTATACATGCCACCATACTTCAATAGGGATTACCGTTGGTACGGCTATTTTAATACACACAATGGACCGGAAGGACAAGATCAATGTGCTCGAATAATGTACATGCATAATGTATGTTGGCTCGTTAACCCCCCCCCCTCCCCCTACTTTGCGCAAGAGCGCAAAAGCGTGGTCACCACATCTACGCCTCTATATAAGGAACGAAACAGACTTCTCCACAAATCTGGCTGTCGCCTGATGAAGCTAGTTGTAATTACTGGCGAAGCGTTGTACTAAGATTGTAAATGTTGTGGCTTGGCTCTCCAACACACCGGTGTGCTGTACTAGTGACGAATTGGCACGTTCTGTTTACGTGACAACCCTTACTAGTTGGCTGTGTCGGGTGGTGGCGGGTTTTAACGGCATATTTAGATATTTACATGATCTAAACCAAAAAAACCTCGATTATGGATGAAACTGAACAATTTGTAATTTACCAGGTAAGAGTGACAGAGCTATTGAGCTTTTTTTCAGAAGCGACCTGGCCACAAATGATAGCTCAACGAAGTGGCTTATTACGTGGAAATGTATTTCAGCCAAATACTCTAAACGCTCATTTCTAAATGTGTAGGAAAAACCGGAGGACCCGGAGAAAAATCCACGTGACCACGGGAAGAACATGCAAACTCCAAAATAAACAGGTGTCAGGGTCGGGATTGAACCCACGACCTCCAGCATACCAGGCGAGATAGTTAACCTCTCGCCACGTGTACACGTGAGTTTTCTCAGTACAGTACTCTCGTTTTTATCCACGCGCAAAAACATTAATCAAGTTGTCCAATTAACTCAGTCACTTCGTTGAGCTATAATTTTTGGCCAGTTCGCTTCTAAAACAAAGAGCTATATAACTCGGTGGGCCCTACCTGGTAAAAAAAAAAAGTTAAATAGTATACAATCTTGAGACTCAGTGAGGCTTTGCTGGGTTAATAAGTGACATTGCGTGTGCATTGTTAAAGTCACAGCACAAGTCACATTTGAATGTGGAGGTGATAAAACGAATCAATGTCGGCCCAGAAGGGAGAGTCCTTGCCACGAAGCGCGTCTGGCAGTTCACCAGCATTGATTGAAGCAAGCTTCACTTTGCTGATGAGACACTTGATGTCATCAACGATTCAGGGGTTGTTTGCGTCGAACAAATGTTGCGAAAGTGAGGCATTCCTAGAACGCATTAAAGCTGTTGGAATCTTTAAAAAAACGCAATTTTTTTTTTACGTGGATGGACAGATATGGGCAGGAGGCGAATTTCTTATTTTTTTTAACTTATATTCCCCACAACAATGCTAATGGTTACTTGTTATCCATTAATAGTTATCATTAAGATCACGCACGCGTATTGGTGCGTGTGTGTGTGAAACATTTATGGAGTTTTTTTTCTTCAACGCGTTAACGGTGTTTGTAAGTAATCAAGTTTCTGCTCCGTTGAGCCGGGTTAATTAAAATAGCAACCGGATTTAGTTTTTTGAAGGCATGCGGGATACGCCGATTGGTCACGTGCTATGTTTTGGAAAGGCCGATTGACAGAGCCAGGGTTAGTCCCCGCTTCAACAAAATAATGCTGCTCGATAATATTGGGTCTGCAAAACGAATAGATTGATCGCAGGAACATTTATGTTTTTAATTTACACGTGGACAATTTGATTTTATCCATAATACTACACAGCAACCACTAAATGAGTTTGTCCCAAGGTGTTGATTAGTTGCGTTGTGGCTCGCGACACTTTGAAAAAAAAGTTGTTACAATTCGGCCAGAGATGTTGAATGCAGTAGCGTGATGTTCACTACCTCTCCTGGATTCGATCCCGACCCTGATGCCTGCTGTGTGTTTGGAGTTTTCATCTCTCTCTTTCTCCCCATGGTCGCGTGGATTTTTTTTCTCCAGGTCCTCCTGTTTTTAGCCTCCACATTTAGAATCAACGTGCGTTTAGGGTATTTGGCTGCTGTAAATTTTCCACGTGATAAGCCACTTCGTTGGGCTGTCATTTATGTCTAAGCCGCTTCTGATAAATGTGAAGGTTTAACTTTGGCTTCAGCATCAACACATGTTCAAAACGCTGACGATTCATTGCACATCAGTGAGTGCATGATCTGACATTACCAACCACCAAACCTCAGCTAGCAAGACTCATATAGAAAGACTGTATCTCTGTAACGTCATGGTTACCCGAAGGATGAAAAATCGCGATTTTGCGTTTCTGTCGGTGAAAGTATAGTATTAAAAATAAAATCTGCTGTTAATTTCAGTGAACGTGTTATTTCAATGAACCTGTTCGCACTTCCGATTAACACGCTTGGTAGATATGTGCGGTGCGAAAGAAGTTCAACATACGTGTGCGTACATTACGTATTGTATGCCGTCTGCAATGTTAAATTAAGACGTAGGCTTTCGCGACAAATATCATCAATAATGTGTTGTTTGCGTTAGATCGCGTAAATATAAATGCGTCGTTAAACCCGCCACAGCCAATTAGTAAGGTTTGTCAGTAAACAGAACATGCCCAATTCGTTACTAGTACAGCACATCGGTACGTTGGAGAGCAAATCCACAACATTTACTCAGATTCAGATTGTAAATGTGGATTTGTTCTGCAACACACCGATGTGCTGTACTAGTAACGAATTGGCACGTTCTGTTTACGTGACAAACCTTACTAATTGGCTGTGTCGGGTGGTGGCGGGTTTCACGACACGTTTATGTTAACCCGATCTAACCCCAAACAAAACTGATATTACGTCTCCAATGTGTTCGTGTGTCCCCTGCAGCCACGAGGGGGCGCTACGCTCACCAACAGTCGCCAATGAAAACAGGACTCGCAAACCTCATCCGTGAACATTCATAGACTCACCAGGGGGGCAGTGTTCGTCATGGCACCTTGCACGTGGAGATGATGAGTTAAGAGGCATCGAGGCTACGCTATCCCTAGAGGGCGCCAAAGCCACGTGTAGGCAAAATCGCTGTTGAACAGTTTATTCAGAATTGCTCTGTGGGCTAAAAAGCCCTTGAATCGGGTTTCTTCAACAAAACAAAAAAACTGTAAAATTAAAAACACAAGGTTTGCAAAAAGTCGCGTAAAAATTATAAATACAATAAATACAGCAATGAAAAAAGTAAAAAAAGTACGATATATAACTTAATTATAAATTGTATATTTAACTGCAGTGAACATTAACATTAAAGAAACATATTGCAAAATAGTGCATCTAGAGTGAGGAATAAGAGTCTATAAAATATTGCAAAACGAAGAATAGAAACGCCTTTGGTAAAACAGTTTCCCTGTGAAAACAACAAATTTCAAGTAACACTCGTAATCATAACAATCACCATGACATTGCACACATTACGACAGAAGATGACTCATATACAGAATAATAACAATAAACTGTATATCATCTACTTGCTTCACCAGTGGCAGATTGGCAGGAATGCACTTGAATTTTCCTTTAGATTTAAAGACGTTTTTGCGCAACTTTCTTCATAATCCAGCGACTTAAACTATTTAAAACCTAACACTGTTTTTTATATTTTATTCGCATTTTTTTTACTATTTAAAATAAACTTTTTTTAAAAATTAGCAGGTGAGGGCCACTTAGCTATACGGCTCTTTTTCAGAAGCGACTTGGCCACAAATAATAGCTTAACGAAGTAGCTTGTCACGTGGATATTTATAGGAGACAAACACTCTAAACGCACGTTGATTCTAAATGAGGGAAAAACCGGAGAACCCGGAGAAAAATTCACGCAACCATGAGGACAACATGCAAACTCCAAATATACAGGTGTCAGGATCAGAATCGAACCCACGAACTTCTGTGTACCATGCGAGGTAGTGAACATCTCACCAGCGTGACTTCTGTGACGACGACATTTACGCATATTTAGGAGCGACTTTGGGTATGCATTCAGTGACCTTCTGTCAGCTAACGATGTTTAATACCTGCTAAATAATCCAGTGACATAATTCCTGGTTACTGTGATGATTCCATTTACTGTGATGATATGACTCCCGCAGCTACATACGGTGCGAAAGAAGTTCAACATACAGACTGCCAAGCGTTTTGTGTCGGTGTACTACTTGTTCCACGGTTAAAACCGTCACAGGTAGCAGAGTTTCAAAAAATACTGTAATAATCATTATTATTACAAATGTACAGCCCTTTTCCAGTCCACTGCCGAATGAAAGCCTCGTTACTAGTACAGCACATTGGTGTGAGATGTTTGACCATACTTCACCACGTTGGTCAGAGCGGGTTGATGAAGGGGGTATGGTACTGAGGACCACGGCTAGCGCCACTGATGCTAACCGTGGTAGGGAATCGAATTCAGGTCGCCAGGTTCATGAGTGCAGTACGCTGACCACTGCACCGCCACTCTTCCCCAGAGTACCCGTACAATACTGTAATTTGTCCAGAACGAGTAATGCATGTGCATACTTCTCCATGGAGAGTTAACACCTCCGATTATCACGGTTGGCTATGTACGGCGAGAAAGAAGTTCAACATACATGCATATAACACATGCAGAGTGGTGTTCCAAGCATCAATATGCACGTATTGGAAAGCGCCTTTTGTGTACATATATCTGTATCCTACAGGGAACAGCATTCCTGATCACTTACTATTTATTACGGGCCACTAATCTCTGTGGTCTTTCTGGTCTCATCAATAAGAACCCGATTTATTTCCAGTACAGATTCCTGCAGCTCCTATTTATTGCCGTTCCCAATCACTGGAGGATCCATTAACACATTTAAGTTGTAATTTAGGGCAACACATTTATTTTAGAAAAATATATTTCACTGCTCAACAAGAACAAGGCGGACACCATTTTTTCTTTCTAAGAAACAGGACAGTGGCAGATCAGACAACTCTGAAAACTCTGATAATTAATTGTTACATTGATATTTGGAAGAAAATAATATTTAGGGGTTTTTTTTTTCATTAATACAGGGCCCTATTTTAAAATCTTGAAATTTAGGCCGGGTGCCTGATCCCATCAGACCGAGAAAGCTAAGCAGCTTTGAGCCTGGGCATTGCTTGGATGGGAGATCACCGTGAGCACGACCGGGTGTAGTAGGGGGCATTGTGGGCAGCAGAGGGCAATTCAGAAAAATCAATTGCAGTTCTGTATTGTCAATCTTAATGATTTCGACACAGAGGCGTGGTTTCTCTGTGTGCCTATGTTTGTCTTTCTCTATGTATCTTTGTGATATCTGTCTCTACTTATATGTCTGTCTATATGTCTCTGGTTCTGTGTTTTATCTCTCTCTCAAATTTAGCATTCTCAGGAAGAACGTAATCAACCAGGTAGGGTGTTGACTGTTATGTTATCCGACTCTCTGTTGTATTACATTACATTTCTAAGTATACTAGATTTGTGTTTCTATTTCATTTATACCTGATGATGATTGCTTGTGTTTCAATCGAAACGTCGTATGCTAGTATTTAATTTATTATTTTCTCTTTATACGTGACTTTACCGAAATAACCAAAGAGTAGATCAAATATGCCCCATGGCCTGCGTGGCCTGGGGAAGCCCTCATAGTGGAATGATAAACAGGCTGTGCGAGTGTTCTTTAATCGATTAAAATAGCAAAAAAATTGTTTGAAAGTATGTAGAACTTCTTTCGCACCGCACGTAGCCAACCGTGCTCTTGCTATTAAGAAGGGGTGGAGTAGGGGTGGAGTAGGGGTGCTTAGGACGATGACCCTGCCCCAGTGGCGAGATGTTAACTACCTCGCCTGGTATGCAGGAGCTCGAGGGTTCGATTCCGACCCTGACGACTGTATATTTGGAGTGTGCATGTTATCCCCGTGGTTGCGTGGATTTTTCTCCGGGTTCTCTGGTTTTCCCCTCCACGATTAGAATCAACGTGCGTTTGGATTATGTGGCTGCTATAGATTTCCGCGCGAAAAGCCACTTCGTTGAGCTATATCATTTGTGGCCAGGCCGCTTCTGAAAAAAGCTACGTCGCTCAGAAGGCCTTACCTTATAATATAAAAAAATAGTTTGCCTTTTTTCAGTGATTATATACACGTATAAATGAAAAACACTTGCTAGCACAGCCCATACAAATCCTCGTGCTCTTTAAATAAGCAGATATTACGCCTCATTCCCATATGGGTCCAACAATTATAGCACTCCCAGAAGGCAGTGTTTCTGATGGTATGTGTAAAAACATACACTTATTTTATACTGTATAGAGGAACAAATATGGGTGGTGAATTCTGCTGCTTGTTTATTGTGTCCCTCATATTCTCCACAAGGACGCGAATGATGGATGTGTCTAATGCTCTTTTACTTCTTATCTTCAATGCACCCTGGGTGTAACATGCTGTGAATTTTGCAACAGATCCCAATAACCTCTATTGTTGGACAGCCTGGGTCAAGAATGCCGTGGTTGTGAATAGCTCCAGGGATGAAGTCCACCACCACGGTTCGCGTATGTACGCGTGAAGATGTAGAGCAAGTGCAGTGCCGATGACATAGACTCGCGTAAATGATAAAACGTGATCATAACAAAATACCGAGAATTACTGGTAAGGACATATCGTTACATTTCCACGCGGTACGCCACTTGTTTGAGCTATCATTTGTGGGCAAGTCGCTTGTGATAGAGAGCTATGTTGCTCAGTGGGCCTGACCTGGAAAAAAATTAACCCGTAAAAACAAAGTTTTTCACTATAAATTCTTTATATGCGTGGAATCGGTTTTATTTTATTATTCATTTCTGTTTTTCTTGAGTAAGAGTTTCATTTTGATTACATTGGTAATTTAAATTAAATATGAATTTTTCTTTTTCCTAAAAAGTGGAAAATAAATTGTCACGCACAATGAGTCTGTGTGCAAAATGTCAGCTCGGTTGGATCACGGGAAGTGGGTTAAAAAACGACCGAAATATTTGCACGGTCGTAAGCGCGCAAGCAGGCAAGCAAGTGAACTTAATATAAATGATAAAAAAAAAGTAATATTTTACATTTTTTTTTAAACACGCTTTAATGAAATGTACCGTACGAGTACTGTAATGGAAAAACTCCACGACTCCAGGAAGTGGCCCCGAAGCTTGCCATAACGTAAGGGGGCCGTGGTGATTTACAGCCAACGTCAGTTGAGCGTGGACAATTAGACACAAGCCGAAACATAACATATAAAAATATTGCTTAAAATTTTATATTTGTTATTTTTATGATAGAATGTAGTATTGTCATCAGTATGACGTAAGTATACGAAGTTTGCAGTCGATACCACATTGGGAAGTGGGTTAAAATTGAGTTACAAGATTTGAGGATACGACAACAACAGACAGAATGAGTGAAATAAAAGCGTGTACAATAATGTTCAAAAACATTTATTTTTATTTTTTATGATAGAATATAGTATTGTCATCCGTATGGCATAAGTATACCAAGTCGATAGCACATTGGGAAGTGGGTAAAGATTGAGTTACAAGATTTGAGGATACAACAGACAGAGTGAGTTAAATAGAAGCGTGTAATAAAAAAAAATAGTTGAATTTAGTTAGAAGGGATGATAGCCGGTGGTCGTGACTCACAAACGAGTGGCGGCGAAAGGAGGGAACACACCCAGCAGACCAGCGCGTGTGCAGATTATAATGATTGAAGAGTATTTGGCTGCTATAAAGTTCCACGTGATGAAAAGCCACTTCGTTGGGCTATCATTTGTGGCCAGGTCGCTTCTGAAAAAGAAAGCTAAATAGCTCAGTGGGCTTTACCTGGTAAAATAAAAATAATAGTTTACCTTTACATTCTTGGTTCTTTCGGTAAAGTCACGTAGAAGGGAAATAATAGAACCAAGAATATGAATCCCTGCAGTCACGAAAGCTTTAAATCGAAATTTAGTTTACCTTTATTTTTTGTGATTTCCTTACCTTTCTTACATTTTGCACTGCTATAGTGTTTTGTATCGTTTGTTGTTGTAACGTTCTGACACCGGCCCCGCTTGACATCCGTGAAAAAAGAGCTTTATAGCTAATCGGATTCCTCCAGTATAAATAAAGATTCTGAGGTCTGCGCCAGACCACGAGAGATCCTGACAGTCGGTACAGTCGGTGGAGGCATTTTAACTGAAAAGTATAAAACAGGCTGACAACGTATTGCACAATGCCCTTTGTTGCCGAACAGAAGACTCATGCTACACTCTTAAGAATGGTCATTTGCCCGATTCATCAGCCAATGTATGATGTTTTTTTTAATCACTGTATCACGCGGTATTAGTGACCCCTAATAAAAAGGAGCCGTAACTAATCAGGAATGTTATTCCCTCTATGATACAGATATATATACACTTAAGGCACTTTCAAATACGTGTTCAGTATTTCAGTGCTTACAACACCACTCAGCGTGTGCTGTATGTATACACGTGGTCAATTTGTGTGTGCTACTACCCAAGACAGCCCCATATATATTCTTTCTTTAATTTACAAGTGAAGGATTTGCCAGAAACATCACACAAGTGGAGGAATGCCTCCTCATACAGTACTTATATAACAGGAAACCCAACGGGCGATGCCATTACGAGAGGGCATTTAAAAGTTGTACTGGAATGCAATTTTTTGCTAATCATCTTTCGCATGTCGGGGAGTTGATCCAGTAGTGTTCGTGTCACGAGTATTCTGGCGAACGAAGCTTTAAAGTCGTGTGCCTGTGTGGTCCCTGGTTTGAGATATGGACTCACGTGAAGATTTATAGAATAAAATAAATCACGACGTTTCGGGCACAACACAAGCGTCCATCATCAGATCCTTCACTTGTGTTGCGCCCGATACGTCGTGATTTATTTTGTTGCCAGATAAAAGGGTAAAAAAACAATGATCAGTTTTGTTGTTATTGTAACTTTCTGACCCGCCCCTTAATGGACGTGTCAGAAAGAGCTTCATAGCTCATCGGATTTCTCCAGCCGAAATAAAGTCGCGTCGATACCGTGCGGTCTGTGGTTCGAATCAAAGTCGGCCGTGTTCTCAATTGTCCACTGGTTTATTTTGTGGATATTCGTTCCATCGGTGGCCAGTGCGACAATACGTGCGTGTTCATGTGTACGTGTTCATGTGTTAGTGTGTACGTGTTCATGTGTTAGTGTGTACGTGTTCATGTGTACGTGTTCATGTGTACGTGTTCACGTGTTCATGCGTTTGTGTACGTGTTCATGTGCACGTGTTCATGTGGGCGTGTTCACGTGTCCGTGTTCATGTGAACGTGTTCACGCGTTTGTGTGTACGTGTTCACGCGTACGTGTTCACGCGGGCGTGTTCATGCGTGCGCTTGCAAGATGTTGCGTGGAGCGGTTAGCGCGACGCTACGCTACGAACCCGGCGACGCGAGTTTGATTCCCGCTCACGGCCATCAACACCGGTGACGATCGTCTGAACCGGTCCTGGGCCTCCTCCCCTAGGTCGACTCAGCCTCAAATGAGTGCCTGGTGCGGTGCGTAGTTAACGTCGCCGCCTGGGGATACAAAGGCGGTCGTGTGCCAGTGCCAGCCTGCATAGGCGCTACTCGCTAACAGCACTTGCCCCAACAGTCTGTGAAGGCTATACGGGGGGAGTCTCTTGTGTGTGTATGATTGTCAACACCGTAATGTTGTTGTTGTTGTGTTTATAATTTATTGTTTTCTCCGTTTTCCGCGAGCATTGCCACCAAAGGTTCAACCTCCTCCCGGCCGGTGCGGATGGGGGTGGTGGGGAGGGACATGACGTCACACTTCTATTTTTAGCCGCGATGACGTCATGTAATTGAACAAATCTTATGACGTTGGGTTGGCCACGTCACACATTCTTCCAATTGGTGCACACGTGACACGTGTCGGTCGATACCATTCACGTCTTGGCATTACGCGATGAGAAATATCAACGATTAGTTTCGATCGAAATGTTTAATTTTCGCAAATTACATTAATGAAAAATAAATATAATTTGTGAGATGATAGTTTAGTAAGTGTTATAAAGTCGTGCAATTTTTTACGAAAGAATGTAGCAATTCAAGAATGTTAAAGTATGTCATGGTTTCGTCCATGCCAAAGTTTACGAATTCCCAACGGCCCAGGTCAATCGCCCCCTCTCACGGCAACCTGAAACCAGCACGATCCGCCATCTTACGTAGGGAGTAAGGGGGTTACCCCCCCCTCCCCCCACGTCAATACATCGTTGGTGACATCATCAGACCGTGACTCCGTGTCGGTGGCAGTTTCTGTTGTCATTTGTAACCTTACTCAACATGGCCGCCGAAATCGCGTCGCACTGCGAGCGTTTCTGTATTCATTCACACGATCATTGGTGGGGGTGGATGGGGGGGGTGTGTGGGGGGTGTGTGGATGGGGGTGGGTGGGAGTGGGTGGATGGGGGTGGGTGGGGGTGGATGGGGGTGGGAGGAGAGGAGGGGTGGGGGTGGTGGGAGGAGGGGTGGGGGTGGTGGGAGGAGGGGTGGGGGTGGTGGGAGGAGGGGTGGGGGTGGTGGGAGGAGGGGTGGGGGTGGTGGGAGGAGGGGTGGGGGTGATGGGAGGAGGGGTGGGGGTGGTGGGAGGAGGGGTGGGGGTGGTGGGAGGAGGGGTGGGGGTGGTGGGAGGAGGGGTGGGGGTGATGGGAGGAGGGGTGGGGGTGGTGGGAGGAGGGGTGGGGGTGGTGGGAGGAGGGGTGGGGGTGATGGGAGGAGGGGTGGGGGTGGTGGGAGGAGGGGTGGGGGTGATGGGAGGAGGGGTGGGGGTGGTGGGAGGAGGGGTGGGGGTGGTGGGAGGAGAGGTGGGGGTGATGGGAGGAGGGGTGGGGGTGATGGGAGGAGGGGTGGGGGTGGTGGGAGGAGGGGTGGGGGTGATGGGAGGAGGGGTGGGGGTGATGGGAGGAGGGGTGGGGGTGGTGGGAGGAGGGGTGGGGGTGATGGGAGGAGGGGTGGGGGTGGTGGGAGGAGGGGTGGGGGTGATGGGAGGAGGGGTGGGGGTGGTGGGAGGAGGGGTGGGGGTGGTGGGAGGAGGGGTGGGGGTGATGGGAGGAGGGGTGGGTTTGATGGGAGGAGGGGTGGGGGTGGTGGGAGGAGGGGTGGGGGTGGTGGGAGGAGGGGTGGGGGTGGTGGGAGGAGGGGTGGGGGTGATGGGAGGAGGGGTGGGGGTGGTGGGAGGAGGGGTGGGGGTGATGGGAGGAGGGGTGGGGGTGGTGGGAGGAGGGGTGGGGGTGATGGGAGGAGGGGTGGGGGTGGTGGGAGGAGGGGTGGGGGTGGTGGGAGGAGGGGTGGGGGTGATGGGAGGAGGGGTGGGTTTGATGGGAGGAGGGGTGGGGGTGATGGGAGGAGGGGTGGGGGTGATGGGAGGAGGGGTGGGGGTGGTGGGAGGAGGGGTGGGGGTGATGGGAGGAGGGGTGGGGGTGATGGGAGGAGGGGTGGGGGTGATGGGAGGAGGGGTGGGGGTGGTGGGAGGAGGGGTGGGGGTGATGGGAGGAGGGGTGGGGGTGGATGAGGGTGGTGGGGGTGGGAGGAGGGTGGGTTGTGAACGTGTGCGCCCGCGCGCTGCATTGTGGGTCTCCGCCTGTCAAAGTGTCAAGCAACACCGCGTCCCCGCCGTTCGGCGTTCGCTCTCCGCATTGACGAACACATTCTGTGGTTGTTTTGTGTTGTTCTTGACACTCATTCAGGTCATTTACCCCCTCTTCCTCCGCGCGAATTAATGCCGCCTCCCGCATTTCGTCGACTGCCTCGATGACGGACTCTCGCAGGGAGTGGCCGATCGTTCCTTTCCGTCGCCGCCGCCGTTGTCGACCGGGGTCACCCCCTCTACGTTGCCCGTCCCGGCCGGGTTAGGATCGCCCTAAGTCGGCGGGGAATCTAGGCGAGCGCCGTGGTCTGCAGGGCCTAACGTCGGTGTCCGCCGGTGTGACCGGAGTCTTCAGTGGCCGCGCAAGAGCCAGCCCGGGACAGAGAACCCTCCGGTATTGTTGACGCTTCTTATTTTTATTTGTCTATGCTTGTTAAAATAACAATGCAGTGGAGAACGTGATAATTGTGGGGTTTTTTGTGTACACGCGTTCTATTTGTCCCTGCTGGAATTAAAATAAAACCAAATCAACCCGTTACAATAGTAATTACATTTATATAGCGTTTTGCATCAAGGATCTTAAAGCGCTGTACAGCACACAGCAGTAGCAGACACTCGGTATTAAACTAATTGTATAATACATTTCAAAGAATCATTGACTAATGCACCTGCACAGAGAGGTTTGGCTGCTCGGTGGCCAGGAGATATCAATTGGGATATGAGCTATGCCTGTGGATCATAGCTGTCAACCCACACGCCTTTACCCCGTATTCTTGTCCAGGGAAATGTAAGTTTTCAGGTCCATACGACGTACAGACGTTTCAATACCGGCAAAATAAATTAATGCGGTCTATTTGTTTGTGTGCCTCCCTTGTGATGGGACTCTGTAGGGTGAACTTTGAGATTTATAAGGGCATGGCGTGACCAATCAGGTCTTAATTGGTCTGTAATAAGGCAGGCACTGATAAGGGGTTGACAGGTATGGGGAATTCAAATTAATCGAGGGAGGAGATCAAACATGATCATTATCATCTTGAACAAGGGTGTTGAGTCTTAGTGAGTCTTTCCTGAGTAAATAAAAGGCAGAGAGCCATTTGAGATCAAATGTCTGTTCTGCAGGGAGAATTGGGGCACAGGATACGACTTATATTTGCAACACGGGATCAAACAAACGAGATGCACAATACATGAGAAATCCGAAATTAAATGGAAATGACGTAAATGAGCCGTAGCTTAAACTACAATGGCCTAGCAATGAATTCAAAAGATTTTTTTTTATAAACTGACTAGAAAGGGATTATTTTAAAATGATTAGCAAAAGCAATATTGTTCAATAAGAAGGGGATCACCGTTATATCGAGAAATGCAGTATTTGCCAAATGGAGTATTTATTTTCGGGCATTATTTAACAATGTTGAGGCATGTCTTACGTGGCATTAGTTGAATTTTAGGGTTAGTAAACTATATAATCTTGTTGGCAATCTGTTTATATATAAATGCAAAACCTCCATATCAAAGATGAATGTGTCGATGAGCTAAGTATAATAAACAAAGACCGTTATGTACAACTTTTACATTAAACAGAAGACAAGGGCCTACCTACCCTTGCCATACCAAGACTTAGCAAAGTAACGGTTCCCCACCGAAGCAGGAAAACCAAAACCAAACTCGGTCAACCTCCTGAGGCTCAGCATTATGTGAAAATCATAAGCAGAGGGGAGACCCCGTGATGCTTGAGCAAGGTTTAAACAACATGATCAAGAGTCAGCGATGTGCCTAACATCATGGAGTTGTTTTAAATGTTCTAAATCATGTGCCTGTGTTCTCCCCAAGCGCATCTTCAAAGGGCAACGCTTACTCGCCACAGTACTTGTGCTGTTATTAATCGCCCAATATAGGTTGGTCGTTACACACGGAAACAAGCATGCAGTATAGGGTGTACAGTGATGCATAAGCCCATAGACATGAAATCAACAAATGCTTAAAGATGCATCTTCAAAAGGGAGATTTCTATGCAAATTGAATGAAGATTAAATAAAAACCACTACCTCTTATTTCGTAGACTTTACATGGAGCTGTCGGATATAATTCTTAAGATTCATTAGTGATACAAAAAAAGCTAAAGTTATGCCGAAGTATCCCATTATGGTTAATTATTGACGGCGCTGTCTCGTTTTAATACAATTTCATAGCAGTGATGGCATTGGAGTGCTATGTCGGATCGCAAAACTGTGATTTATATGCAGCGCACTGTATGTGCACGTTGTGTATAATGACGTTTGCAGGTTGGTTGTCCTTTATTTTGCACCCGGGTGCATTTTGGTTTGTCGCATTTTGCTGTAATTGGAGCTGTATGGTGAGTGTTAAAGTGTCATTTGTGCCGTCTCCATGAAGTCAGTCATGATGGGTTGACGACTCCATTCAGTTTTACTGCATTTCGGGCATAAGTGGAATTTATGTTCACGTGTATATCCGTGTAACGGTTTTGGTTATGTGACATTACAGAGGGCAACATTTGACGGTGATGTACGTATGTATATAAAATAGATTGTGTACATTTCTAGCGTGGTGTGGAGTAAATGTGCGTGTGTTTTAAATTCACGGTTTGGCATAGGGCAGTGCAATTGTCATTCTAAGGAGCACGATGTGCTGCTACGACCTATGAATACATGCCTAGCTGTGTAGGAAATACTGTGCACGTATGTGTATGTATGTGTATGTATGTGCACGTATGTGTATGCGTTAGTGTATGTATGCGTCATTGTGGGGAGCGGTAGTGTAGCGGTTAGCGTGCTGCGCTACGAACCCGGCCACCCGAGTTCGATTCCCGGTCCAGGGCCACCCCTAGGTCAACTCAGCCTCAAATGAGTACCTGGTGCTGTGTGTAAACACATTGTCACTGGGGATGACAAAGGCGGTCGTGCGTTGTGTTGGCCACCCACCTCCTCGTGTGCCGTTCCAGCCTTCATAGGTGCTCACTAACAGTACTTGCCCCCAACAGTGGTCAGGCTATACAGGGGATCTATGTCTTTGTCTTTGTATGCGTATGTATGAACTATCGACTCGGCCTGAAATGGGTACCTTGTGCGATGTGTAAACATCACCACGGGAGAGACAAAGGCGGTCCGGCGTGGTGTTGGCAACCCACCCCCTCGGTTGCCGTGCTGGCCTTCATAGGTGCTCGCTAACAGCACTTGTCCCAATAGCCTGTTAAGGCTACACGGGGAATATTTGGCTTTGTATGAATTGTACATTTGTCTGTATGTGTATGTAAATGATCGTGTGTTTGGAGTGCTGTCTAACTCTTAATGTTTTGCAATATGATTTCTGACAACATTGTGTTGCAGTATTAAAAGACGAGCCGTGGGCAGACAACGGTGGTCGGGCAATGTTCTGCAATGCCGTCCCTAATCAGTGCTTACCACACTTTCCCCTTCTCTTTAAGTCTAAATAGAGATCTTTGTGTGAATGTATGTATATCTTTTTATCATATTCAGAGTTAGTGTTGCTACAGATTACACCAGGTACTCAGCTACGCTACGATCCTGGTGACTCGAGTTTGATTCCCGCTCACGGCCAACACCAGTGACAATTATCCGAACTGGTCTCTGGGCCTCCCCTAGGGCGACTTGGCCTGAAATGAGTACCTGGTGTAATCTGTAAACATTGCCACGAGGCAGCCAGGCATAGTGCTGGCCACCCACCCCCTCGTGTGCCATGCCGGCCTTCATAGGTGCTATCTAGCAGTGCTTGTCCCAACAGTCTGTTAACGGCTATATGGGGGATCTTTGTCTTTTTTTTTAATTCACACTGTTGCGTGGTGCAGTGTTATTGCATCGTAGCTCTCAGCGACAGCCAAGATGATGTGCGAGGTGATGCCGACGATCAGCGAGGACGGGCCCGCCCGGCGCGGCTCGCAGGGCTCGGACGATGCGAGCTTCGAGCAGCTGATGGTGAGCATGCTGGATGAGCGCGACAAGCTGCTGGACACCCTGCGGGAGAGCCAGGAGGCGCTGGTCGCCATGCAGTCACGCTACCAGGAGGCGACGCACGAGAGGGACTCTCTGCACCGCCAGCTCACGTCCGCCCAGCCGCAGGTGCGTGCCCTCCTCAGGCCGCTTGTGGTCATGCCACCGGCCAGTCGTGTAAAATGCCGTTGTCTCTGGGTTGTTGAGCACTTTGGAACTTGCCTGGAACGCGTGTCTGGTGTGAATAACGTGGTCAAAATGTGGTCTCGCACGCACTCGTACACCACACCACCCTACCGGATTATAAGATGCCAGGGGGAAAAAGTGTGTCTTCTAAACCAGATAATATGGTACCTCCATTTTTTTCTTAGTTTGCAAATTTGTATGTGGGGATAAAAAGTCGCTTGAGGTGTTTTTTGCAACTGGACATAGGTCCCTGGGCGATGTAACACGTGCCAGTACTTTGGTGAGCGAGTTTACACCGGTACATGTTACTACACCTGTACATGTTACTACACCTGTACATGTTACTACACCTGTACATGTTACTATTCCGGTGACCTGTGTTCACTTTTCAGAGACTGTAATGCCAGTAGCAAGTGGTATCTGAAACAGTCTTGGGGCTTTTCTAGGTTGACTCAGCCAAACATTTGTACTTGATTCTTTGTTTGGACATTACCACTCGGGAGACAAAGGCTCATATGCCGTGTCAGCCTTAATGGGTGCTTGCTGTGACAGCACTTGCTCCAATAGTCACTAATGGCTATATATTTTTTTTTATGTGCTCAAAGTGATATTGTAGTGGTTAGTGCACTGCTCTAAAGTTCGAGTGACCAGGCTTCAATTGCTGGCAATGCACAACACCATTGTCAAATGGTATCTAAACCTTGCCTGGGCCACCATTAGGTTGCCTCGGACGTGATTTTATGAATGTCCAAACAGGAGAAACAATGGCCGCAAGCTGAATGTGGTGCTGGTTATACAACCTCCTTGCATGGTTTGTGCCAGTCTTAATAGATGCTCACGAACATCACTTTTCATAACAACACGGGCTAAGTGGCTGCGTGTGGTCATTGCGTTTGAGTTGGGCACGCGTTATAAAACAAGTACTTAGCTTAACATGCATTGTGTTACCAATTATCACGTCTAGAAACCGACTCTTCCGCCGTGAACAATTCCATTGACCTGCAATACGCGCTGCGGTGCCATTAACTGTACAAGTGACATCCACCAGTGTCCATGGGTTGTTAACTATTCGTACATCTTGCAAAGAGTGCACCTTTGTCTTTAAAATTACCAGTGTCCTGCAATGCGTGTGGGTGTTGCACTTTGAAACACCGTGCCCTCATTTAATGACGGCAATAATCGCCTTTGTGTCCGTTTGCCAGCAGTACAACGGTGAACTAAGTTCAAGATTTGTGTGGTCGAGTTCGTGGCCAGGGTTTTATTTTTTTCTGTACCTGTGTACGCCGAGAGTAAGTTTGAAGTTGTTGTTTTTTAATATGAAAGTTGAGTGTTTTTTTCCATCTGAATCGCTAGTCATCAAATTTTGCTTGTTGACATTTTGATGAGTCCCGGTTGGATTTGGGCATGTCAGCAATCTTGTTAAGGTGACACCGTAATTGCACCACAATTGTGTTTTGAAAAATAATTTCATCCGCTTAAAAAAAAAGTCTCTTGTCTGTATAGAGTACTGTGCACATTGGCTCATTATGTCATGGAGTGGGCAGCAAGGAAATTGATGTCATCAGGGTCATCTGCTATATAATCGTGTTTTACTTGAGTAATGTGGTCACGTATGTTATCAATAAGCACGTGTATCTGGTGTAATTTTTGAGCTGTGTAAGAAAACTTATTTTTCATAAATCATTTATTGCTTTTTTCTTTTCCAATCTGCCTATAACGCTGAGGTGTGTACTCTTTCATGTAAACATATACACATTCCGAGGACTAGAAGAGCGTGGCCAATGTGATATCCCCAGCTGAGAATACTGGATGAATGGAAAATGTTGCTTAACATAACTTGTTTTTATATTCTCTCAACATTGCCAGAGAAAGTCTGGGGATTTTTTTTTATTTCCGTTTCAATTGTTCCTTGACAATTAAGTGGAAGACATGTCATTTGCTTTTTTGGTGATTTACCTGGTTGTCCTGTCTTTGCCGTGAAAACCGAAAGAATTGAATATAATTGTTACTTTGACAAATGCATTCGTTGTTGCACATAGAGGAGGCACACGTTTGTGCAGACCTCTTGCTTTAAACCTGGGGGCTGGCCTTAAAGAGTCGTGAGGTAATTCCCGAGAGGTTTTGTTACATTTACATAATTTGGAATTTCACCATGGATTTGCCATCAGCTCCTGTGGGGACCTTATGTTGCATTTTAATAAGGGAGTTACTAACCCTAGCCCAGAGGAATGGATCTGTCTATACGTATGTCACCCTGTGTTGTTTTTGACATTTACCGTATTCTAAAACCAATTTTCTTCATTGCATTCAATGCCTGGCTCATGATGAAAATGTGGATGTCTAATACATAGCACTTTACCACACTGATCCATCTGAGGCAAATTATCGTTTAAAATTGGCACTGACCTATTGGTTAGTGTGTCTTGCGCAAAACTATTTAATAGATCATTAACATTTAAATAGACCTAATTTAGGGCATAATAAATTCCTGTGGCCAAGAATGGCTTACATGGTGGGTCATCCTAATTCATACTGCGTAGCTGCACCTCTAAGACAAATCTCTGATAAATGTCTTATAAAGCAGGGTCTCAGACTCACCATATTGAACGTATCAATTTATCTTGTATTTTGGCGGAAGAGCGTTTTACATTGAATTTCTTTTCCTATTTGTGGAAGTGTTTTAATCAAAATGCATACATCTTTCTTAATGTTGAAAACAAATGTAAAATTCATAGATTATAATTTCTTGTCACTTTTTGGAGGGTGTTTGGGAAGATGTGAAATTTTAACAGTCCAATAAATGCATTCCTTTGTCGGCATGCCTCATCAGTCAGGCACGCTTGCTGCTGGGCCCCGATTGATGAAAACAAAAAAGCTAAATGAAAAATGTTGTGATTCTGGAGCCTCCTACCCTAATTTGTATGTTGTCATTGGTGTTGGCATGGATTTGTGAAATGTGATATTATTGGCTTTAAAGCCTATTACAAACCTCCGTTTATTGCTGAAGTAAAAGCAGCCTGTCATATTTTTTCTGAAGCCAAAAAATTATTCCCCGAACTGTACTTCTGCCTTGGCATTTGATGATATTATTGAAAATTGCTTTACTATCCGTCAATTTCATTCATGTCTGATGTTAATTTATTTTCTAACCCAGGTGAATTTGCACAGTAATGACTGCGGATTGCATAATGGGACAGTAACAACTGGCACAGTTGCTTTTTTAAAAGCTTCTGGAGGCATAAGTGATGCTTAAATTACAGCCTTTGTCAAACGACTTTGACGCGCACATGTGCCGTCGCAAACACCAGCTGAAGCCGAATTGAGACACTGGTGGTGTGATGTGTGGTTTTAATGCTATCAACGTCCGTGGTTATTGAGAATACATTTGCATCAGACCCACACGGGTTTCTTTCAAGCGCAAAAATTCGTTTTATCTCGTTTTTTTTTTGCGAGCTGCCATCCTACCCGACGTCGTTTGTAATGCACGAGGAAGTTAACGCAATTAAACGCGGTGCTTTGACTCTCGTGCCTGCCTTGAGACATCGGTTTCAAATGCGCTCGAGTATCGCGAAACGGTTTTTTTATGACGGCGATAAAAGAAACTGGTGGAGCTATTGTCCAGCAAAAACATTGTTTCAACAAAATTCAACAATTTTATGATAACGCTTCAGGTTTTAGGGTCGGTGACCATGTGTGTTGTTAGTTGCATATCTTATTCATAGCAAATGCTGGGAAAGGATAATTGGGTATTTATGGAGTACTTTCTTTTTTTCATCATTGTCAATGTTATTGACACTCGGTCCAGAGCAAAGCGCTCCATATCGTCATTTCGAGCAAAATGAAAATTTGTGCAAAAATATTTCCCCGTCACGCTCCACAACGGCGTGGCATATAATCTGCTGGAGAGAGGTGCGTAGATTTTCCTCGATTTGAGAAGCTGGGCAATGTGAATGCGAACCAAACGTTGAAAAGAAACAAGTGGCACCAGAGCAAAGCAAACGGCGGTTCATATCGAGCGATGGCCTGCGCACGTATTATGCATTCGACAAGCAGTGAACGACGGCCGCAGGATAGAAAGCCAAAGCAGCAATGTGTGCGGGGCCTTATGAAGCCTGGTTTTGCGGGGGGGACGGGGAATACTGAGAAAATAAATAAAGCTATTCCAACCAACGTTTTTGGATTCATTTTGGAAGGCAAATTTGTATAAAATAATTGACGAACAAAATACGAGTGTTAATGTTGGACATTGCTAACGGTATTTATTGAAAAACCAAAGTTGCGAGCGTGTGTGTATTTTTTAATATCCCGCCACTAACTAATTTCGACCAGCCGCCCCAGCACTTTGCTTCCTCATACCTCAGTCTTAGGAATGTAATGCACATTCCGATACTGATATGCCCCCGTATGTGTCAAGCCTACAAAAAAATAACGTCATTGATTTTACAATTTCAACCTTGCTGGAGCACACAAGCTGCGCCAAGGAGTGGATGTCTGGTAGTATCGGCTCCAGCTATTGGCTTACGTCCGGGCGATGGGAATAGAAAGCATTGCTTTCACTGGATGTTTGCTCGCTGATGTATTCGGCTCCAGAATTACTTGGCTGTGTAGAGGTCATGTTCTGGGCACTTTTGTGAGCTAAACAATCAGCCGTGTGGCCCCACATTGAGCTCCGTTCAGGGGCACCCATTAGTGGCTTTGTTCCTTCTCGGCACGCAGTGCTTGATAATCAACGTGTACGGGGACTATGCGCGTTTTTAAAAACTGACATTGACTTCATATATTCTCTTTATATACACACATTGTTTACGTTAGTGCATGTGTGTGCGCTGCGTCATTCACATAACACATTGCAAAGTGATTTTTCAAGTCAGCACTGCCACCAACACCATTGTAAATGAGACGTTTCATCTCGTTTGCGTGTCCGGGGGAAAAAATATTTCAATTAAGGAAACGCAGCAATAAATAAGTGTACAACTAAGGAAGGGGGAAAAAAAACCCCTCTGCAATAAATAATGCAGCTGTTGTGAAGCCATATAGCAGCTCAAGTTTTAATGGAAAAATCTCATCATCAATAAGCGTCGAGTGGCTCGCTGCTCGGGAGGTGTGGCTCCCTTTCTTACAAATGCACGGATTCACCAGCCCAGCACCCATTTCTCAGCCCCGGCGATAATGCGTTGTGGGAACGTGATCAAATTAGCACGTGGCCTTAGCGGAAACCTTGCATCTGCCTGCACGTGCTCCCAAAAGATCTCATGACTACTCTATATGATGCCCGCTCGCAATGGCCTTGACTCTTGCCTGGCCATGGCAAGACTCTAACTGTCAGTGTTTGGGAAAAGATAACAAAAATACTTGAAAAAATCTTTTCCCAAAATTGTATCTTGATCGTGATATCGGCGTCACGTCTCTGATCTCTCAGTGCAGTGCAACCATTCATTTTAGAAAATTACCCAGGAAACCAGATATCACAGAGCCACCTCTCAATTCTAGATTTGAAGCTTTCGTGACTGCAAGGATTCATATTCTTAGGTTTTTTCGGTAAAGTCACGTAGGTAAAACATCAAAATTAATAAAAAATAAAATAAAATAAAAAATCACGACGTTTCGGAGGCAACACAAGTCTCCGTCATCAGGTGGGACCGTCACAGCCGGATTAGCTGCAGCTAATCCGGCTGTGACGGATGTTTTACCTACGTAACTTTACCGAAAAAACCTAAGAATATACCACCTCTCAATTTCCATCAAGTGGCCCCTGTTCCACACGGTAGGGGGCAACATTTTCTCACTTCTGCCACCGAGAGTAATGTTCATCGCATTGCAGTAAAAGCGATATATGTATGCTCAAAGGCTGAAATCTGGCCAAATTAAGTAGAGAACCTCATTTTCTGTGCAATCATTGGTGACCTGACTGATACCATCAACTCACCAATGGAGTTCACCCTGGCATCTCATCGTTGCCAGCTCAGCCCTCTGACACCACGAAACCACTTTAAAAAGTATCGTACTTTTAGCTAAATATATAAATAATTGTTTTCCCTCCACCGTCTTTTTGGAAACGCAGCACAGAGCGTACGGACTGGAGACGATGCGAGTGTGTGCAGCTACTCAGTCATTTGCCCGCATCATATCCACCTGAAAAGCCACTGGAAGAATTTGTGCCACGTGCAGACGGGAGCCCATTGCCATTAACCTGCTTCGCTGTGGAGCAGAAAGCGGCACGCCACAGGGAACAGGTTGTATTGAAACTGCTGCGTCCTCATGTGGTTACTTATCTCTGGTGGCTACACCAGCTGCATATTAATACCCTTTTTGTGCAGCTTCGATACTTTCCTGTATTTTCCACTTCCCCCCGCCGCCCCCCCCCTCCCCCCTTTGGCTTTGGTAAAAATTGTACACTAGTAAATCCTCCAATATCTCAAGGTCATTGATTTCTTTACCAATATTCTTTGAGTTTATGAAATATCCACTGCCAGATGAAAGGATCCTCACATTGTTGCTATTCCAAGTGGGGTTGCGATGCCGCGAAGTGGTTTCGCTTCTGCACATGAGCTAATCTCAACGTTCCATTTCTGTTCGTTTTCACCGTCCCTGACATGTTCCCTCAGTTTGGTCCATTGGCCATCGTTCCTTCTCGAAATATTTGTCCTCTCCCCAAGCTCACTTATTTTTGTGTACCTTGACGTTTATTATTCTTTACAAAGAAATTGATGTTCTTTGAGACTACATTCAAATTGGAGGTGCCTGCGATGATCCAGTGCTTTGAAGAGGAGGATGAGTGGTTCATGCAGAGATCTTCACGTGCTTGAGACTACTACAGGGGCATCGAGGGTGCATCGCAGGCTTTAGAGGCCGTCTGGAACGTTCTTCCTTTCTGATATTAGGAAGCCACTGGAGCTTTACACTTTTAAATCATGATTGAAAACGAAATGCCTTTGCACTGCTTTTTTGTGTTTAGTTTGTTGTCCAACCCGTCCTGCACCTCCGATTAGCACGGTTGGCTACGATTGGTGCGAAGAAAGTTGAACACACATACGTGCATACAAGAGTCAATGTGATATCTCTCATGTGCATCTGATTTTTGATCCACATCTTCTTCTTCTTATCTTGGGATAATTCCCAAAATGTACCTTTTCATGCTTCTTAACATACCTCACAGCTTTTATTCTACGTTGTTTTGTTGTTGTTGTTGATGTCAGTGTTTCTGTTTCCATTTTAAATGTCAATGAAGGTAATATGCACTGATTGAAAATGTTCCTCTTTAGGCAAATGGATGTGTTGGCATATATATTATTTACATATTCATTGGTCTTTAATTTAACATATATATGTCTGCATTTACTGACGAATGCTTTTAAATGCATCTTGTTATGTTGCTTATCTAATGTAGTCATGACTAAAAAGGAAGGCATAAAGTTAAATACCCTCTAATAATGTCATAATGTAATGTATGACATATTATTCAGACATTTACATTAAAACATATATATATCATATTCAGCAGTTTTAATTTTTTAGTTAATCTGAGATCGCACTTTTTTTTCAACGGTCAATTTTTTGTAAACTTTGAGCCAAAAAATGTATCTCATGAGCTCATATTCAAAATAATTTTGAAATGTCATCACGAAATGAATTTGCAGTGTTTAAGCACCACTGAATGATGATTATATTTGCTCTTTAATGTGGCCAAGCAAAATAACAAAATCCCGTCTTTGTTCAGCATATTTCCCAAAGTGTAAATACGATGAAAAAACCCGTCAACCAGTAAAAAATGTGACTTGCTATCAACTAATCGCCGGTGCTAAATAACCACATTGATTTTCCGAGTGCGAAAATTAGTTTACGTTGCAAAATCGTTGAAGCCACTACTATTGATCCAACCCACAGTCCTTTATTTAGGACTGGGGTTGGATCCATTCAGACACAATGTGTTTTGCAAAGGAGACTTGGTGTAAACTACCGTGAGAACATTGTGACAGAACCAAGTCGATACAGGTGCTTTGAAAACAGACATTAAAATTGAATGCTGCCACTCCCGAGCAGTATAGTAGAAGCAAAACTGAAATGTGTGCAGCGAGCTTGCATTTATTCCGATTCGTAGACATGCATACATCAACATAATCATAATCATCACGCTGTCGGGCTTGAACCTGAATCTCTGACACTGGTTTTCATGTACTAACCAACTGGAGCCCAACCAACAATTGACATTATTTATGTTGGCATTGTTTTTCCAGGTAGATTTATGGGATGCTGTGCATCATGAGAATGAGCCGTAAGCTGCTAGAAATTAAGATAAGGGCTAAAAGGAAATAGATAATTGAGCATTTCATGAACTCAAGTGATCTCCTGCAACCATATTGGACTGCGAATAAAGTTAATTTTGGAGCTTTCGTGACTGCAGGAATTATTCTTTGGTTCTTTCGGTAAAGTCACGTATAAAGATAAAATAATATATTAAATAATAGCATACTACGACGTTTCGATTGCAACACAAGCAATCATCATCAGGTATAAAAGAAATAGCAACAAAAATCTAACCAGAAAATTATAGACAGACATACAAGCAGACAGACATCAAGATACACAGAGAGAGAACACGTATCGGCACAAAGAGTAGTATGCTATTATTTAATTTATTATTTTATCTTTATACGTGACTTTACCGAAAGAACCAAAGAATAATGCGAATAAAGTTGCCTGTCAAACAGCCGTCTCTTTGGCAGAGCCCCCTAATGCAGGGATGCCAGCGAATCTATTTGTTCACGTATTTGTATATTTTAATTTCTCAGCAACACGTACCCTACAAAAGTGGCTTCTGCTCAGTGGTGGTGTCATTGTGTTAACGCAGTGTAACCCGTGGCCATCCCTTCAGTCTCAGGAATAATGGAGTTGTGATCATGACCGAGGTGTCATCCGATGATGAAGTGGGTTTTCTCGCAGCGCCACCGTCACCCGGCGTGAGATGTAGATCAGTGCTCAACTAGAAAGGGCTTTTGAAAGTGCTGAATTTAAGAGGCAGAGATACGATTGTATTACAGCAAACCCGTTTGCGTGCACTTGAAAGGCTCCAGCACTGTGTATAATTATCATCGTGCGGGAATCCTCATTTCAGTGTCCAAACCTGCGTTTGAATTTTGTGCCGACTTATGTTATATTGGTGCAGGTGATAAATGATCTTTTTCAAAAATCCTGCATGAAAATTGACAAATTCCTTGTGATTCTTTTCCACCTCTGTAAATATTTGTTTTGTAGATTATTAAATCAATGGGTGGAGTGGTGGTGTAGTGGTTGGTTGCGTCACATTATGAACTTGGAGACCTAAGTTTAAATCCTGGCTATGGCTAGCATCATCCCTCAATGAGTACCTGGTGCAGTGTAAACATCAGCACTAGAGAAACTAACGCTGCCGGGTATGATGCTGACCACACCAGCCTTCATAGGAGGCCACTCGCAACACTTTCCCCAACAACCTATGAAGGTTATATGGAGGATCTTTGCGTGTGTTTTTTTTGTCATAAATCCATGAATTCAAGCACACTCAAGACCGCTGGTAGTACTTTACACAGTAACATTGGGCATTAGGGTGAAGTGGGTGGGAAAATTAATGTCACTGGAACCCTTACCCATGCAGATATAAATCAGGTTATCCAATCCCTAAAGGTTAAAGATTAGCTGGTAAATTGATTGTGCCCAGATTAGATTGCGTTTAGCGTTAAATGTACTCAGATTAATGGTACTGTCGCAGATGCGCTTGTTGAGCTTCCCGTGCTGCAATTGGATGGCCTCCCAAAGCATGAGCATTCGTATGCATTTCTACTGGTGTTGCAATGGATATGTGTTGCTCTTTTCGGCAGGCGCCAGCATGGGGGGGGAATTCGCGGCTGTGTTCAAAGTGACAAACTGTCCTTGGGGGAAAACCGTCGGAATTTGTTGTCCATTTCAGCATCCGAAAAACGTCCAGGCCCTGCCTCACCCGTGCCTCCTTAATGCCACCCTGCGTGCGTAATCGAGAGTTTTGAGCCCACCAATCTTGCAGCGCCTTCATTGGAGTGGAACTCTCCTCCTTTTTTTTGGCTCGGCTAGTAATAGGCAAGTTGAAGAATTTGTGTTCATCTCACTATGCATGATCATAAAGTGTGCGCGTGCTGCTTGTTGGAACGCACGACGCTTGACAGAAATTACTCTCACCCCCTATAATACTCTCCCAATACGTTGTGCTGCGTATTTGCGGTTTTCGCTTCGACACGTTGCAGTGAATTAGAAAATAAACGATACGCGTGATTTTAGGCTTGCTTAATAGGCACGTTTACCTTCCGTGGGTTTTTTTGCTGCTTTTTAATACGGCGCATCGCTCGTTCCGCACGCGGTCAGTCCAATTCCTCCTCGGCTACTTGTGACTTCTCAGTAACTTCAGCTCGGCTCTCCAGTCCCTTTGCCCTGACACCATGAATTATCGTCTTCCAAGAAGTGACCCCCTCCTGCACATTCTGCAGCCACCGCCGAAAGATTTATCACCATGAGTGGCTCCCAGGTGGAAAAAAAAACCGATTTGCCGAACTTTGAGCAGGTTGCTGAGAATGGCAAAGTGATACTTGCAAGGGTGGGCAATAATCACCGGTGTGGTCCATGTTCGGGGAACGCTCGTGGAACTTAGATATTAGCAAATGAAGGGTGCATGGAAGATCCATGTTGCTTGGTAATGTCGTTATATAGTGGGTTTCTTGTGAACCCGGTAACCCGAGTTGGATTTAGGCAGTGGCTAACATCGGTGGCAAGTAATATTTGAATTGTTCTCTTGCGTCTGCATCACCAACTCATAATGACAAGCGGAGTGAAGTATGGTCAAAGAACCCCCATCACCAACACGGCATGGGTAGGGCTTTCTTCAGCAGTGGATGAACAGAGCGTGGAAAAAAAATAGTTTTGTGTTTGCTCCGATGAGAGTTCAAGAATGGCATGTTGTGTGAACACAAACTCGTGATGCTGTAGTTTCAAACATGTAACAGATGTATCTTCAACTTGGAAACTGCAGGGGGAGAAAGTCAAGCATAGCCCCTGGTGTTGAGACTTTCCAGCAAAAATTGACGATGAGGTTGACAAAAAAAAGAACGCCAAAGCTAAGCATCAAAGAGTAGCATTATCCACTGATTCACACAGCCTGTTGTATCATTTTCATTAATGATAATTTTTATGATACAAAATGTAGTCCTTCTGTCCTTTAAAGTTTCTTCAAAGTATATCATTACTACATTTTATATTGTAATAACTGTACCTTGAAGTTTATTATTTTTTACAAAAAAAATGAAGGGATATAATTGCAGCCGTAATAAAGGAAGAGTAGATTGGATGTTCTTTTAAACTACATTCCAACTGGAGGTGCCTGTGATGGTCCAGTGCTTTTAAGAGGACGATGAGTGGATCATGCAGAGATCTTCACGTGTTTGAAACACCCACCTACTACAGGGGCATCGAGGTGCATTGCGCGCTTCCATCACTGCGTCGTGCAGTGCAGATGCACTTCTGCGGCCGTCTGGAACGCTCTTCTTTCCAATAGTAAGAAGCCACTGGGAGCTATGCACTTTTAAAATCTAGATCGGAAACGAATTTCTTTAGAACTGCTTTTGAGTTTATGCTTTGTTGTCATTTCCCCCGCACCTCCGATTAGTATGGTTGCCTACGTACGGTGCGAAAGAAGTTCAACATACATACGCACAAGGCAAAGCAGTACAGAAGTGTCCAGGTGGCTGAGAGGTGAAAGCATTGACCCGGCACTGCTGAGTTCCTGGGTTGAAATTTGGTTGCAGCCAGCCGTGATTAATGGACTCTTTTTTTTTATGCCGTATCATAAGGAGTTCTCAAGAAAAATGAGTAGATGGCAAGGTGCATAGATTGATAAAAATATGGCCCGTGGTCGAAACTGTTCATGGAGTGGCAGCCACAAAAGGGAATATGTCTGAGGGTACGTCTACCCTGGAGATGGAGTGATGAAATCAGATCCACTCATGATTATGATGATGATAATTATTCCTCAAAGATTTTTACAACTGCATTTAAAAATTGAGAAACCAGTGGCAGACGATAGACATTGGAATCTCGAGTCCCACACTGCTCACTGGAGGGGTTGCTCAGCCAGCTGTCCCGGTCGCTTCAGGGCCTCTTAAGATGCCACGATACTTCATGCAGGAGTCCATCTGTGTGCTGGCGTTGTCAAATTAACTGCCTTATCTTTGCGCCGTATTTCCTGAAACAAATGGCCACCTTGTACACAAGCTGAATGTGGGGCTTAATGAAACCCGCCTGTATTTATTATCACAAGATATCCACTCAGATCCTGCGTCTCTTTGCAAGGTTATATTTGGTTATTAATTTCATTGCAAGGAACAACACACATTTTCGATTTTAAAAATAATAATAAATAATGTGATAACAACTAATTTGGCCAATGAAGAAATAAATAAACCAAAAATAAGCTGACGTATGTAGGTGCAGGAAAACAACCCGTTATAATGAATATCTGAACAATGAACATCAAAACTGTACATTTCAAAGATAATTTGATATAACCGAGTAAATGATAACACTGCAACACAACTTACATCTTGTATTGAGTCTTAAATACGAAGCCATCCCCAGACGAGTCTATGAAAGGAAACTAATGAGGTGCGTGATGTGATGCTTGGCCTTGTGAGCCTATAGAGCAATTTTTTTATTGACTACTCAGCACATTGCTGCTCCAGCACCAGTAAATTTAAAACAATCATCCGATGGAATAATTAAACTGTTGGGAATTACATTTATGAAGCGTTGAGCTGTGCGCCCCTACTCTTGCCTCGACAGAGCCGTGCTTTCTTGGGAAAATAGCGCGTGTGCACGCGTGCGTTGTGCCTTGCTTGCCGTGTCGAGTGGGGCAGCCCAGAGCGGAGTGGCGCGCGGAGTGTGAATGTGTTAAAGATTTTTGATTTATACGGCCGGTTAACCTAGCGGACAGCGCACTCGCCCCTGATCCGGTTTGCACAGAGCCAACGATCGGAGTCCCACAGCCGCTTAGTAATTTCTGCGGGGAATCGCCGAAAGCATTCCGTCTGTGCTAAATTGGATATTAAAGTCTGTGTGCGAGCATTGGCAATCGCAGGCGACTGTGTAGCTTTATTCAACTGTAAGAGTCCCAGTTCCTCATTTGGCAACAGAACAACGAATCCAAATGGACTCTCACCTGCTTCAACGCAATGTGCAGCGGGGCATTTTAGTTTCTGATGCAACGGCGCTTGCCAAGGATTTTGGGGAAAAATACCTCCTTTTTGTCACTCGGCGAGACGCGCAAAAGCCCGAGTGCGCGTTGTTTTTTTTGGCAGTGGAAGCAGGAGGGCGCTTCCTCATCGTTTGTCTTAATTGAAAACGCGGCAAGGGGAGGCGGAGGTGACGGTGCTCCTGGTCTCCGCTGGGTGTTGATGAAGCCGCTGGCCATCTGGCTGCGCGTCGACAGCCTTTTAACCCCTGCTGTGCGCGACTGGTTTCGGCGGGCCAGTTGCCACCGCGAAGGAGACGTTCGTTCGCTGTGAAGTGCACATGCAAAGACAAAAGATCCGCCCCCCCCGTATAGCCTGCAGCAGACTGTTGGGGCAAGTGCTGTTAGTGAGCACCTAAGAAGGCCGGCACGGCACACCAAGCCCGGCCGTTTTTGTCTCCCAAATGGCGATGTTTACACACGGCACCAGGTATTCATTTGAGGCCGAGTCGACCTAGGGGAGGGCCAGGACCGGTTCAGATAATCGTGGCTGGTGTTGACCGTGAACGGGAATTGAACCCAGGTTGCTGGGTTCGTAGCAGAGCGCGCTAACCACTACTCTACCGCTCCCCACTGTGAACTGCACATACACATAGACGTGTCCGCACCACAGCAGTATTGGGATGCAATCATAGTTACAATTCTGATTAATTGGTCTCATTTATAACGATTGCCTCTTTGACAGCATTGTTTAAAGGTGGCAGTAATTACCATTGAACAGGTACAATTGTATTACAAATTGTATTCAATTATAACTTGTATTAAATTGTATTATACATTATCCCATTGTATTAGTACTTTAGAATGAGTGTGGGGTGGTCCCCATCACTGTTGATTGTTGTGATTTACTGGTGGAAATTCCACATTCCTATGTATTGGGACGATATTTCTGCACAGTACAATCACTGTTGCCACTGAGTGGAGGAGAAATTAGCTACCCCAGAGGAATGACGGGCCACTTAACCCCTTCATTGGATTTTAGCTAATTTCTGAACATGGTATGGGATTTATGCCCAATGCCACCAGGCCAGACTCAATATTAGCCAAACGGACAATAGTATTAAATAAAATAATAAGACATGGGGCTGATATGATTGATTGTAGCTTTTTCTCCATTGTTGAATTAATATAGTGTTCATAAGAAGTAAAATGTATAGGGTTAGACCAAGGTACAATGAAGTTCACACCATTACTGTGTGATATGATCTGGTCTCAATACTCATAACTTGTCAATAAAGTGAGCTAACCCACTTAAATATCCATAAAGGATACATAGCTTCAAAATACAAGTCGTGAATTCGCTCTTGCTCTTAAATCACGTACCATTATATTATTTTTAGGGCCAGGCAAATCGATACGACGTTAGAATCCGATCGCCTTGCGTGTGCGTTGTCGACCGGGCGGAGTTAATAGTTTTTTTTGAGTCGGTACGAAGGCATTGTGTTATTGTGTTTGTGCCCGGGAGGGTGGTGGGGGGGTGAGAGACATTTGGCTGGTGAAACATTCACAGCAGCGTCGTGGCCGGGCGACGCAAAACAACGCGACGGTTGCTCCCCCAATGCTGGATCTTGTAACGTAACGTAATTGCCGTTTGCATCCCCAACGGCAGGATTACTGGGCACCCGGGCGGGGTCGGGCGCGGCCGATGTCGCAAAGCTCCTAACCCCCCCCGGAAGCGTAAGCTTTTCACCGCGAGGTCCCCGTCGCAAGCCGTGAAAGTGGAGACGGTCGCCGGAAACACGGCGTAATATATGAGGATGAAAAATCGAGAGCGGAGGGCGAAGCCGCTGGGGGGGGGGAGGTGGGGCTTGACAATGTTGAGGACGTAACGCAATTTCCAGGACAATGAGTGGGCACTTACCTTTGACGAATAACAATACAAAAAAGACAAACGCAGCCATGTAGATTTTGGTGGCACCGATGGCAGTCAGTCGGCACCTCTGAAGTTTGTTTTTTGGCACAGTTGGGCATCGGTGAGGTCCACAGTGGTGATGATGACATCCTTGGCACATACGGTGATTGTAGGCCAGAGGCCCCAGACCAGGTTCAGATGTAAAGGTTCAGCAGATGCATTTTACCACACGCCAATGACAATCGCCCTGAATGCAGTGGCGCAGTGGTTAGCGACACTACATTGTGAACTCGGAGACCTCAGTTTGAGTCCTGGCCATGGCTAATTTCAGTGGCGAGTAATATCTGAAGCTGCTTCTGAAGCTAACCTACTTCTGATATTACTTCAGCAACCTGCACTTAAAAGCATGGTGAGGTATGGTCAAACAAACCTTCACGACTGAGATGTAAATGGATGGCCTTAATCCAGTCAATGTCTAAAAGAGTTGTTTATGATTGGGTTTATTATATTATTATTCATGCTCTTGTCCAACAATTGAACTCCGATTGTGTGAAAGTGAACACATCACTTTGTCGATGCTCCTAGCAGAAATGCAGAAGTGTTTCTTTAATAATACACACTAGGCTTGTGTACAAATTGCTTTTGACATTCAAATATAAACTCCTTGTTCGATGGAAACCTGCAGTTGCTCAGTCTGACAGCTGCAATAAAAAAATCCAGTTATACTAATAACATTTTCCATAATTTATATTGGGTTTTATTTTTAATTTTATGTCCTGGACATTTTAAATATTGTTTCCTGTTTAACTACACATTTTTAGATTTTACAAGTATGTTGGTGGCAAGCGTCCAGTTTTTCCATGTTTGTTTTTAATTCAGATTTCCTCTTCTTCCCTGTGGACAAGTAATCTGGAAAAGTTATAACGGTTGAGTCATTACATTTAATTGCTCTGGACAATAACCGTACCTTTACGCTCCACAAAGGCACAATTGAGTGTCCCACACAAACCCATAACATGGTCGAATGTGACAGTATATTTAATACATTATATACTCACATGCCATATGTACTACTAAACCAACACGGACACTGCTAAGAATTATTGCAAGGGGGCTTGTGTGAGGGGTCTGAAATGTTTGAATAGTGCTTAGTCCAAAAGAAGTCAAGAATGTATACTTGAAAGCCATGATCCGATGGGACGATTGTAGATTTAGCATATTACAGTTCATTTCATGAAGCAACCGGCTGTTAGAGTTGCAGCGAAGAGCACATTTTACTACTCAGCCCCATATCGAATACCTAATTAGGTTTTCAGCCAAATTCTAAATTGAAAAAGGAATAAAAACGTTCTCTTCCCGTTCTCATCTAATGCCCTGCCCTCCATCGCATAACTTCCTTCACTGTCCCCTTCACATCCTCTCCCTTGCCAGCTTCTCGCATATCTCAGCCCTCTCTCACCCCCCCCGGTACCGTTTCTCGACGAACTCGCCACCCTCCCACCGCGCTTTCTCTCCGTCCTCTCCGCCATGAGTGACTGGCCGCTCTGACTGCCACCGCCGCTCACAACCCACCTCTCGGTAGTTCCCTCCCGCGCTTGCCCCCCGCCGCCGTCCGATGGCTTCCTTCTCTCGCCTCACTCAGTGCCCTCCCTCTCTCTCGCCTGACTCCCTGAACATCGTAAATCTTCCCTCGAAAAACACATTCCTGCGGAGGTTGCTGGTAGGAACGTTGGGTTGCTCTGTCAATGGCCAGGGTCAACGGCGGCGTGGTGTATTCCGCAAATATGCCCGACTGTGAGGGCGGGCACAAGCCGGCGTGAGTAGGTTAAACGTTGAGTTTTATAAGGGCACCACGGGGTGACCAGCCCCTCTCCACCCAGCCCCACCCCTCCCACCCCCACCCAGCCCCACCCTCCCCACCCAGCCCCTCCCCACCCTCTCCACCCAGCCCCACCCTCCCCACCTAGCCCCTCCCCACTCTCCCCTCCCCACCCAGCCCCTCCCTCTCCACCCAGCCCCTCCCTGCACGACGAACGGACACAATAATCCCCTGTGGGCTGGTGGAACCAGTGGGTTCCTACCAGTAAAATATATCCTGAAGCAGAAGATTAGTGCTGGATACAGCAGTCACATTTGCAAATGTGATTTGTGACTTTTGATCCTTACGTGTGTATGGATAGTTCAATGTCCATGTGCCATTTTATTGAGGGACTACCGCTTTGTTATTCTTACGTGGTCTGAGATTGTTTTGTTGTTCTTGCTGCCTCGCCCAAACATGACTAATATAATGAATATATTGGTTATTTATATTTAGTGACTTGCTTTCATTTTTCTCTATTTTGCACTCCGTGTTTTTGTATTGTTTGCTTCTGTAACTTGCTGACCCACCCATAATGGACACGTTTGATAAAAAGCTTCATAGCTCATCGGATTCCTCCTCCTGAACTCGCTGCCCTAGACTCACCCCTCTCGCCACCTCCTCTCACGTGGAATCTCAAAGCATGTGCTCATGGTGCGCCTCGCATTCGTACGTCGCCATGGATTCTGGCTTGGGCTGAACTGCTTTGATTGGGTCAGGGAACGAGGGTGGTAGCTATGAGGATAAAAAAAAGAAAATGTTGGCTAAGGTTTAACTGCTGTGACTGAGTTAGGGAATGAGGGTGATAACCATGAGGATTCATAAAATAAATATGATATTTTTTGTTTTTGTTTGTTTTAACGCATTTTCGGCCGAATAATAATAATAATAATAGTAAAACAATCGCTGTGTTTTGCCGAATTTGAAGGCAAATGGGTTACTGGGCACATCCTAAGTTAGAGTGTTAAATTCATGCATAAGCTAATTGAATGAGCAAAAAGGGTACCATTGAGAGAGACAAAACGAGAAACAAATACAAATTACTCTAAAAATGTGATTCATAAGTAAACACTGAATTTTTTAAATATCAAAATACGATCCTAAATTGTTGCGATTCATGAAGTCAATGGGGGTGATTTGTGACTTCCTTATTATAGAGCTGATTTTTTAAACTTGAACTGGTAATATTGGCCCCACGTTCGATCTGCTGCACTGTGTCCGGAGGAGGAATACGATGAGATGGAATTGCATTGAGGTGCTAAAAGCTAAACACTTGTTTCGTTGAGGTGTATTATCACATTGTAGGCAGTCGCACTATCCCACAATGCTAAGTAAATGACCCAGAAGTACAGCGTTGCATTATAACGTTGGTCCAAACTTGTGCGTGTGTGCCATAATGCATGCGTTCCATCTGTTCATATTTTCATCTTCTTTCGTACAAAATCACTGTTCCATATTCAGTCGTACTACTTCTTTCATTCTTTAAAGCGCAGTTGCTGAGCACAGGCCAAACGTCCAAAAACGTTAAGCACCCAGTAACAAGCAACATTATCAGAGTTGTACAAGACAAGAGTTAATACGTTTGCTGGATTCGACAAGGGCATAAGAGCTTGGGACATAAGACGATGGGAGGGAATTCCAGAGTGGAGCAGCGTGTACGTACCTATGTATGTTGAAGTTCTTTCGCACCGTACGTAGCCAACTGTGTTAGTCGGAGGTGCGGGGGAAGGCGAGGAAAGGGGTAAGAGAAGGGTGCGTTGGTCTGCAGTGTGGTGCTTGCACGCTGTATGGATGGGAAGGAATGGTCACCGTGGTGTCATTTTTTCATTGTGAGTGCAGTTGTATTCTTTATGATGGTTGGGAAGTGTTTTCTAATATTTCAACTACCCCTTTCTCACAAGTCTCCCAGCGGTAACCATTACATCTGTGGTGTCGCGTACATCCACAGTTTTTTAACATTCTTTCTCTCGAAAGAGCTTCTGAGTGCTGAGCTGAAATGCGCCTAGGTATGTGGAGTTTTTCATTCGGCAGCGAACGAAGCTAAACTCAGCGGTAATTATTTCTTGCTGGGCTGGAGGAGTCGAATTGCTTCCCTGTTGTTGGGTTTTTTTTACCCTTCTCAAAAAAAACATTTCCAATATAGTCCATGAACATCACGTGAACGTCTGATTAATTGTATTTAAAATGCATCTAACTGCTATTCTATATAGTTTACATAAACCGACCATCTTGAAAATTATTTGATGATTAAAAATATATGAATAAATGGTGCAAACATTTTTGATTGCTACTTTTAATTCGACTGACTGAAATGCGTCGTTACTGTTACTACTGATAATCATTATAAACTAAGTATTTGTTTTTAATCTTACCAAGTGTCTCCTCTTGATTAAAATAACATGTTAACAATTTCTTTAAGTATAATTTTCTTTAAAAACTACAATTTTGCCTGTTTTTATAGCTTATATGCGCAATTAACAATTATAATTTAATGCATCGGGAAATGTAACATTAACCAGAACATTTTCCAAAAAATGATCTCGCAATCAAAACAACAATTGTCGAGTCACGCTTGAATGGTAAATATTTTACCATCGATTTGCATACCATGTGAAGGTTCACGCAGACTCGAATTGCATCAGTTTTCAATAGACACAACGTATCAATAACCAAAACCTGGGCGACAAAAGCTATACAATAAATCTGCCTGAATGTCAATTGTGCAGAAAGCTTGTGTGTAGTAATAGGTTTCTACAATATGCGTGCGGCATACCTAATAGTTATGGTCGAGGCAATCGATAGGGGAGAACGTTTACGCCTTTGGCAATGCTTTTATTTGGTGTTGTTGGCGATTGGCCGCAGATTGGTCACAGTTTTGAAGGCGCCGATTGGCTACTTATTGCTTTACCCTGGGAAATACGTCTGTCCACTGGAGAACGGTTACAATGTTTCACGAAATCTACAAAACCCCCTTAAAAGCAATCGCTGCGAAACTTGCGGCACGGGTTTGCTAAATTGTCAATGAAATTCTGCGAAGAAAAATCTTTCAAAAGAAAATGCCACGTGACGATGTGTACCTGCGGGATCGGTGTGCTTGCATCAGGACGTGAGCGGGTTGATGTGAACACCTAATGGAACGGAGGCTTCCTTCATGTAAGTTATTTTTGCCGGCTTGTGTAATTGTGTATAGTCAGAGTGTCTGCTGCAACGAGCATTGGGGACAGCTCTCATCTGCATTGGCAGCCCCACAAACCCGTGCTAGCAATCCCTTCCTTCCCATGACACTCAGTTCCTGCATTGGATGGTACCAGCTTAATCAACACCACTAAAATATTAAACTAATTTTTTTATACCAGCTAAAGCCCACTGATCTACATAGCTATTTTTCCAGAAGCGACCTGGTCACAAATTATACCTCAATGGAATGGCTTATCACGTGGAAATTTATAGCAGTCAAATACTCTAAACACATGTTGATTCTAAATGTGGAGGGAAAAACCGGAGGACCCAGAGAAAAATCCACGCGACCACGGAGAGAACACGCAAACTTAAAATATACAGGCGTCAGAGTTGGGATTGACCTGCATGCCAGGTGAGGTAGTTAACACCTCGACATTGTGGCAACTTTGTCATACATTGACCGTGTCATACATCTCTAACGAAACACATTGATACTTATCTGCCAATGTTGTTGCGTATATTCGCTTTTGGTTTAGCTTTGGTTTTCCTCGTCCCCTGTTACTCTGTGCTCTAGTCCCAAAACCTTCAGAATCAGAATCTTTATTGAGACTAGAGGAGGAATCCGATGAGCTATGAATCTCTTATTCACAGATGTTCAGTAGGGGCCTGTGAGCAGTTTGCAACATCAAACAATACAACAAACGATAGGAGTGCAAAATAGATAAAGAGTAAGTAGGCCACTCAAAAAATAAAGGCAAGTGAAAATAAACAAAATATTTGAGTCCAATGTTTTTACATTAAGTGCAAGCATGGGCATTGCGGCAAAACAACACCAAGACAACACTCATTCCTTAAATGAAACGGCACATTAGATTTGAACTTTCGACAAACGGGGTCAGGATCAAAGTTCCATATCATGTTTCCAAATAAAAAACCGCAGACATGTAGTTCCCGTTTTCTTTTGCTGAATTGTATTTATTGCTGTAATTGAAATAAACCCATATTGGTTAAACAAATACGTACTTTGTAAAGTTACTGCGTGAAATAAGAGGGGGCTAAATGTAAATTGACCTCAAATCAATGCCCGAAACAACCTAAGAGTATGAATCCTTGCAGTCACGAAAGCTTCTATTCTAGGACATTGAAACTTGCTGCACGACACGGCTCTGGTGCACATAGCAACGAGGAACCATGAACATTGCCCCAGAGCAGTGGCACGCGCGTGCTATTTATTGGGTCCGAGCAGATGGTCGTCACTTTGAATGCCACCGAGCAGAACAACTTGAACATCATCGTAATCGGGGGATGTCATCAGTGTTTTAAATCACTCGCACACCCTGGGCGTGATACGATGCATGTGGTTGTGTTGAACTGTGTGCGGTGTTGTTGAATGTGACTGCAGTTTAGATCTTAAGTTTTCGTGACTGCAATGTTCCATACTCTTTAGTTTTTTCGGTAAAGTCACGTAGGTATAAAAAAAAATTATAATAAAAAAAATATTTTCATTATTTTATTTAAAAATTTAAATTCAGATTTTTTTTATTTTATTTTATACCTACGTGACTTTACCGAAAGAACTAAAGAGTATGTGATTGCAGTGTAATATGTGCGCTGCGCACCCGGCAACCCAAGTTCGATTCCTGCTCAGGGCCTTCCCCTCGGTCGACTCGATCTCAAATGAGTACCTGGTTGCCTTGTGTAGTCATCGCCACTAGGGAGACAAAGGCGGCCGGGCATCAGAATCAGAATATGTATTTATACTGCAGGAGGAATCCGATGAGCTATAAAGCTCTTCTTTCACAGATGTCCAGGAGGAGCGGGTCGGAACGTGACCATAACAAACAATGCAAGTGGCTGGGCCTGGACACCCACCCCCTCGTGTGCCGTGCCGGCTTTCATATTCGCTCGCTAACAGCACTTTGTCCTAAAAGTCTTATGACTATCCGGGAGATCTTTGCCGTATAATCTGCATATATATGTTTAAAATGACCTAAAAAAATGCCTCCCATTAAAAGTTGTATCCGGTTCAATTCACGTTGCTTGCATTGCAAAACATTTTTATACGCTCCCTTAGACTTACATTTTAAATTATATCCTTCTTGCGAGTGTTTAATATGAAAACATGTATTTCAGTGGAGCTGACGTGGCTGTACCACGGTAGCTGTGCAAGGCGATTTTGTCACTGCGCCTCCGTGAGCATCGCTGGCTTGTGCACCGAGAGCTCTGTGTGAAGCTGTCGGCATGCGCGTATTACAATGCGTATCGATTTGCATGCCAGAGGCATTGATAGAAGCAGATTCAATCGATCCTAACTCTGGCGCACTTGGTTGTGGCTTTAAAATTAATCTCTTTGAACGAAATCTCCAATAGCTAAATGTCGCCGAGATGGATAACACCTTTTCAGGTGGAGCCCATTCGCCGAACAAACGGCTTTCGACAAAGTGACGGGCATTAGAAGGAGCCGCTGGATGTTTTTTTTTTACGGGTATCTGGTAGTTTAATCTCGTCGTTAAGGCCCCTTCGACTGGAATTGAGGGGGTGCTTGAAAACACTGCTGGACCAAGAACACGGAGTGTGTGCCGCTCGAGTGAATTTATGCGAGTCTCTCTGGAGTGCCTGGCTTTAAAAAAAAATAAACGTTGCCAATTTGTTATAAGCGTTTGGCGGTGCATATTGTGTGTGTATACCGCATATGAAATATAGTGGGGAGAGCTCAGTGCGCAATGATGTAGTGTGTTCGGTGATAATTTGTCACTTTCTTCAATAAGAGTCTTAATTTCTTTGGTCGCAAAGCAATTTCCAGGGCTTTGGTGAGTGTACCATGTTGACAATTACAAGTGTATATAAATCTCTCTGCTAGGCTAAAAGTAACCCTACGTAAGGGGCGATTTTCCATTCAGACTCGGCCCCTTCCATTACTGTTTTGATAGTTTGTCTGAGAGAGAGAGAAGTGTTTATTTACTGATCATCAATCACTTGGGGGAGGGGGGCGGACCTATTGGCCCAAAGAGTTGGCCGTCTGCCAGCCACTTACATTCCTTGGCTTCCACAAGGCACTTTTAAGATTCTTGAAGCCGTCCTTTTTTTACTTTCCCACGTGCGAATGACTTCACAGTTGTGCACGCACGAGTTCGATTGGACGCCTAAACTGAAACCACACGCGTTACGCATTTGCTCGCGGGATGGTGCAACGCGCGGGGGCTACAGCAGCTTACAGCTACTTTTAGAAAAAACTGTCACAACCCCAACAAAGCTTGGCCCGCAGGGCGCACGCTTTTAGAGTGGCGGCTTATGCCGATTATCAGCCGACGAGTGGGGTCCACCGTGACTGACGCTTAATCTCCAAGGAGTGGCACGTGTTGCCTATTAGCGGTCATTTTCTGCTGGATGGGCACCACGCGGGGTGGTCGGGGCAGTAGCGTGGCGTGGTTGGCATGGGCCCCGGTGCAAAGAATTCAAGAAAATCTCTCCCCCCTGCCCTCCCTCCCCCATCCAATTTCATAGCCCACATGCCGTGCCCCCTCTGGCCGGTGCAGTGGACGCCCGGTATCTACGTCACTGGGCTGGGTGACTCGGGAAACGAGTGCTGAGTCCGAGGGCCGTGCTCGCACCTCCTGAGATTCTGAGTTCAATTCTAGGCAGCCGCCAATGAGTCAGTATCATTTTCGTGAGTTGGAATGATGGTCTTGGCTCATTAGCTTGAAAAGATTTTTTCCCATTTGATTCAACCCTTGGCAGTTAAAAAGATGAAATGTTATACGTGTTTCGGACAATTGACGCACTTCCCAAAGTATGAAAGAGGACCATTTAGTTCTGTGTAAGAAGAGGACTACTGAAGTTAATACATGTTGAACTTTGTGCCGTGTTATCTTCTGTGGCCGTATGCTAACATAATATGAGCTTCTGCTACGGCATGTCTGGAAGGATTTGAAACAGTGCCACGGGGATGTAAACAGTGATAAAAATGTAAAAAAAGAATGTGCACTTATTCTGGCCTTCAGAAACCACAGCTGTGAAACAACATGGCATTGCATTTTAGCACACGCTTGCAGGGATGGGGAAATGTCATTCCTAATGAGGCCGCGGTAGTGGTCGTAGTAGATAAAAACGACAGAATGTGGTCATGTTGCACGCAGCAGCTCTTCGCACTGCTTCAATGAGGCCTCTCCCGTTTGTACAGCATCCGTCCGTGTTCCCAGCTTTCTTCCACTGTATTCACCCTCGTGTCACCGATGGCACGAACACACAATTCTTTCCATCTGTCGCCGAAAATGCGCAGGCTCTGAGAGTTTCATGCTTTTGCAACTGCTCCGTTTTTTTGCCACGGAGCGATTTGGAAAGTGTGTTATTCTCGAGTAATGAGATCCCATTAAAACGTCTGTGAACATAGTTGCAAGATATTTCCTTTGATACATGCTAATGTTCCCACTGCTTGCGTTTTTTTTATTTTAATGCCGAGCTGTTAACGAGTACAAATGTGGTAATAATTTGTTATCGTCAAACATTCTTATAACATGACAAATAAAACACAATGTCGTCGTTTGCCTGAACCTTCAGTGATGTTTACATGTCAGCTGCGAAGTTATTTAATCCAAAAATGACTCCCAAACTAAATAAATTCACCACCCTGTTTAATTGCCTACATTATCATCGGAAGAACAAATAAACAGTTTTCTCGGGTATGAAATGAAATCTATCCGAGGCATGAAACGCACATGTTTGACAAACTTCCACGTCGTGGTTATTTATATAAAGGATTACTGGTGTACGCGTATGAAATAGTGCTCAATCAAAAAAACTATCAAAATGACGTTGCTCTTGCAGTGATGCTCGGTGAGTTGACTCAATATTTTTAGTTACAAAAAACAGTTTAACACGCAGGCTTTCGCGACCAATATTATTCATAATTAACGTTTTTGGGTTTAGATCGCGTTATTTATAAATGTGTCGTAACCCTCCACCACCCGACACGGCCAATCAGTAAAAAAGTGTCACGTTGACAAAAGACAAATAGTTCACTGCTTTAGCCCACCGGTGTGTTGAAGCGTGAAACCACAAATTTACAATTTGAGTACGACGTTTCGCTGGTAATTGCATCCAGCATCATCGGGCAATTCGCCAGAATGGTGAGCCTCTGCAGTGTCTCCCATGTTCGGCAAAGTGTGCATCGTGTCAGCCTGGAGTGAATGTGTCAGTGCAAGGGGCACATTCTGTTGGTCTCGAGTTGTCTGAATTTTGATGGGAATGCTGGCTTTGTACGATATTTCCAAGACACCCACTACGTGCATGTATTGCAGGGGGTGGTGGTCGCGTAACGGTTAGCGAGATACGCAACGAACCCGGCCCCCCGAGTTCGACTCCCACTCGTGGCCAACACCAATGACGATTATCTGAACCTGTTCTGGGCCTCCCCTAGGTCGACTCGGCCTCAAATGAGTACCTGGTACGGTGTGTAAAACATCGCTACTGGGGAGACGAAGGCCCGGCGTGGTGCTGGCCACCCACTTCCTCGTGTGTCGTGCCGGCTTTTATAGGTGTTCGCTAATAGCACTTGCCCCAACAGTCTGTTAAGGCTATATGGGGATCTTTGTATTTTTTTGGTCGCGGTGGTGGTGTCACTTGCCGGTTCAAATGCAGGAATATACGTGGGTGGAGTCTTTGCACACTACTACACTTTGAAATCTGGTCACCCGAATTTGATTGCCAGCCATGGCTAACATCGGTGGTGACATATCGGAATGGGTCCTCGGTCTTCCCCCTACACCGATATGATTTGACCAGCAAAAGTGAAGTCTAGTCCAACAACCGCCCTGGCCGACGATAAGACCTTCACTCAGCAGTGTGTTGACGAAGTGCTGTAAATTGTCGTTCTATTTTTATTACGAGTCGTATGGGCCACGTGTACATGAAGAAAGCCACTGTCTAAAAACTCCACACATCTGGTACTTACAAGGCATTTAAACATTCCAATCTTCGTCTCCGCTGCCCAAACATGTGAATGCGTTTATTCAAACACATTGGTATGTCTGTGCATAAAACATTTCTAAAATATATTATGACACTTTATACTCCTATCAATTAGGAAAAAAAAATTTGGACTGAACGTCCTTCATGTAGAAATGATACACTATTCAGGATCTTGAGTTCGAGCCCTATGCTCTCAAACCATCTCATCAGAACAACTCCAGTGCAAATGGGAGTAGTGCTCGATTTCCACTTTACTCATCCATTAGGTTCCAAAACGTGAGCTGGAATAAAAAGAGTGAAAACCAATTAACTTGCCCTCTGCCTTTCAATTGAGGCGCAAAGCTCCATGTAGTGCCTTACTTCTTCATGTAGGAACGTTACCTATCAAAGAGCACTGTGCCGATGTTCGAAGAGAGGCCATATCATTTCTAGATTTGAAGCTTTCGTGACTGCAAGGATTCATATTCTTAGGTTTTTTCGGTAAAGTCACGTAGGTAAAAAATTAAAATTAATAAAAGTAAAATTTAAATCACGACGTTTCGGAGGCAACACAAGCTTCCGTCTTCAGGTGGAACCGTCACAGCTCAACAGCTGTATCAAGTGATCGTGCTGTGACGGTTCCACCTGAAGACGGAAGCTTGTGTTGCCTCCGAAACGTCGTGATTTTTATTTTACTTTTATTAATTTTAATTTTTTACCTACGTGACTTTACCGAAAAAACCTAAGAATAGGCCATATCATCTTTTGGCGAGCCATTGAACAAAGACAGTCACCGCATCACGCGCTTTCAGATGCGTTTCTTGGGCCATCTGGAATGCTCTTCCGATATTAGCAAGCCACTGGAGCTGTGCACTTTTAAATCTCGATTGAAAACGCATTTATTTAGAGCTGCTTTTTGTGTTTAATTTGTTTTCTTTCCCCCGCATGCAGTACATCTTTATTTTACTCCTGTAAGTAATGTTGATGGTGCCACTGCGTACGTTTTCGCGTTTGCGCAGCGCGTTGTTCAGCGCGATGTCTGACGTTTCGCTCAACGTGCTAGGACCTTCAGGAAATAAGGCGGCTCGGTTCCCGAAAGAAGTTCCCAACACATGGAACGCTCCGGACAACAACACGGTACAACCCGAAAACATCGCCGAGCGATACTGCTGGTGGTGTTTTAGCAACAGCAACAACAACAACAACAAACGCGCGGGGAAGCCATTAAAGAAGGGATATGGGTAGTCCTCGCTGGGCAAGTCTGCTGAGAATTTGTCTGGAGATGGGCGAGGTCCGTAATCTGGCTTCCTGTTTTCATCACCAACCTTGTGTCAGATATTCACGACGCCCGTTTTCTGCCAGTGCCCATTGTCAGTTGGCGTGCTTGAGGGTTATTTGCCAAACTGCTGTGGTAATGATGAAAAATAATATTAAGTTTTACCCTTTCTGGACATTAAACAGGAGGTGTTCAGATGTTCAAACACCAAATAGATAACTTTTGCAAGGCATCAAGTCTGCGTTAACCACACATGCTTGTGGCAAAACATACATACATACAAACATACCTGCTCTGATAATATTTGCATTGTCTTTATTGGACTAAACCAGAGACAGCCTTCTGTGTAGCCTTGTCGCACCAGCGTTAGGCCAGAGAACGCCAACAAGGTGAACAGTACACGAACAATGCACTTATCAGAACGCTCATAGCCCGGGTCGAACAGTTATATCTACGGGACCTTTTTGGCAGTATCCAAAATGATGAAAACAATATGAATAGGTTTTACCCTTTCTGGAAATAAAACCGGTATTAAGATGTGGTCATCTCAACATTGGCCACAACAAGGGTGGGCGGACGGTTAAAACAGCGTTCTTCATTGCAAGGCCCGGGGGGCAATGGCGGCCCCTGGTGGCCTCTAGTGCGGCCCCTGACGTGCAGCCCCCCCCCCCCCCCGACAATACACAACACGTGACAACACCCCCCCCCCCACCACCATATCATCGTGCTGCTGTCAAACCCCCAACGGTTTCAAACGCGTGGCGGCCCTCACACCGGTGATGCCTTATTGGTGCAAAGTGGCGCCCCTTTTGAAAACGAGTGAAGAACACCGGGTTAAAGCATCGCGTGTTACGACATTGTGTCGCACGTTAAAATCGCGCGCGCATTTTTTCTCTGCGCACATTTTGTGCTTGAACATCTGCATTGGATGAAGTGTCCTTTTGCTTTGTAAAGTAAAAATACCGCAGTTAATGTGGTGACTTAAATGACGCTTCAAATTGAATGTCATATACGTGCGTCATGTAATGTGATATGTATAGTGCATATATACATGGGTGTGTTCACTGTATGCATTCTATGATAAGTGATCAAAATAGTTTGGGAATAAGGCGTTTTTAAACATATACACGTGCTCGTTTTTATTGTCACATGTATGTTGCTTTGTACGATATCCCTTTACAATAACGCGCTGCAGTACCTTCACTCCAATGAAGTTTTGCCATTCAGGAGCCGATCTTAACCACCTATGGTCAAATCTTACTTACACGTTAAACCAGGAGTTCACGGAGGGAGCGGTGTGTGTGGTGTGATTCGAGTGCAATTGGCAGCTTTTGTCAGTTGACAGAACCTGGTGTGGAAAAGTGTTGAAATATTAGCTCTTCAAGTGCTATTATGTTGAAGCTGCCGGATTTAATGGAGCTTGTAATCACAGGCACCCGCTGTCTGAAAATAGAGAGAGGTGTGGCGGTGTGAAACTGAGGTGACCTCATTTGAGATTCTCTCTCATCACGCCTGGTGCTAGACTTGGGACGGACGGGGAGGGGGCTTATTTTATTTTAATCCTTTTTACAGCCCTTTTGGGTTGTAAACTGCCTGAAAACAACGCAAATTCTGAGTGTAACTCCATCCCCCTCCCTCTCGCTGTAAAACACACCCATATACACAGTTTTAACATTTTTAAAGCAAGCGTTTTATTGACTTTGTTCAAATTCTCCATTGCTTGGTGTAGTTATAAATGTGAATTTAAAAAACCCCAGCAACCCTGGTTTTTGCCGTACGCTAGGAGTGTGCTTTGGTAACCTTTTCGGCGCGGAATAATAGTTATTGTAGTGGTTGACTCACCTCATTGCTAATGATGCACACCTGTGTGTGTTGCTATGTGCGTAAACTTTCACGGTGCAGTAACTAGCGTTGTTAAATGTCAATCGCCCTGCCTCTTAAAAGGGGCCCTTTTGTGTTGTTTTGGTGCTGTCATCGGGCAACTAAAGTGTCCAACCTCCCACCCCTCCTCCCAATGGCGTAGTGCTCGTCTCTCTCGGCGGCTGTAAAGCCAGTCCCGAACATTCCACATTCTTATGGCAGAAAGTATTTTTTGCGCATGCAGCAACAACTGTTAACTAGCAATCGATTGGTACACAGGTCCACTATTTTAGTGCACGCAATCGACAGGAGGTACAAGAACAATACGCATGCATAATGTATGTTGATTACCATACAGATAACCCAACCGGCAATGGATACCCGTAGTCATATATATGTATTCATTAATCCCCCCCCACTTCGCGCAAAAAGTTGCTCACAAGTGTCGTCATCACATCCAGCCCTGTATTTAAGGAACGAAACAGGAGGATTTCTCCACAAATCTGGCTGTCGCCTGATGAAGCTAGTTGTAATGACTGGCGAAACGTCGTACTCAGATTGTGAATGTTGTGGCTTTGCGCTCCAAAACGAATTGGCACGTTCCGCTCACGTGACAAACCTTAACAATTGGCTGTGTCAGGTGGTGGCGGGTTTAACGACACATTTATATTTACGCGATCTAACCCAAAAAAAACCCCTATATTATGAAATGGGTTCCACGTTTTATCAGCCGCAGAGGAACAGTGGGTCGAGTTCTTTTTTAACTCGAAGTCGATTCCAATTGCGAGTCGAGCACTCGAAGCGCTGCGCCACCATGCTGACTTTAATAAGCTCCCAAGTCTTTAACAATAACACTATGAACGAAATACATGCACCGAGATGAAATATGACAACTGTAGGCAACAGCGAGCGCGTTATTCCGAGATGGTAATTAGTGGTGGTCGTGGCGTGAGTAACAGTAGGAGCAGCGTTCACCGTCGTTTCTACGAGTAGCAGCAGCAGGAATACACAGTCGGAGGTCCTGAATAATTAATCTCTGCGTCATCCAATGGAAACCTGTGGATTAGCGTGTGCAGATTATTTCAATAGCACAGATTACAATATACGTATGCACTCGGGGCCCGTATATAATGTTACAGAATTTGCTAAAACTTGTTTAAGACGTGTGTGTGTGTGTTTTTGTGGGGAGTGGTGGTATGGTTGTGTTGGTGGACCATGCCTTGCTGTTGGTCACCCAGGTGTGATTCCTGGCCATGACGCACAACACAAGTGGCAGCTGGAATTCCCCTGTGCTGACTCAGCCTAAAATGAATGCCTGGTGAAGTCTGGAGACTCTGCAGTAAGAAAGGTAGATAGGTGATGATGGTCACAACACCACCACTTTGTATGCCATGCAGACAACAGCTTTGGTAGGTTTAATGGAGGTTCTTTGTTGTGTGTGTGTGTGGAAAGCAGTGCCACAGTGGTGCCCTCCCTTCGCAACAAACCCTGTGATCTGAGTTAAAATCCTGGCCACAGATATCTTGGGTCACCTTTATTTCGACTCTTACATGAATACCTGGTGTGTGTTGCGTTGTTGTGTATTCTAGATTGTTGTGTATTGTTTATGTTGCATGCAGAAAAAGAAATGAAAGGCAAGCATATTCTTGGTTCTTTCGGTAAAGTCACGTAGAAGGGAAACAATAAAATAATAAAAAAAATATAAAACAATAAAATTATTGCGACGTTTCGACTGCAATGCAAGCAATTGTCATCAGGTGTGAAAAACACAGCAAGAAAATTTGAAAAAAGTGGCGTTTTTTTCTTAACGTTAAGAAAAAACAGCCACTTTTTTCTAATTTCTTCTACGTGACTTCACCGAAAGAACCAAGAATATGAATCCCTGCAGTCACGAAAGCTTTAAATCAAAATTAAAGGCAAGCAGTGCAGATAAACACAACGAGGTTAAATGGTGTGTAGGTGAGGTTGCAAACACAAGAGGGTTTATATGAAAATCACAACAAAACAAAGAACTAAGTTGTTCAATTTAACAAAGCTTATTAATTACAATTAAACATGTTAAACTCGGTGTAAAAAAAAACACGTTTATTTTTGTGTGTGCATATGTTCGTGTGAGAGTTAGGTTACATGGAGGAGACTGCTGGGTTCGTCAGGGTGACCCGTAGTCTATGCTTGAAGATATTGAGGGATGATGATATTTTGGTAATGTGAAGATAGGAATTCCAGAGTACGGAACCTCTCTGTATCTGATGGAGAATTGACTGCGTGGTGTGGCAGTGGGGAGGGGGTGAAGGTTATCGCATTGTCTCGAGTTGTATGCATGGAAATATGGGAATTAACCTGGAAGAATACGTTGAAGGGTTTGGGTAGGATGTCTCTGTGGTATGTGTATTTATAGCTGAAGGTGCATGTTTGGAGTATATTCATGTTGTAGATGGACATGATATTGAGCGTGGTGTGGGAACGCCAGCATTGGGGAGACAATTATCTGGGTGTGGTTCTGGCCACACCACTCTATTGCATGCAGCGCACGGCCTTGATAGGTGCTCTCAAACAGAAGTTGTTCGCACGGTTAAAGTGTGTATGTATAACATATGGCCACTTAATAGGAGTGTGACATTTCAGTTTCTTGCGCAGCTCCATTCTCTCGTGTGACCTGCAAGCACACGCCCAGATATTGACGCAGTGAACGCACTCTTGGACGCGCTTGTAAATTGATGCCATACGTCGTAGTGAGTGTGTACCTGAAAAAAGTGAAAAGGCTTATTTAGAATCTCGGCACATGGCTGGGTCATGTTCCGTGACCCTTCTAGCTAGATCAGGGGGTGCTACCCAACTCTCTTGTTTGTGGTTGGAAATCGGCAAAGGTACAGCCAACGCAGGCACGGCCAACATCAGCAAAGGCACAGCCAACATCACCCGAGACATAATTCACAAAGCATTTTTGAGTACGAAAGTGTACTAGAGGCTTGGCCTAAAATTTATAATGATGGAGATGAAGGCTGATGATAATGAGCCTGGTCATGAAGATACTTGCATGAAGAATCAATTTTAGCACACCCAGGAAAAAGGAGCAATATTAACACAAAATGTGATGTCTTACCAAGTAGTATGCAGAACATATGGCCCTTATACGAGTGCAGCATATGTAGCAGATGTTCATTATCCGTACACCTGTGCTTGCGGGGTTGCACGACCGTTATGAACCCGTAAAAGTTGGAAATTAACTGTGGAATGCTCCATTAGTTTTTAGAGGTATTTAAGACGTACATATTTCCCCTTGGAGGCCCACTATTGGTTCCCCTGCATTAAAAGCCGCGCACAATCATCGTCCGAGTTGAATGAGTTTCCACGTGGCGCGTTGTTGTCCGCTTGCTGACCCAACATCTGATGGCTTCGGTGTTGTTTGCCGTGTGCGGTATGTTTTCACGGTGCGCTCATTCCGGCAGTCTAAATGTCGTTACGTAACCATCGCGGGTCCGATGGTCATTGTACATCACGACCAGTGTTCTCCTGCACTGGTTCCAGCGCTGGCCTTCGGCAGTAGCAGCGGCGGCGGCAGCGGCAACGCCCTGGGAGGCTGCTGTTGGAATGGGGATAGCCTTGAGGTGGATGAGTGCTGAAGTAGCCGCCTCTGTATAAGCAATTTCACACCTGAGTGCACCCAGTGTCAGATCTCTTTCCATGCTGCCGGTCACACATGCAACCGGGATACAAAGGCTAATGATTTACAATCGGCCTGGAAAGGGCGGCCGCTGCAGAAATTGATGAAGTGCGTTCTCCCCGCGTGTGTGTACTGTACGGCAAATAGCGAGCAAGGCTGGCGAAGCCACCAAACGACCGAAGAATGGACTGGAATTTAAAAAAGAAAACGGCTTCCAGCATCGGAACGCGGAATCCAGATTGAAAGGGAGCGTAGTTTGTGTACGCGCTGCGAGTCCGGTGCATGCTGAGACCTGCGCTGAATGTTACAGCGGCTCAGAAGTGTGGGGCGCCGTGGTGGCGAGGTGTTGACTCCCTCGCCTGGTATGCAGCAGGTCGTGGCTTCTATCCCGACCTTGACGCCTGCTGTATAATTTAGAGTTTGCGTGTCTCTCTCCCCGTAGTCACGTGGATTTTTCTCCGTGTCCTTGGATTTTTCACTCCACATTTTGAACCTAATAAGAGTATTTCGCTGCTGTAAGATTTCACATGATAAGCCACTTCATTGAGCTATCATCTGTGACCAGGTGGCACCTGAAAAAGAGCTTTACAGCTCAGTGGGTCTTCCCTGGTAAAATAAAAATAGTTTAGTTTCATCGTTTCGTTTACCAGCGTGTGTACGTTTATACTTTATGGGTCGTACACGCACATCTCTCATATCACTGCAACGAGGCTCGTCATTAGAAATATATACCTAGCGTCAATTGGGTCAAGCGAAGTGAGGTGGTGCTGCTCAGGAGTTAATAAGGAAATGCATGTCAGGTGCACGAAGCACACAGCAGTAAAGGAAAGCAGCGTGCGAGTTAAAGTATTGCTATTCGTTGTACGTAATGGGATCGAAGCTAATGACGTAATTTCACGGGGTGGCGCCTCCTGCCTTCCGCTAATGCTTCACATCCACCGCTGCCTTGCATGTAAATACAACTTTAGAAGACCGGTGAGAAAACGACACACAAACAGAGGTGGGTGGAGGCAAGTTATACACTCGCACGTACTTGCTTCCGTTGGCTCGTGCGTGCAAGTCGGGAGGTCATGGGCATTCAGTGCCAGCTTTGTGTCCTCTGGCTGGTGATGTAGCAGTGGCGGCAGCGGCACTTGTGTAAGGGTGTGAAGGTGCAATGTGTAGTCCTCTTCAGGGATGATAGAGTTGCAGTGTGCTCGCACACCAGCAACGTTTCCTAAACACAGGCACCACCACGAGAATAGCACCACCAGCACCAGCTCCACAAGTACCACAAAGACAAAGTTCCCACGTACAGCCTTCATAGGCTTGTTGGGGCAAGTGCTGTTAGCGAGCACCAATGAATGCCGGCACGGCACACGAGGGGGGGGGGTGGCTAGAACCACACCCGACCGCCTTTGTCTCCCCAGTGGCGATGTTTACACATCGCATCAGGTACTCATTTGAGGCTGAATCGACTTCGGGGAAGCCCAAGACCGGTTTAAATATTTATCACTGGTGTTGGCCATGAGTGGGAATCGATCTCGGGTCGCCGGGTTTGTAGCGTAGCGTGCTAACTGCTGCGCCACACAAACAACACCAGCAACACCACAAGCACGCTGCTAGCTCCAGCACCAGCACCATCACCACCAGCTCCACAGCACTTGTGGAACCACGACAATCATTGCAGCACTAACGACAATACAGCATTACCTCCACCACCACTACCCGCCGTTCGCCACTCTGTGATGGTGACGTCACCACGGCGCCTGTGCCAGGCCAGGTGCACTTTGAGACCACGTGAAGTGTCAAAGGCTCAATGACAGGAGGTCACGAGAAAGACCCAGGTGTCATGGGCTGGCTGACTGAGGTGACTGGCAGATGCACTAGCTGTACCCCTTACTGTGCCAACTTTCTTTGCTTTAGCCACCCGGCGCTCCGCTCGTTGTTGTGAGCGTCGCTCCTCTGCCCTCAGTTGTTGTTGGAGGGCGACTGCCTCCAACTGCCCAGTAGCTTCCTTCACGAGCCTCCTCCACAGAGGCCGATTTTGACACCGCTTTTACCAATTGTCGGCGAGTCCACTTAGCTCCACATTTTCCCAAACCGCATCGGTCCATCTCTTCTGCAGCCCATGTCGTGCCCGTTTAGTCCCCTCTATGCAGCCAAACAGAAGCTGCTTTTGGCATGCGGTGGCTGTTCATGTGGACTACATTACCCAGCCAACGCAGCCTTGCCTGCCGGAGGAGCTCACTGATGGGAATGTGTCCAGATCTACTTCCACCACCACGCCCGCCAGCGCCACCACAATCATCATCAGTACCAGCACTACCCGCGGCACCACCACACTAACATTGCGATTGCGCAACACCACAGGGCAATTACGCAGTCACGATATCTATGTTCAACTTTCGCACCAAACGTAGCCAAACCACGTTAATTGGAGGCGCGGGGCGTTGGTCGCGATGACCGTGACCATGCATGCCAGGCCAAGTAGTGTCCCATGATTCTGTGCAAGCAAGGGTGGGTGGCACACATTGCGGCTCCCATAGCTGTGGTCACTTTCTCTTGGCGCGCACTTCAGACACAAGTCAACCTGATCAGATGCGGGGTTTGAATTTGAATTGAATTGGATGGGCGACACAGAACAAGAGTAATCGTTCAATACTGAATGTGATACAAATGGCTTGTCATCTGGTAACAGAATTGTAGCGTGCTGCAGCATGTATTCGAATCTCACGTTCTGCGGTAGGATCTACACTGAATGTGGTAATGCGCACAAGCGTGATAACGTTTTTGGGTTAGATCGCGCAGATGTAAATGTGTCGTACACCAACCTCCACCCGACATGGCCAATTATTAAGCTTGTTACTTGAACAGAATGCGCCAATTAGTTACTACTACAGTACACTGATGTGCCAGAAAGCAAACCCGTAACATTTACAATTCAAGTATGATGTTTCGCCGGTGTATTGTAACCAGCATCATCAGGCATATGCCAGAAGCCCCACGAGTTAATTACAGTTGTACGGAGAGCAAAATTGAACCTGCACTTATTTGCGTGGTGTGGAGTGGTCCTTGCCGGCTGCCTGTCACGGTGAAGCTAAAAGCCTATATTGCACAAAACCCTGGGTAGGCAATTAACCTCTGGGCCAGTAGAGGTGGTTTCCCATCACATTTATCTTGCTGCAGTTGCCATATTGTAGCTCTAATGTCGCCTGATGGCTGTTCACATGCAATTAGCCGATATCGGGCGTGACCTTTAACCGTGCTGAAATGAGGCTGGGAGTGACTGATGTTAGGAGCCAATTTATTTAAATTTATGTGTCATTAGCCATTCACGCAGAGCCATCCCTTGCGAATGTGTGTGTCTACAAGGTCCTGTAATCGTAAATACGTCGATGATAAAATGAATAGGCTGTACCCTTCCCTGCAATAATACTGGCGTTAAGATGCTCAATCACCAAGGCGTCAAGTCCGCATTAACCAGGCATGCTTGTGGTAAAACGCGCAAACAAACATGCTTTGACAATGCATGCATTGTCTTTGAAACGGATTGGCCTACACCTGAGACAGCCTCCTTCATGGCCTTGTCTCTGCACCAGTATTAGACCAGAGAACGCCAAAAAGCGAACAGCACAAGGGCAATGCAAATAGCAAATAATTCGTAGCTCGGATTGAGCAGTTGCATAAAATATGGTCCCATAAGTAAATAAGTGATAAAAAAAAGCAGTTTGAGTTTGTGACAACTATTACGAATTTGTTTTTCTACTAATGTAAGTTCATATTAATATGTAAAGACACACAACACTCTTGTTGAATGGAGAGGCTGCTGCCCACGAACGAACACTGCCCTACGCCCGTGCGAGCACGCAAACACCGTTCGTCCGGTGTCGGTGTACGTTTAAGTGTTAACATTGGCAAAGGCAAGTTGCGGCATCTGCTTGAGAAGTTCAAGGTCAAAACTCTTTGCAGTTCACAAAGTCGAACGCCGTTTTCTTAATTTCTTATTTCCATTGAGCGATACAGCGTAGAGCGGCGGTCCTCCCTCCGGGCCATCGGAAGCGGGGCTGGGAAACTGTTGCGGATAATTTTTGTCACAAAACACCACATTTCATGACCGCAAGGTGGTTCCCTCTAAAATGTTTTGAGGGTTGACATTGCACCGCAGGTTCCGGAAATGTTGGGAACCGCCGATATGGGCGAATGAGTGGCCGCACAGTGATTGGCGCACTGCGTTATGAACTCGGCGATCCGAGTTGATTCGCAGCCACAAGTAACTCTCCGAGCCTATCCAGGGAGACTCGCGTTCACCAACGAAATATTTGACTTTTTATTTTCCAGGAAATGCCCACTCAGCTTTATAGCTCTTTGTCAGAAGTGACCTGGCCACAAATGATAGCTCAACGAATTGAGTTATCACGTTGAAATGTATAGCAGCCAAATGCTCAACGCCTGTTGCTAAATGGGGAGGGAAAAACCGGAGGATCCGGAGAAGAATCCATGCAACCATGGGAAGAGAGATATGCAAACTCCAAATATACAGCAGGCGTCAGAGTCGGGATTGCACCCACGACCTCCTGCACACCAGGCGAGGGAGTTAACACATTGCAACTGCGGTGCCCCAAGATGAGGTACGCTCAACAAATCCCCATGGCCAACACTGCATAGGGAGGCTTTTGCCTAGCAATCGATTAACAAAACGCCATACATAAAAAAATAGTATATTAATATAGTGAACAAAGTGTTGTCTTATTCGAGATTATTTGTGACTTTGACTTTCATGCCAAAACCGTGAGCAAATAATTAGCCTTTAGATCGCCCAACAAAGGGCTTTCATATTCTTGCAGCGATTAATTAAAATGCAATACAGCCTTAGTGACTTCAGAAATTAAGTCAAGTGAACCTGTGTCAGCCAGGCGAGTCGGCCCAGCTACGTCACAGGTCTGACGTTGGCTTTTCTTTTTGAGAAATTGTAACTTTAATGTGAATTGCACTTAAAAGCAGAATTTGTTAATTAAGCCATTAGTCACACCTGGCGTAGGCACTATAACATTCATTTGGCCGGCTCACTTTTGTTAATTAAGCCGATGATGCATCAGTGGTCAGCACTAAGGGTACATTTTCCCCACCACCATCTGCCCGCTTTGTCAACCCACCCGTGTTGGTCACTCCCTCTTCGCTGCTCCTATTGCCTTCCCATTGCCTTCCCATTGCTATCCATACGCTTGACTCTCATATTCCTCAATTGTAAATATGTATCGCTTACAAATTCTTGAGTTCAGTGAGTGTCTTTCTACGTTTTTTTTTTTGCCCGGCAATTGAGTCAACTCTTCACGTGCTGCATTAATCTACCGCACCTCCGATGAGCACGGTTGCCTGCGTATGGTGCGAAAGAAGTTAAACGTGCACACGTACATGTTAAAAGGCAGTGTAGTTTGTTTCTTACCTTTGTCGCCATACCGCACTGTTGAAGCGTCTATGTAAAAAAAATCGGCCAATTTATATTCGTGTGACTTCCACCTATAACATTGAGCTATCCTATGATATTTCTTCAACAAAGGTGTGCAGCATTGCATGTATCAAAGCTCTCAGGCTATCCAAACCACCATCTCAAAAAGGAGATGAATGTGTGGCCCGTTTTATTGTTTGGACCACACAATCATCTCGCAGTGAAAATGTTGTGATCCTAACGGGGCAGCGGCGAAAATAACAACTGCAGACCGGTTTCATCCTCATGAGCACTCATTGGTACAGTCGTCATCAATGAGTTTTCATCGTCAATTGCAGAGTTGAATTAAAGGCCACATCGTGAGTGAAGATGCTCCACACACTGTAAATCAGTTGCAGCTCGCCAAGATTCATTGTGTGATGAATTAGATTGTTGTTTTCTCTCTCCTCCATGGATTTGGACTGCCCCATAATTTGATACGTTAGTGCACATTGTGTACAACTAATGTTTAAAAGCCATTCTCATGCTCCACTCCTCCTCACAGCCCACCCCAAACGCCGGTTTCCATTGCGTTCTCTCGCAGGAGCGTGCGGTGTACAGTCGCCTAATTTGCATTTCGAACGACGAAGATTGGGCGCGTAGGAGGAAAACTTGCTTAGTGATGGGGAGCAACGCTCTGAGTTTGAGAAGCGACGAGGGAGGGGAGCTTTTAGAGTCTTTGTTGATATATTAATTGTTTCTAGATTTGAAGGTTTCGTGACTGCAAGGATTCTTACTCTTAGGTTTTATCGGTAAAGTATATTACTATTTCTATTAGTTGCATTATTTATTATTATTTATATATTTTTCCCTACGTGACTTTACCAAAAAAACCTAAGTATATTAATTGTTTATTTTTTTGTTCGGTTACATGCCTCGTTGGCCGACTATGGTATGCACACATTTAAGGCAGAAACAGGAGGATTTCTCCACAACTCTGGCGGTCGCCTGATGATGCTGGTTGTAATTACCGGCGAAACGTCGTGCTCGAATGGTAAATGTTGTGGGTATACTCTCCAACACACCGGTGTGCTAAACTAGTTACGATTTGGCATGTTTTGTTGACGTGAAAAACCTTAGTAATCGGTTTTGTCGGTTGGTGGCGGTTTTAACGATGCATATTTCAGCGATCTCACCCAGAAACATCTATTATGGTGCACACACCATTGCCAGCCGTCGGTTGCTATTGCCATCTTTCTCGTCGTAGCCACCGTTGCTGTTGTCTTTGTTGTTGTTGTTGTCTTTGTGTATCTCAGCCACGTTGATCCGTCCGACAGATGGCAGGTTGGAAGGCATGGGGCCACGTGGCCACGGTGTGTGTGTGTGTGGCGTGCGAGCGGCGCACCGCCGTCACTCGCCAATCGGGATGCATTATTGATGCCCAAATGCGCACGAGTAAAATCGTCATAAATAACGCATTGGAAGCAATACTCCGCGAAAAGAAAAAAAAACCTCGGGAGTTCCCACAGCGGGGTGAGGTGGGGTGCAGGGGGCGGGTGGAGCTTTGATATCTCGATACCTGAGAGCGGTTCACATTCATCGCTTGCGGGAACGCAATCGAGCGGAGGAGAGAGAGGGGGCGGGGCGTGTGAGCTGTGCGGAGCGAGTGTCCTGTGACCCCGCGTGCGGCGGGGTTCTCTCTCGCTGGACGTGCCACCGCCCGCCCGCCCGCCCTTTCTGTCTGTGGCGAGCGGCCTTGCTAGCAAGCAAGCGTTTCGAGTTTTGATTTTGATTCGGTAACTCCGTTCGGCGATGGTACGGATAACATTTTTTATTTGTCGGTGATCGACGTATAAAGTGTGGGTTCTCCCACCACCTCCAAAGATGTCTGGCCAAAGTGGAAGAGAAGGCCAAATGCCCTCCAGAGGGGCTCTCCAGATATCCCTCTGGTGGAGGCCCTTCCACCAGCACTCTTGTGAGCAAGGGGTTACAGAGCTGCACTTTTACCACCGTTTTATACTATACAATGGTATGTCAGTTGTATAAAGTATAATGAGCTCCCTCCAGTAGAAACCCCAAACAGTGTCCTATTGTTCATACGTTGGTCAACGACACGGTCCGGCTAAGATAGAAATGAACTCCATCTCTGTGCCAGACACCCAAAAAGTTTTTTTATTTGATAATTAAATAATTTCATTATACGTACACGCGGGGAATTCCGCAGAGAGGGGGGGAGGGGTGTCAGGTCCCCGCACCACGTGACCCCTCCGACGCCATTTTAACATTCTTTACTGAATCAGAATATGAATTGATACACGCGGAATCCGATGAGCTATGAAGCTCTTTTTCTAAGATGCCCAGCAGTTGCGATGTTTCTGAGCCTGGCGTTGGGAAATAATTTTCATCCAGGACTTTAGTCGACTCAATTGTGAATAGTTATAGGCTAAGCGAGCCAAAAATTCAGCTCGGGATGTCCAAAAAAAATCCATCGTAACAATTATGGCGATTGCACCGCCGAGTGTCTGTGGACATGCAAGTGGCCCATGAGGCAAAAGTTCTTTGCGCGCAGATGGCCTCGAGCACACGCAGATGCGAGGGGGCGCGGATCGCCGCTAAAGCCCAGCGACCCCGCGAGCGCCTCTCTCCACGCTGTCGCTGCCTGGGACACGGACGCAGTCGCAAGGACTGTATATACTCAGGCAGTGCAGCGCCGTTTAGTTACTCCACTTGGCGACGGATCACATTGCAATTTTTTTTGTCAGTGACCAACGTTTAAATTGTGGGTACTCACACCCGTTCCGCAATGTCTGGCCAACGTGAACAAGTAGTCCAAATACCCTCCAGAGGGGCTCTCGCACAAAACTCAGAGGACAGAGCAGGGAGGCTCAAAATTTGGCGGCCAAAAATCTGTAGCCAAAGATGGAGGCAACAGTGCGAGTTAGGGCCCGAGGGCTCTGAAGGAGCCGGGTGGCGAGATGTTATCTACCTCGCCTGGTGTACAGGAGGTCGTGCGTTCCCTCCTGATCCTGACGCCTGTAAATTTGGAGTTTGCATGTTCTCCCCGTGATAGTGTGGATTTTTCTCCGGGTCCTCTGGTTATGCCCTCCACATTTAGAAAAACAGGCTTTTAGAGTATTTGGCTGCTATAAATGTCTGCATGATGATAACCCTGTTAGTTGAGCTATCGTTTGTGGTCAGGTCGCTTCTGAAAAAAGAGCTGTAGAGCTCAGTGGGCCTTACCTGGTAAATATATATTTTTCATAAATAGAAATTTCGCTTCAAGCAGTGCCTGAGTGCGGAGAGAAAGTAGGAATGGCTCCGAAGGGGAGCGGCCAGGGGCTAGAAGGCCCTCATCCGACCAAAGGACAACCCGGCATGGCAAGAGCCCCAGAAAAATTCAAGTTCAAGTTCATTTATTAGGTATAGCCCTGTGAGCCATTCGGCTCTTGAATCGGGTGCAACCGCAACAAATAAAAAACAAAAACATGAACAAAAAATCATCTTAAAGTGAATATGTGACTGAGTGCAAACAGAAAATCCAAGAAAAGACAGCAAAATATTGCAGAAAAAAACACCGTACACCAACGCTGTGTGCAAAAATCCCAGTCAAACAACCAACAACAATCACAAGACAACTTCGATTAAGGCCATCAGTCTAACTCTGTACTACAACAAACAAACATGGCTAAACCAATACACTTTTCGAAATCACCAAAATAAAGCCATGAAACAGTGATCATAGTGATCATAAATGGGGGTCCATGGCCCAACATGTTGAGGGCGGGAAGCAGGGTAAGGCAGCTGCCATGTGGGCGAGTGGTTGAGCGAGCTGCAGGCTCTGTCTGGTGGCTGTGACCCTGCTATCACAGCGTTCTCACACGGCAGGGCGGCACTGAGGACCTCGCCCACGGTGCGTGCCAAAGCTGCTTTAGGATGTCCACGTCAATCAAGAGATGGTGGCTTCTCTCCATCTCACCGGCCTCCCTTTCCGCTCACCCGGCGGAGGCCAGGCTTCACAAGTTGTATCCGATAAGGGCCTTGGGCTTATATCTGCATAGTTTATGTTGGAGGCATGTAAGCAAAAGAGCCAGACGTTAGAGGTAGGAGCAACCTTCATTCGACCTGGGCTATGGCAATATCTTGGGCCAGAAGGGCCGGGGTCTTGTTAACTGCTTTTTGTATTTAGTTTGTTGTCCTGCCCCCGCACCTCTTATTAGCACGGTTGGCTACGTGCTGTGCGAAAGAAGTTCAACATACATACGCTAAATATATCTGCAGGGCTGCCATGGGGAGTTTGCCCCCACACGTTTAGTCACGAGCGCATTGGACATCTTGGCATCACAGGAGGGGCAGCTTCGAGAGGGCTGTCCTTTTCGCAAACATCTTCTCAAGTAGTGCCCGAAGGTGAAGTGACAGGGAGGGAATATGCTGGTTCATTCGTATCCTAGCGAGAGCATTGCAGTGACCACTTTGTGAACAAAATAGGGTTTTGGTGCTGACATGAAATCTGGTTTTCATAGGTGGTCACCGACACGCTCGGCGTCCTTGCCAATGTCCGCTCAAAAATGTTTTGCCTTGAATGTTATTTGGAAAAAGATAAACGAAGGGAAAGGGTGGATAATAATAATAATAAAACATTCCTTCGAAATCGGGTCGGTTTTTTTGCATTGTTTACCTTGTTAATGTCGTAAAAAATGGTAGTTTTTGCGCCATTGTGGTATTCGCAACAAGGTGTTTATGACGATTCTAGATTTGAAGCTTTCGTGACTGCAAGGATTCATACTGTTAGGTTTTTTCGGTAAAGTCACGTAGGTAAAAAAATAAAATTAAAAGTTAATAAAAGTAATAATGGAAATACATTTTTATTTTATTTCCATTATTACTTTTATTAACTTTTAATTTTATTTTTTTACCTACGTGACTTTACCGAAAAAACCTAACAGTATGTGTTTATGATGGTTCCTTAGGGACTATCTCAAAGTCTTCTCTGAACACATTTTTGTGGCCTGTGCTGGGAATTTCTAACATCAACGATCTAAAGAAGAGTTCCGTGGATGGCGGTATTGACTTGAAAATCAAGTTTTTACTGAGGTACGAAACCTTGTTTTTGTTTATCGACCCTCCAGTAAGTAACCACTTTGCTATCGCGGTACTCTTGTGAGTCCAGTCGACAGCGAATGCGCACTGATCACACGCAGTAGTAATCTGTTAGGAATAACGCCGTTTTAAATCTGTTGCAAAGCTCGCTTGGACTCGAGGTTGGTTCCCCCCGAACTTCTGACGGTTACCAATTTCAGGTCTTTGGGCCGGGGTCCCAGAAACTGCACAGACCGTATCGCAGCTCGCTTGGATAGTATTGTCGTTAAGGCATAATGATGTAATGATCAAATTATGATGCGCGTTTGGGTTGTCCGGCACAGAGACGGAGTTTATTTGTATCTGAGCAGGAGCGTGTCGGTGACAACCTTTGAAAACCGTGTTGAATGACTAATTTAGCCTGGAAATGCTTGTTTCCTGTATACAGCCCTTGGACAGTGATGGACATTCCACTTTATTATGGTAAGGGTGAGTGAGGCCCATATAGGACAGCCAGAATGGTAATTCATTTTTATCATCCTTGCAAAGCCTCACTGAGGCTCACAGCGTTTTTCTCAGCAGGGGTCTGGCACGGGAATGGTTTGGCCAGTTTCACAGAGAGTGTTAATCTTCGGCAAGGTCGGTGGTGATGATTATGATGGTCGTGATTTTGATCCACCCCCCCTGGTGGGTTACCAGGTTTTCAGTCTGATGTACACGTGGCTCAAGCTCAGCTGCGACAGAGTTGGAACGCTACCAAAAGCGGTGGTTGCGTGTCCTTGCCGAGGCTCGTAAAGAAATTTACTGCGTAAACAAATATGTAATGTTTAACTTCCACGTTGAAACGCACGCACATACGTACACCAATAAAAAGTTCGCAACATATCAGCGATGTTTGCTTAGCATAAACTTAATCTAAAAAAAGTACAAAACTACAATTATTAAAATACGTTTCAGGTAATGCGTTTTATAGTGCCATGACATAAAGTTTCCGAGTTCCGTGGGAGGTAATTGTTTTTCCCTCCGTGCGGTGTTTATTATTCTATGACATTCTACGGAGGTCGTCCTGGATATGTACTGCCTGTCCTGCCTGTCATGCAATACGACACTGCGATGACACCAAAAAGACACTATAAACAAAAGGATTCACCCCTGTGTACACCCAGCAAAACATTTACATAACTTGACACTTCTGTATGAACATATACTGGTAGCATGTGTACTTTGCAGCATCAACAACAACAACCGCCATTCGCCACTAAGCGGCAGTGACGTCACCACGGCGCTTGTGCCAGGCTATGTGCACATTAATGCCACGTAAAGTGTCAAACGTCCGCTGGCATGAGGTCAAGGGACAGAACCAGGTGTCATGGGGATGACTGGCTGAGATGACTTTGCATATACGTACATGCATGCATAAAATGTATCATCTGCCATTGTCTAGCCACTGCTAGATGAAGGCCTCCCCCATACCATTGCCATTCCTCATGGGCCGTAGTGCTGCAACCATCCGTCTCTCATTCATATGAACAGATCTCATGGCTCTGTCTCCACGGTTGTCCTCCTCTTGGATGCGTGTTCTGTCCCTTGGCTGACATTCCTTTACTCTTTGGTTCTTTCGGTAAAGCCACGTAGGTATAAAAACAAGTAAACCCGTAAAAACAAAGTTTTTCACTATAAATCCTTTATATGCGTGGCGGCTAGAGTCTTCTCGTCCTCTGGCTTGAGATGGCTGCCACTTATGGGTCAGACGATTGTCTGCCAGTATTAAGCAATTGGTAATTAAATATTTAATTTGTTTTCCCTAAACAGTGTAACATTTTGGGAATTTTTTTTCACGAACATGAATTGTCTCCCACAACGAGTCTGTGGAAAATGTCAGCTCGATTGGATCACGGGAAGTGGGTTAAAAAACGACCGAAAGATTGCACAGTCGTAAGCAAGCAAGCAAGCACGCAAGCAAGCGAACTTAATATAAAGGATTAAATAAAATAAATCACGACGTTTCGGGCGCAACACAAGCGTCCGTCATCAGGTGGGAAAGCATGGTCTGCTGCTGATGCAGACATTCCATTAGCCATCAGCTCGTCGAGCGATGTGCCCTGCCTCTAAGTTCTTACTTGTCACTAGCATGTCTTTCTCACCTGTTTGATGAGTTGCATGTGTACATGTGTTAAACGTCTTCATTGTTCTCTTGCTCATAGTGGGTGGTGCTTATTACGGTCCTCCTGTATCGAGCGCCGTAGTAGAATCGTTGTGGAGGTTTGGTCAACACCAGTTGGTGTTTAGATTATTTGGATTTTTTGGCTGCTATAAATTTCCACGCGTTAAGCCACTTAGTTGAGCTGTCATTTATGGTCAGGTTGCTTTAAAAAAAAAGTAAGCTAATAGCTCAGTGGGCTTTACCTGGTAAGATATAAATAGTTTAGTTTATGTACTTTTCCTCTACTTGGCACTCCGATCGTGTTTGTGTAAATGTTTGTTGTGACGTTCTGACCCGCCGCTCCTGGACATCTGTTACAAAATGTTTTATAGCTCATCAGATTCCTCCGGGATAAATACTTTTTCAGATTTTTATTCTGACCACCGGGATGACATTGAGGACCGCTTGGACTGTCACGTGGACTACCCTGGAAATACACGCCTGGAGCACTTCCACAGATTTCTAGGTTCAGGCCAATCGGTGCGAGGGAACTGACCGCCTGACCACCGCGCCTCTCTTGTGGCTCTAGGCCATATGAAGGCTTTGGTATGTGGCTCATAGGGTCAGGATGTTTGGTCAGCCCTGTTCAACATCCTCACATCTGGTGAAGGAATAACACACATTGCAAACATATGCGCCCGATGTAATTACGCATTTTTTGTGAACTTAGAAGCAAAAACAAGTCGTGCGTATTATTTAATTGCCTAACGCATTGCAATTGCACGCCGGCAGCGAGTGTGTTTGTCTATGAGGCATGGATACGGCTTGGTTATTTTGTTCCCCACGGTGCTTCACATGGACTGAGCAATTTATCGCTCTGTTATCGTGTTTGCCAAGTTGTGCTTTACAGTATTAGTTCGCACACGGATGCGCGGTGGTGATGATTATGATACGTTGAATTCACGTGGCATTCCGATCCATGGCAATCGCTCCAAATGTGTGCTCATTTACTACGGCTGTAATTTTACCCACCAGTAAACGGCATAATTCGCAATTATTGCTGTATAATTATCAACGCATGAGCGGCTTTCATTAATAAAAATAAAAGCAGAAATTGCGCAGGATTGAATGCGTTCACTCGTGACAGTGGTGTTTTACATTGGTAGTTTGAGCGTAAACGAAAGATGAAAACAGATTGCCATATATTTATTTGGTGCATAATTTGGAATGTTTGCGTACGGCACATTGATGCGGTGAAAACGGAGTGCCTCCATTAGCATGCGGTAAATAACTTTTTTAATTAAAATTCTCCATCTGTCGTTGTTCCTACCTAAAGTTGGTTAGTGGTCTCAACACTGCCACTTTACAGAGTATCAGCATTTCAATTCCCGTAGCCGTCTGGTAATTTCTACAGTGAATTGCTAATTTTTGCTCATCGCCGTCTATAGGACTTTTCATTACATTCTTCTATTAGCAATTCCTGTCACAGTACCCACAAACGTTTGCACAGCGTATGGGTGGGCACTGAATGCCCACTTCCTGCCACCTTGACTCCCACGACCCGCTCCCCACAATCCCTCACTTTCATATCTGCGCCAGCCAGTTCACGTAGGTGTCGTTATTGCCCCGTAGCCGTTCGGTAATTTATACCACCGCAAATTGTATTTCCTGCTGCAAAGTGGTACGTTAAAAGACTCCGCGGCAAAATTTGCACGAAAGAAGGAGTGCGACCGTGTGCCAGTGTCTCCCACAGTCTTAGTTATCAAAAAATGTAATGCAACAAAATAAGTGTGTTTATTTAGCTTCAACTTTCATTCCTTAACTCTCAGCTGCAGGGGATGTGGCAAGCCTTCGTCCTTGTTTGAGCAGCGGCAATGTGTAGCGTTTCACTGCAATTGTTGCGGTGGGCGTTCTCAAGTTATCGTTAAATATTCATGTGACCCATGAATGAACCGATGGACTGGTATACACGTAACATACATGTCACACTTGATACGTAGAGTCCGGTTACTTGTTTGTCTGCTTTGTCCCTTTCCCTTCCTCATATATATCTACAATAAGTGTGGTTGAGACTGCAGTATATTAATAAACACATCATACTCCAGTTTATTACGACGTTTATTACCGTGTAATAAATGTATAAGTGGCTCATTGGATGTAGCGCTGTCTTTGGCATCACCATCCCTCACCTGAACCAGTGGTATACTGAAGGTTAAACCGATGTATCACTAGTTACGATACTTTATATGGTTTTACTACAATCGTTATTAAAGAGGGACCTTTCATTGTGCTGTATTTGTTACAGCAGTGCTCATGGGTAGAAAAATATCGATTGTTTCTCACTGCCGAGTCACCTTAATTATTCGTAGCAATTCAGGATCACGATTCCATTCAAGCACCGATTCATTTTTACTTGGTCGTGAAAGTAGCGGAAACCGGTGGCTGCAGGGTTCACGCAGACCCATTACGTAGAGCGTATGAGAATTCTTCTTGGTTCTTTCGGTAAAGTCACGTAGAAGGGAAATAATAAAATAATAAAAATAAAACATAATAAAATTATTCTCACGACGTTTCGGCCACTACTTTCACGACAGCGTCTTCACGACAGCGTCTTCCCGACAGCCCTGTTCTTCACCTGAGGACGGCTGCTTGCGTTGTGGCCGAAACGTCGTGAGAATTATTTTATTATGTTTTATTTTTATTATTGTATTATTTCCCTTCTACGTGACTTTACCGAAAGAACCAAGAAGATGAATCCCTGCAGTCACGAAAGCTTTAAATCGAAACGTATGAGAATTGTAAAAAAAACAAAAAAATATATATTCTTTATCCACGTTATTCAGTCGGAATCTTCAAAATGATATTAACTTATGGATCGATGAACCATCTTGCCTCAGTGTTCTAGCCTGAAGGAAAGAAAGTGGCCTAAGGCGTTGGATTATTGTGTATAATGCTCACCCCTTGTTTGACCACCGCAAACATGTTGCTACATGAAGGCTTGTAAAAACTAAATATTTTCACATTAATATTTATAAGATTGTGTTTAGTCATACGTTCTATACGTTTCATAATAAACTTGCTTGTTTTTTTAATAAACAACGTGTACTTCAGGATTTAAATTTGTGTTATCGTGTTCAAACCAGGTCACCTGCCATGTTTGTGTACATTTTCATACTAAACCATATAAATAACGCGGTAATTTATATTGACATTACGTGCCTCATGCATTTATTGCTTGTAGTTGTATGATTCACACATTATAGCTCCTGCTGATAGGGTTATTTGACGGTCATGAAACCTGGATCTTTCAAACATGTTATGCTAATTTATAACATTACTGATATTTAGATTTATTTACAGTTTTGTCCAAGAATGTATTTTCTTAAAAATGTCTGAGCTGCTCTGGGAAAATTTATTTAAAAAAACCTTGCATCCATTTTGGTGGCCAGATGTTAACTACCTCGCCTGGTATGCAGGAGGTCGTTGGTTGGATCCCGACCCTGACGCCTGTGTCTTTGGAATTTTCATGGTCGCCTGGATTTTTTCCATCCACATTTAGAAACTTGCGTTTGGAGTATTTGGCTGCGATAAATGTCCACGTGATAAGCCACTCCGTTGAGCTATCGTTTATGGCCAGGTTGCTTCTGAAAACGATCGATGTAACAGCTCAGTAGGGTTCTTACCTGGTAAAACAAATATAGGTTAGTTTGTTTAGTTTGTAGAGTTGCAATACTTGCTACAGACCCGTTAACTCAACAGTTACGTGCGTCCTTCTCTGTGAAAACTATTAGAGGACTCTGTGTTAATAACGGTGTGAGCGGAAACTGCTACGCGGCAAGTCCGCCGAGAGTTCCAATGTGCACATTGTGCTCGCTTTAAAACGCTTCGTGTGAGCGCAGTCTGCCAGATCTTTAGACAAAACAAGCATTCACTCCCAACGCCCCGTCCCCGTGTCTTTCGATAGCCCTAAAAGGAAGCGCTTTGCGTCGTGGGTCATTCCTTTCCTTGTAAAAACACAGCATAGTGTGACCACTTAAAACTCGGAGAGCTTAATTCATCAAAGGGTGCCTTTGCCTTCAGAAACATTTTTTTTTACATCCGTACGGCCGTTTTCAGCCCACGGGGAGCTATTCAGGAAAACATTTGTAGTCTTAAAATATGTGGGCACGGCAGTCTCTCACTCTGCAGTGATCTGCAACCTTGCCATGTTGAGCTCATTAATAAAATAGGGGCCTAGACGGCAGTCAAGCACGGTCTCCGAAGATGTGTATAGCGTACAGTGGAGCCCTGGTGGTGTATCCGGACCCTGATTAAACAGGCCGCATGAGAACAAGCAAATACACGGCGAAACAAAGCGAGAAGGTTATGGCGTTGCGGGCGAGAACATTGTTTTGATCACTCAGGCTTTTGTTTGCAGTGGTCTGCCGCTCGACGATTTGACATCCGAGGCCTGCGTTTCGCTGTTTGTTGCAAACGGGGAGTTCCCGTGCTCACAGCGCGTGGTCTGGGACTGTTTTTGTTGTTGTTTTCGCTGCCTTACCCGAGCTTGATACACCGGACTTATATAATGCATTTATTTATTCATCATTCATATTTCTTGACTTGCTTACCATTTTATCTATTTTGCACGCCTATCGGTTTTTTCTCTCTTGTTAGTTGCGGACCCCCCTGCCGCCCATATCGGACACGTGTGTAAAAAGAGCTTCATAGCTCGTCCTCCTCCTCCAGTCTAAATCAAGATTCCAGATTCCGATTCTGACCGTGGCTCTCGGTACCAAATATGCCCGTCGAAGGCCGATAATGAAAACCTTCGAGAGCCTTCGTCATACAACGCCTCTCCGCTGCTCGGCCTGACGTGATCTGCAAGGCAAAAGCACCTCGTGATGTGCATCACGTGCGCGGGGACCCAGGTGCGCGTGGACGCGGCTGTGACGCTTCGCTGACGCCAGTGCCGTGCGGGAAGCACGCTTTCCATTCTGCGTCCTGCAGAATCTCTGGGTGCTAATAATGTGTACGCCGCCCCCGTCCCCTACCTCGCTTGAAGAGTCCAGGTTGTTCACATTCGGGCCTAATACAAACAAGCAAAGTGCCTCTTCTTGGTTCTTTCGGTAAAGTCACGTAGAAGCTCTGTCTTCACCTGAGGACGGCTGCTTGTGTTGTGGCCGAAACGTCGTGAGAATTTTATTTTATAATGTTTTATTTTTATTATTTTATTATTTCCCTTCTACGTGACTTTACCGAAAGAACCAAGAAGATGAATCCCTGCAGTCATGAAAGATTTAAATCTAAATTTAAAAGCAAAGTGCCTCTTGAGTCGTCGTCGTGGTCATTATTTTATATTGTGCACTTCGAACGACGACGTTTGAAACCTTTTAGAGCTAAAAGTGTAACACTGCTTGTACTTAAATTAAAGCTAAAGGTATTATTTGGCGAGATGTTAACTACCTCGCCTGGTATACAGGAGGTCGTGAGTTCGATCCTGACCCGGATGCCTGTAGAATTGGAGTTTGCATGTTCTCCCCATGATGGTGTTGATTTTTCTCCGGGTCCTCTGGTTATGACCTACACATTTAGAAACATGTATTTCAAATAATTGGCTGCGGTACTTTTTCACACGACAAGCCACTTAAAATTGGGCTCTCGTTTGTGGCCAGGTCACTTCTGGAAAAGACCTCTATATAGCTCAGTGGGCCTTACCTGGTAAAATAAAAATAGTTTCGTTTTAGTTTAATACCTGCGCGATACGTGTACTTGTGGAGGGGTATGGGTGCGGCGGTGCTCGCAATGCACTACAAACCTGGGCATCTTGAGTTTGACTTTCTGCCATGGCTAACATTGGTGAGTGATATCTGCACCGGCACCAGGGACCCCCTTTGGCATCCCACACTGACCAGCATGGTGTGGCATATGCTCAATTGCTGCCATGACCAATATGAGAAATGCACTCTTGAGTCTGGTGTGGGGAGGCCTTTATCTGGTAGTAGATTGACAATGGGCTGTAAATGAATGAGCATTCTTATTATTAGAGTTGTAGTTTGTGTGCACGATTCCTGCAGAAAATCCCAGTTCTTCTATGGGCGACCTCACGTAAAAATGGTTCAGATGCCTAAAATGAGTATCTGTGGCTGTTTGTGTGTGGATATACGGGCGTTTAAGGCTATACGGGGATTTGTGTCTTGTTCTATATCAGTGTTCTTCATTGCAAGGCCCGCGGGCCACTGGCAGACTTTGGTGGCCTTTAGTGCGGCCCCGACAATTCACAAATGTTTAAACATCCCCGTCATCGTGCTGCTGTCAAAAAAAGTGGTTTCAAATGTGTGGCGGCCCTCACGCCGATGATGTCTTATCGGCGAAAGTGGCCCCCCTCTGAAAATGAGTGAAGAACACTGATTTATACATTTGCATCGGCTATTTGCTTGTCAGGCCCCCCCATATTGTTTTGAGCCCCAACTATAGTCAGGCTGGAATCAGGCAAGTTTTGCACACAAGGCATGGGCCCTACACTTAAGATAATACGCAAGGTACAGTACTTGGTAGGTTCATACCTGCACTACACACTGGGATGTCTGCGAATAAAAGCTTCGTAGCTCGATCGGATTCCTTCAGTCAATAAAGATTCTGATTCCGATGCACTTAAGTAGGAATTTTGAACTATAACGGCGAGTTGGAATCAACCGGAATCGCCATTAAAACGTAATGTCCAGTGCATGTGGTAATGCATTCCTCTAGACCGTCCAGGCCCCTCATGCCTCCCCCCCCTGCTTACATCATAATGGGGAGCACACTGCTCACGACCCCTCTTGAGAGTCCACGATTCTCCTGATTCCATGGTGTCGCTATGAATTGTATTTTATCCCAAGAATGGGATCACAATTCTAGGCCAGGAATTGGGATAATCATCAGGCTTGTGCAGTTGCGCGTGTTTGTTGATGCCAACATCTGGGGTCGTATGGTCAAGTGAACTTTGATATTTTAAGAGAATATTCTGGGAGTTTCAGATGTCTGGATGTTGTAACAAAAGGCTGCCCAATTATTGCTATGATCACGTGGTACGAAAGCCTGACTGGATTGCGACATGTGAGAACATATTACATCTTTGAAAGCCTTTCTAAAGAAACATTAATGAGAGTTCCTTCTTAAAATATTTGACCCATTCTATACTGGGTATTTGTCTTGTTGAAGGAAGTAGGAATACCCGGGGTAAGCCCACGCATGCAAGGGGGTAACAATCAATAGTCCATATTGATTGGTTAGCCTGTGACCTTATCATTATGCACTTCACCAGAATGCTTCTGCAGCATGCAAGCACCAAAGCGAAAGCGTGACCACGTGTTGTGGTCAAGTAATTGTATTTTTACCAGGTAAGGCTCACTGAGCTATATAGCTCGTTTTCAGAAGCAACCTGGCCACAAATGATAGCTTAACAAAGTGGATTAGCGTATGGAAATGTATAGCAGTCAAATACTCTAAATGCATGTTGATTCTAAATGTGGAGGGAAAAACCAGAGGACCCGGAGAAAAATTAGGGAGAACATGCAAACTCCAAATATGCAGACGTCAAGGTCGGGATTGAACCCACGACCTCCAGGAAACCAGGCGGGGGGGGGGGTTAACATCTTGCCACCGTGGCACTGTTCCAGTGGGTGCTCCATCTAATGGCCTTTTGGCACCGGTTCATTCTGCTGAGCTAATAGCAAGCGGCTTGCCATCAGCACAGGGCTGCAGAGACCACGGCAGAGGTCGAAACCGGGTACCCGATACCCGTACACTACCCGATACCCGGCTACCCGTACCCGGCCGGGTACGGGTACGGGTAGCCGTTTGCGACCCTGGTGCGGCCGGGTACGGGTACGGGTAGGCCGTGAGTCACTAGTGAGTAACTGTTTGTCACTCATTTCGGGTAGGGTACGGGTAGGGAACGGGTACCCGTACCCGGCCGGGTACGGGTACGGGTACCCATTTGCGACCCTGGTGCGGCCGGGTACGGGAACGGGTAAGGAATCAAAACCCGTTTGCGACCTCTGGACCACGGCCGTTTTGCTGGCAGGCCCGGAGAGGGTGAGGTTAATGGGTCCGCCAGTCGGGCGTTCCAACTTTACCCCTCGACATTTCAAGCACTGTTATCCAAATACGACGTTAAAAAAAACTTGGTTGTCTTCCCGCCGTTATTTATTGTCTCTGCGGCACCCTAATGGAGACACTTTCCGCAACAGGGTCCGGCGGGATTGCCTAGCGCCAGCCAAAGGCCTTCCTCGGGCCGACGTAACGTTAACGGGAATTGTCGCCAAGAGCGGTTCGACATCAGAATTTCTGGAAGGAGGTAATTAGCAGGGAAAAAAAAGGTCAATGCTTTGTAATGACTATATCAACTGTTCGGTGGAAGTCCGGTGTGTTGCGGCGTGTGGAGTTGGATAGTGATATCCCACTGGTACCGCTGGGTCAGTTTACATGGAGTCAATGATTCTCTTTTTGCCACTAACTGCTCATTTGTGTGGGCGGTTGTGAAGCTGCGAAAAACTGTAGTGAGCGTGGCATCTGCTGTGAAATGTACGTTATACTCCACTTTCAGGGACACAGACACATTACGTTAATCGTGACGGTGCGTACATAAAAGATGCGTTTATTTATTAGAAATAAAAAATGTGACATCACTAAGCAATTCTGTGAGATGGGAGTGTGGATGACACACGGTTGAGGAACGAGTAAAAGCTGCTGCTGCTTGCTGCTGTGAGCTCCGGCTCACCTCCCAGTCCACTGTGAACCAGACGTGACAAGACCGGCGCGTCGCGCGTGAACGAGCTCGCACGATCACCCACCCACGTCATCGCCTGGGCAATCTGAATGATTGCCGAAAGCAACAGAGGCCACCCCAAATATCCGCCGCTAATAGAACGCAACAGAGGCCACGGCGTCGCAACCAAAGCGGCCTTTTACATGTCCTTTCTTTGTCTGATGTGCTGCTCCAGACATTTAGCGAGTGTAATGTGGTGGCATCTGTGGGCTAGTAAGTTCGGAGGTGACTCGAACCATAACAAATGTTAAAGATCCTGTCGTGCCATCTTAAAGAGTACAGATAGTCCTCGAGTTACGATGGTCCGACTTACGATATTTCGATCTTACGATGGCGATAACGATACGACAAAATTGTAAAATGTTTTTAATTTCGTGCGGCAGGCAAACGCAGCAGCGTACGAGCGATTTCATTTTAGGGTTACCACGCTACGATACGTTCAATGCATGTTAAAATATTTTTTTTATAGCAGATAGGAGTGTTTCCTGAAAAAACTTTCTATTAAATTTCAGTTCATATAGGTAGGCTAAGAATTTCACTTATTTTTTACTTTACATTTTACTGTGCAATACAGTATTGTAATTAATAAATACATATGGTATATACTTTATACAGTATGGTACTGTAAATTGCTCTGTTTTGCTAAATTATCACCATTCTTTAGGACTCCTGGGTAGGCTTGGTCATCTTTGACTTACGATATGTTTGACTTACGATGGGGTTGTCATAACGCATCTCCATCGTAAGTAGAGGTCTACCTTTAGGTCATTTTGTGCTCTTGTTTGACCCAAATGTATGTACGTTGAACTTCTTTCGCACCGTACGTAGCCAACCAAAAATGGCAAGTGTTAGGTCATTCTACCGAATAAACACCTTCGGACCTCAGATTAGTACGGTTGGCTATGAAGTTCAATATTCATGTGGACAACACGGACCCACAGCCAGAGCACGAATCCAGTCTCATGACCCACTAGCCTCAGTACGAACCCACAGCCTCGGTACGAACTCAGAGCATCGGTACGAATCCCCCATAGCCATGCTGAAATCCCTTTGGCAGGGTGGAGGATCCTGTTCTTTCAGCTGTATCACGAGCTGTGCAGCAGCAGCAGCATCGTATGGATCGATATCGTCTTGTACAAGTAATGTTCGGGCACGCTTGGGAAAATAGCGAGTCTCATAAGAGGTGGCTGGATGGGATTTCAGAAGTGATTCTGGAATTCCTTGATTACAGGAGCAGATTTCAACTGCCGCGTTTCTCCTTGGACCAAAGTTTGTTCTATGTACAAAATAGAGTGGCACTCCGATACGTAACTGCCCAAAACCCACGCCTCGCCTCCCTTGCAAAGCGGAATGCGTGGGTTCAGAGATGGGTAAACACAACCTTGAGGTTTTTCTTCAGAGCCTACAGACCCATATCTTCTTGTTATGGGAACGGGCAACTCGATTTGTTTACCGTCGGGGGGGGGGTGGGGGTGGGGTGCCCTTGCGTTGCACTCGTGTGTACATATCGGGCATAATTTAAATGTTTGCTTTGCGAATTGTGGTTCACGGATTTTAATGTGCGTTTCTTTTTCTGTTTTGTTTTTGTTCTCGGTGCCTGCCCTGCTGTCTCTGGCCCATGTGTGCGGGACACCGGGATTGATGCAACCTCTCTCCATTGTCTGATTCCCAAACAAAGGTAATGTGCACTGTTCACACAGACTCGTTTACAGACAGTGCACTCATGGACACACGCGCATCTTCGCAAATGCCTGCCGAATGCCTAATATCGGCAGGATGTACTTTCCCACAGTGCTGCAAAATCGAATGTTGTACTGCACTTCGTAAGCGGTGGAGATTGAGAGACGTTTTGTACGTGTACACGTCTCTGTACATATATACCGATATATATCCATAAGTTTGTCCCGAATTGTACTTCCCAAGAGATTACCCATCATATTTATTCTCCTTCACGTGCGCTTTTGAGTAGAATAAATGAATAGATCTGGAGGAGTCAAGTTTCATTGACAGAATAAAATATCAACCGGTGGGGCTTGTTGGCCGGGGTGATCACTGTTTCTCACAGCATTATTTACCGAAGGCAAACCCTTGACCCCGTTTCGATTCCTGCTTGGTCTCATCGGCAGGGCCTTGGCTCATTCAGTATGGATTCTAAATATGAAATGTAAGGATAGGTTTTACCCTCTCTGGCAAATACAAGCAGGCGTGAAGATGCTCAAACACCAAATAGAAACCTTTTTGTAAGGAATCAAGTCAGCCTTCACCACACGCACTTGTGGTGGACATGCAAATAAACACGCGTTTTTATAATACACGTGTAATGAGTCCACCAGACGAAGATTGAGACGACACACTCGTCTTTATTTTCCGCACGAGCTCACGCCGCGTGCGACCTCCCCACTCCCAAATCCCACCAGGAAGCGCCCCAATCTCCCCGCCTAATGCGGTGACGTCTCCACTCGCTCCCTGGGCCGTTTCCTCTCTATCTCTCTGGCAAAAAAAAGGTCCCATAATATAGATTCTCAATGTCTGGGAGGCATAACCAGGACACACCGGGGGTGTGTTCAGCCCCTCCCTATGTCAGCTCCAATTACGTTTACATAACCACGCCCTATCATCCACTAGCCTCGCTCGCCCCAAAGACAAATATCCCCCGTATAGCCTTAACAGACTGTTGGGGCAAGTGCTGTTAGCGAGCACCTATAAAGGCCGGGACAGCACACGGTGGGGTGGGTGGCCAACACCACGCCTGGCCGCCTTTGTCTCCCTAGTAGCGATGTTTACACACCACACCAGGTATTCATTTGAGGCTGAGACGACCTCGGGGAGGCCCATGACCCATTCAGATAATCGTCACTGGTGTTGACTGTGAGCGGGAATCGAACTCGGGTCACCGGGTTCGTAGTGCAGCACGCTAACCGCGACACCACCGCTCCCCCCCCCCCACACGCAAATGCATAGTGAGCGGCCTTTACCCTGCCTAGTATCGAGAATGGGTCCATGCCAAATCCAGGACATTTGGGTATCGCTACCACGCAGTGCTGTCAGCAATGAGTTGTGTGCAATCTGTATTCATTCGTGCTTTGTGATTGAATGTGAATTATTACGGCACGTACGCGTACTCGCTTAACGCGTTTAATCCGGGCACCTTGAAATACAGCACTCCTCCACCCGTGTATTTTCGTGCGGGAAGACTTACGTTGGTTCGGTCCATTTTCCTTGTTGGAATGTTGAATCGATTACTATTTCTGATGCTAAGGGTATACAAGTTGCACGGTGTGCGCATTCTTGCATTCCCATGTCACGCATGAATCGTAAAAAAAATGAAGGTGTTTGCCAATGCAGTCAAAGTTTACGAATGGGCTTAATTTTGTCTTAAATTTAAAGGCACGCATTGCTCAGCCCATGCTTTTGTTATGGCGTTGCGTTCGAATGAAACGCGTGCGCTTTTTGTTTTACAACGCAGCACGTGCCAAAACACAAAGGTGTTTACTGTGAAAATGACAAATACAATTTCCCTTTCAGGACCTAAAAACATTTCAAATCATTGCGCCAAAATATAATTCTTACGATTGGGGTACATGTTATATAATGTTGCTTTTTTATTTTGCTCAAGGTAAGTTATTGGAATGTTTGTCTGCATGGCTTGCTCGTTCGTGTTATTTGTCTTTTTGATAAGACTGTGGACATTGGGAAACGGCCAAATAAATAAAATGCGTAAAATCCAAGATTCCTATATTCAACTTCCAACTTTGGCATGTTCCTGTGCAGTCAAGACGCAAGGAAACAACCACTTCACTAGAATTCGAATGTGAAAGCGAGGGCGGTGAGAATTGGCAGGGTTACAGCCTCACGTTCAAATAATTGTGCTAACAATAACCATACTGTTGTATCGTTCATGAAACACTCCTGAAAATAATGTTGTTCCTGCATGTGTGCTTAACTTTCCGTACATGTACGTCATCAGTTTTGCTAGCTTCATCGGTTCATCATCCGACCTGAAGATGTATCGGCGAAGGCCATGTGGGAGGGCGTGACGCTGGCGTGCTCTGTAGAAAGTCCAATGTCTTTAAAAACAAAGGCGCTGCGCCTCTACGAATAAAATTGACGCTGAACCGCTCGCGCGTTCCGAGATTCAGCGGCACCCACCTTGCAACTTGCAGGCATCTCTGGACTAGAGAGGGTTAAGGACATATGCACGTCACAAGTGGGCAAAGTGCTTTGCAAATGTAGAAAGTAAACTCGTCGCTATTTTACATTTCAATAGGGTGAAGTCTGGTATTGTGTCATTGTGTAACGTGATATTATTAGTGCGTTAAACTGGGTTTACAAAATAAGCCTCATGTTAGGTTAGATTGGTTTGACTTTTATTCCCAACAAAGACAAAGATCCCCCGTATTTAACCTGCTGTTTGGGCAAGTGCTGTCCACCAGCTCCTGTGAGGGCTGTCACAGAACATGAGAAGGGTGGGTGGCCAGCACCACACCTGACCTCCTTTCTCTCCCCAATGCTGATGTTTGCACACCACACCAGGTATTCATTTAAAGCTGAGTCGACTTATGGGAGGCCTCGCACCACATCAGATATTCGTCACCGATGTCGGCCGTGAGCGGGAGTTGAAGCGTCGGTCGCCAGGTTCATAGCGCAGCACGTTAACTACTACACGACTGCTCCCCGCATACAGTCATGTACTCTGGAACACACAAAGAAAAACATTTTGTAATTTTACGTTTCAACATGCTTTAGTTTAAATGTCATGTTCCTCTTCAGTCGTAGCTATATGTTTGAGCCTGTCATTCCTCTTAGTCTTAGATTAATAAAATGAATGCGATATTGTGATAAGCCATCAGTGGTCATCTTGAAGAGAGGCAGATCTTGGGCATGGGAATGTGGAATTTCCATCTACTGGCTCAAGGCCACTAACAGGAATGAGTGTTAGCCCCTTGCTCGTTTGAGCAGGGTGATGCTGACTTTTTTTAAGACAGAATCAATTGAGCGAAAACCTCTGCTTCTGCCTGCACAGCTGTCCAACGCAGTGAGTGATTCGCGGTGCACGCACCGCAGCTGTGGTCTACAGCCAACGAGGTCCACCCCACACCTGACTTGGACTTTCTCGCATCATAAATGAATATGAGCCCCCCTTTGCACGTTCACTCCTCCAGTGTCTGGAAAATCAACAAACTGTCTGGGCAGTCCCATGCGCCCCGCCGCCGCCGCCGGCAGCAGCAGCAGCAGCACTGAGTTTTTTTGCTTTGTTTACCGAGGCCCTGAGCAAGGAGGCGTGGTTGTTTCTTGACGTGGGGTTGAATCGCAGTACCAGGGTCGAGCGTACATCTACGACAGAGTTTCTTTATTAAAGGAGCCTGCGATGATTCATTGGTAGTCACGTGCAGACGGCGATTTTCGAGATGTGTACGTGTTCGCGGTTACCATTGGCGGGTTGACATTTGTGTGTGTGGCGAGTTGCCTTGTCATATTTTCTGGTACACATTTGTATATTTGGTTTAGAGAGGATATACTTGAGACTAGGTAAGTCGGTATTTATATCGACAGGCAGGCAGGTAACATGCAAATTACAGACCCTATAAACACTGCACTTTTCACGAGGGTATTGTTTTCAAAGTGCATATGTCAGAGTTTTATCTCTATATCATTTGTATGCATTGAGAATACTTGTCAGTACAACACCTGTGTGGTTGATTAAGCCTTGTTTCAAAACAGATATGGTAAGCGGGTCAATGGGCCGTCACCTGGTTATGTATATATACGTATGTTGAACTTCTTTCGCACCGTACGTAGCCAACTGGGCTAATCAAGGACATCAGTCAATTGGTCAGTACTCCATACGGGTCATTCCGTTCCGTTGCGTGACGTGACTCCACGCTGCACAATTCCTCTTCTGTCCACGTTCCTATCGTTCTGCTCGATGCCGGCACGTTTACGTTGCCGGCCACATGCGCACCACCACGTGGCCACGTGCCCACTCCTAAGTGCGAAACGAATCAAATCGATTGTTAGGCTCACGATGCACGCGTCGAATTCGCATACGTCACGTTAACATTGTTTGCAGCGTATTCACAACGGTACGCGAATAGGCGAAGGCGCATTGGAGTTTTTTATTGAACGTGGAGAACTCGGTGGGCTTATGGAGCTCGCTTTCACAGGTGTGCCAGGCCAATCTGTGGTCAGAAATATTGTAGAGGAGGTAGATAAAATTAAATGATTTTAAGTAAATCTCGAACAAAACAACACTAATGATATAGAAGATGATATAACAGCAAAAGTTAAACATTTTTAAAAGACAGGATGTATCATACTTGCACATTCACACAGTTATCAAATCACAGTGGAAAATGTAGCTGTCGCTGATATCAATTGGCTGCTATAAATTTCCACATTATGATAAGCCACTTTATTGAGCTATCATTTATCGTCAGGTCGCTTCTGAAAAAGAGCTAAATAGCTCAGTGGGCATTAACCTGGTAAAATAAAAAAATATTTCTTAAAAGAGCAGTTCTTGATGGTAAATTCACCAAATGGTATGCAATAGCTAATGTTACGTTTGGGCTACATAATAAGTGGACAGAACTTCTTCCGTATGGCAATGTGAAATGTGCAATATTGAGTGTGTGTATATCGAGGTTAATATTCCAATAAAAAGAATTAGCCTCTCTGGGTGCATCTTGGATGTTAGTGATATTGCCCATGATTTGGCTATTATGGGAAGTGTTGGATCATATGATTGATTGTCCGATTCTCGTGACCACGGTCGCATTGTGATCTGTTCCAGACTATCAGAATCTTTATTTTATTTCGACTGGAGGAATCCGATGAACTATGAAGCTCTTTTTCACGAACATTACAGAACAACAAAAAATACGTTACGGATGAGACGGAATTGTTTTTTTACTGTTCAAAAGACTCGCAAAGCCGGATTGTGACCGATCATAAAATCACCGTGGATGAGGAGGGGGGATGCTAATTGTTACTAACCTAGTCTGATCTCGGCAACCCTTTCTGCCAGGTGTTTGATTGTGTCTGCATGACCGTAGCCTCTGCAAGAGGATCTTCTCCACAGAGCCATTGCTTCACGAAAACAAGCAAGTGTTGCTCGATATTGAAGAGCGGCACTGTAATAACGAACGATTTTAATAAAAAAAATAAACACAAGTGCATAGCCCACATTTTCACTTCATGAGGACAAATTAGCTTTATATATTGGAAATGCAAGAGGAAGCTGGGAACAGCATAGTGAATCAAGGAGAGGCTATTACTATGACTCACGTGAAAAATTCCCTTTGGCGAAGGTTTGCGTTGGCGGGGGTTTTGTCTCCGGGGCGGCGTTCACCGAAATTCCTGCTCGATGCCAGGTGCACGATCTTGGGTGCACGTTGCCGGGTGCACGTTGCCGGGTGCACGATGCCGGGTGCACGATCTTGGGTGCACGTTGCCGGGTGCACGATGCCGGGTGCACGATCTTGGGTGCACGTTGCCGGGTGCACGATGCCGGGTGCACGATCTTGGGTGCACGTTGCCGGGTGCACGATGCCGGGTGCACGATCTTGGGTGCACGTTGCCGGGTGCACGATGCCGGGTGCACGATCTTGGGTGCACGTTGCCGGGTGCACGATGCCGGGTGCACGATCTTGGGTGCACGATGCCGGGTGCACGATCTTGGGTGCACGTTGCCGGGTGCACGATGCCGGGTGCACGATCTTGGGTGCACGTTGCTGGGTGCACGATGCCGGGTGCACGATCTTGGGTGCACGTTGCCGGGTGCACGATGCCGGGTGCACGATCTTGGGTGCACGTTGCCGGGTGCACGATGCCGGGTGCACGATCTTGGGTGCACGTTGCCGGGTGCACGATGCCAGGTGCACGATCTTGGGTGCACGTTGCCGGGTGCACGATGCCAGGTGCACGATCTTGGGTGCACGTTGCCGGGTGCACGATGCCAGGTGCACGATCTTGGGTGCACGTTGCCGGGTGCACGATGCCAGGTGCACGATCTTGGGTGCACGTTGCCGGGTGCACGATGCCAGGTGCACGATCTTGGGTGCACGATGCCGGGTGCACGATCTTGGGTGCACGTTGCCGGGTGCACGATGCCAGGTGCACGATCTTGGGTGCACGTTGCCGGGTGCACGATGCCAGGTGCATGATCTTGGGTGCACGTTGCCGGGTGCACGATGCCAGGTGCACGATCTTGGGTGCACGTTGCCGGGTGCACGATGCCAGGTGCACGATCTTGGGTGCACGATGCCAGGTGCACGATCTTGGGTGCACGTTGCCGGGTGCACGATGCCAGGTGCTAAGTTCTCCTCCTCCCCCCCCCCGAGCACCCTTGTCACTTCCTGCGTGCTTTTACGAGACGAATGGAGCCAGACGAGGAAACTGGGCACAAGTAAAAGTCATGCTGTGCTTAAAAAGGGGAATTGCGTATGAACGTGGGCTGTGGTATAGCCCCCATTAGCCTCCGCCTCCTAAGGAAACCTTTGCGCGAGTGCCTATAATTGAAGTTGCAGGGCTTTGATAAAGGGCCTCACTTTGGAATTTGACACCGTTTCATAATTTGGCAGCTTTTCCAGTTAAGGTGAATTATATATTTGATGCCCATGGGAAATTAAGTGCTGTCTGAAAGGGAAGAAAGTCGCATATGTGAAAGAATTTTAACAGTGCCAAGCTCCACAAAAGGAAATTATATTAGTCATAATTAATGCATTCATCCATGTTCATTTCATCATTGCGTTGTTTTTCCTACAGTTGCTTCTGGGCAGTTAATAATGTCTGTGTGAGTGTGTGTGTATCTATATGGCTTTTCATTATGGTTCACCTTTTATGAATGCAGTTGTGTATCACCTGGAAGAGTCCATTCAGGGCCATCACTTGCACACATTCCAACTGGCAGGTGACTCGTGCGCCTGTTGGTTGCCGAGCGCCGTACGCTGCACGCTAAAGGGGGCCTTCCGAAAACCTCCCTCCATCGTTCGACGTGGCAACGCTAAGCAATGCCACATGTTTCCCCGCAATTTTCGTTCGGAAAATCCAGAGCCGTGGCTTTGTGGCCAAAACGTGCACAGCAGACCTCCTCTTCTCGTGGGCCAGACGGGACTCTGGGGGTCTGTCAAGCACGTGCTGCCAGTTTGACACGTAGCCTTGCTCGACCAATAGTATCCAGTGATAGAGGCTTTTGGATTAGATCGCGTGAATATGAATGTGTTGTTAAACCCGTCACCACCCGACACTGCCAAAAAAAAAACCCATGCCAATTCGTTAATAGTTCAGCACACCGGTGCGTTGGAGAGTAAAACAAAAATTGTAAATGTAAAAAAAACAGAATTGTAAATTTTGTGGGTTTTACTTTCCAACTCATCGGTGTGCTAAACTAGTAATGAATTGGCATGTGCTGCCGGTATGCGATTTATAATCGGCTTAATCTATTATTGATCTCGCAGCTGTGCAGTGGTTAGCGCCGATTCACTATTGAGACCCGGCAACTTGAGTTTGATTTCTGGCCGTGGTTAACATCAGTGGGGAGTGATCTCGGAACCGATCCTTGGATCCCCGCCTTCCTGAAGTATCGTCAAACGACCCCCATAACCCCACATGGCATAGGGAGGCCGTCCGTCACCCAGCAGTGGATTGACAATTACAGAGGCTACGAGGCAGAGGGCAGTGCAGCAGAAAATCGGTGGTTGTTGGACTTTACTTTGCTCTTACATCTATTCTCTCTCCACAGTTACCACCATTCTCCACTGGCCAGCAAGGTGGAGGAGTGGATTTGACAAAGGGGGGTCTGCATGCCTCTCGGTCAAAGAAATTCTTGGCTTCAGAGTTACTGCACTTTAACGGAACTTCTAAGCGGATTAATTCTTTTTCGTATACTTAAACAGCTTTCCAAATCCATTTTCTTTAAAAGTCATACCCTATGCCAAACAGCCAACACCCTCCCCCCCCCACCTAAAAAAAAACATGGAGCATTGGCGCAGTGCCACTTGGTGGATTGAAACTGTTGTGTGCAATTCAATCAAAGGCGGTGTCACTTGGAACATAATGATCGCTTGTGGTTGGCTACTTTTGGATACGGAGCAGCTATTCTCTCCACGGAAATGTGTCAATTTTCTAACACGTCAGAAAGCGCAGTCTCTTCGAGGTGGTGAATCACTTTTGTAAATAAAGCGGCGGCAACGGTCGTGTCAAATAAAGACGGATTTATGGAGTTCAAATTGGGGTTGATATGGCTTGTTCGTCTTTGTTCTGTTTTATGCAACCCCGAGAGCGCGATGCTCAGATGTATGTTTCTTTCTGACACAAACCTCGTGTACCGCCGTGTGCGCTCGGTGACTTGCCTGTGAATTCTTTGGTGACAGTCAAAAATCACAGCGCGCCCCCCCGCCCCAGGGCTCAAACGAGGAGGCGTCGCTGATTCACACCCCCTGGCCATTGAAATAATTGTCGCGATTCACTGTCACGGTGATGGTCAAGGATTGATGATTTTTTTTAGGTTTCGCTTTTTCCATCGCTTTTAGTTTTGTTTCTCACTTTTATTCGCCTCGTTCGTACTGTTAGTTCGTCTTCGCTCCGTGGGCCTAAGTTTAAAGTGAGCAGACGATTCTCACGTAATTTGCATTAATCGTAAATAATTGATTCTCATACGCACCGTCGACGCGTGTGTCGCGAGCGTTAAGCGTTGCTGCGAGGCGGAGCGTGGTTGACCGCGGACAAGCGAGTGTTGGTTATCTCCATTGGTGGAGTCGTACACATTCCATGTTCCTATGGTGTGGATCACTCTACTTGAGCTGGACTATCCGATTACTTATGTAGTCGATTACCGGTTATCAGTTTGATTACTCGATTGATCGGATAACATGGCCATAGTTGTTGAGAAAAAACAAGTCTTAGCCCCTTGACGGGAGGCGATGGGCAGTTTGGTGATATAAGTAATATCATCAGGTGGTCAGAGGAGGCTTCCAGCCTTCGGGAGGAGGAATGTTGCCCCTTGGCATTTCTAAAGGGGACTGACTAATCGACCACGAGGAGAAGAGTGTCCGATGTATAACTTTCAGTAAATCAACTTAATCGACGAATTGTCTCAATTCTGCATTCTACCAATAATGTGTTCATACGGCGGTTGCCGGCAAGCTGCCCCCACTTTGTACGTGTGATGAACGAGGTGTGTCAGCGACAGTCTCCGTTGTCTCCCTATCAAGTGGTGGACGGAGTCTCAAGCCGCTGCTCATTTTTGCTCCCTTTGGAGGGATCGTGGGCCAAATTCTCCCGAGCTGAGATCTTAACCCTTGATGATGTGGGGTAAGAATCCCTGCTGCTGCTATGTATGTACCAAGCCATATGACGGGGCGTCCGTGTCAATTACATCACAGCCTGTGGACAATTCAAGGCTGTGCGTATTTTTGGGAGTGCAGCGATTGACTGGAAAGGGATTAGGGGTGCGTGATGGGGAGGTTGTATTTGTGTGAGGTCACATTTTTTGGTGCTATCTTTAAATAGTGGCGCTCGCCACTAGTTCGTGCTCTGACATGCGACTGCCCTGCATACCAAATATTTTCCGGTGCATTTTTTTTTATGCCAAAGTCATTTGTGTGCAGGAGAGCTTCTTTGTAAGAGTGTGCGTATATCTATGTGTGTGTGTATATCTATGTGTGTGTGTGCGTATATCTATGTGTGTGTGTGTGTATATCTATGTGTGTGTGTGCGTATATCTATGTGTGTGTGTATATCTATGTGTGTGTGTATATCTATGTGTGTGTATATCTATGTGTGTTTGTATATCTATGTGTGTGTGTGTATATCTATGTGTGTGTGTGTGTATATCTATGTGTGTGTGTGCGTATATCTATGTGTGTGTGTGTGTGGAGGATGTGGAGCGGTAGTGTAGTGGTTAGCGCGCTGTGCTACGAACTTGGCCACCCGTGTTCGATTCCCGGCCACTGCCAACATCCGTGGTGAATATCTGAACCGGTCCTGGGCCTCCCCTAGATCGACTCAGCCTTAAATGAGTATCTGGTGCGGTGTGTAAACATCGACAGTCGGGAGACAAAGGCGGCCTGGCGTGGTGCTGGCCACCCACCCCCTCGTGCACCGTGTCAGCCTTCATAGGCGCTACTCGCCAAAAGCACTTGCCCCAACAGCCTGGTAAGGCTATATGTGGAGGATGGGGAGTGGAAGGGTAGTAGTTAATGCACTGCTCTCCGAACCCGTAGACCCGAGTTAAATTCCCGGCCATGGCCACCATCGGAGGCGAATGTCTGAATCGGGTCCTGGGCCATACCTGGCCTGGTGTGCAAACATTCAGCACTGGGGCTGGCCACACCATCCCACAAGCCACAACACCTTGCTGATCTCTCATCAATGAGCGTAAACCATCACGTGAACTCCGGTCAGCCTTGCAGCGGCTTTTGGCATGACCAACGAACAAAGACAGTTATTGCATTGTGCACTTTCAGATGCGTTCCTGCGGCTGTCTGGAACACTCTGCCTTCTGATATTAGGAAGCCACTGGAGCCATGCACTTTTAAATCTAGATTGAAAACTAATTTCCTTAGAACTGCTTTTTGTGTTTAGTTTGTTGGCCTTCCCTCGCACCTCCGATTAGCACGGTTGGCTACGTATGGTGCGAAAGGATTTCAATATACATACATAATCCCCTTTTGTGCAATGCCGGTCTTCATAGGCGCTCACTTCCATCATTTTCACCAACAGTGTATGTGGGCTATAGACATCGGAAATGGGGAGACAAAAGTAGCCCGTCATGCGTCATGTTGTTCTTAATGGGTGCTTGTTAACAGGACTTGGCCTATGAATCTGTATGGTTGTACGGCAGTTCTTTGTGTGTGTGAGAGAGTGCGTCCGTGTGTGTTGGCATCTGATGGAGTGGTAGCGTAGCGGTTAGCGCGCTGCGCTACGAACCCGGCGACCCGGGTTCGATTCTCGCTCACAGCCAACACCATTGATGATTATCTGAACCGGTCCTGGGCCTCCCCTCGGTCGACTTAGCCTCAAATGAGTAACTAGTGCGATGTGTAAACTTCGCCACAAGGGAGACAATGGCGGCCGGGCGTGGTGTTGTCCACCCACCCCCTCGTGTGCCGTTCTAGCTTTTATAGGTGCTCGCTAACAGCACTTGCCCCAACAGTCTGGTAAGGCTATACGGGGGATATGTATCTTTGTTAGAATCTCAGTAATCGTTACTCTATCAGTTGGGGATTTATTTAAAAAAAATTACTCCAAAACAGCAGCGTTATCGCTTGATACAGGGAAGTCGCAACAACTGTATAAACTTTCTAAGAGTACCGCGATCTTCCCCACAATAAATGTTTCCCATCAACTCGTGATCACATCTCAAATTTTTATTTTTGCCTCCAAAAGCCATCTTTCTTGTCTTCATTTATAATAATGAATACGAGTAAGCGGAATTCATGGCCTCGAATAACAGGAGCGCAATTGCGTGCTTCCGTTGTGCCACCCTGTGTCATGTTTACATCCGCGGGAATGATTGTGGAGGCACAACTGCAACAGACGAGAGAGGCTTGCCACATCGTAATGAATGAATGCAGAAAGCCCTCCTAGAGGCAATTTTATCTTGGCAGATGGGGCCCCCAAAGGAGATGGTTAATTTGTTCGTGGTAGCAAGAACCCACTTACGCACCTTTAATTATGCGCTAAACAAAATAGGCTTTGACTGTCAAAGTTGTCTTTATACCTGCGCCTGGAATTTTGCAAGTTGCAACAATTTGGAGAGATTAATCGCTTGCCGTTCATGATGTCTTTCCATAAAAATTTTGTTACCGCTATTACGATTTCAACTTTAAAACATTCTTTCTGGGATTGCTTTCAATCTGCGAAACTGTCCCGTCCAAATTGGATAAGCCCGAAATGCTATTAAAAAAGGGAAGGTAAATGGGCGAATGCAATGTTAATGCAAGGTTATAAAGCGAGCTGCTGTGCAATACAAAACTCAAGCAAATCCTATTTAATCAATCTCTCACATCCATTGCATACGGGTAATACCGGATCATCGGAATAGAATTAACTTTCTTAAGAATTGCCAGCAACCCAAGCTGAAATTAAGAAAGCACTGTTCGGGAAAATCGCATGGCTAGGAAAATAAGTTGTTTCGCTGTTGGAAATGTTTTATACCCAGCCGCATAATATGACTTTTGGATGCAAATGGAAAATTCAAATGCACATGCGTGTGAAATAGACAATGTGGTCATAGAGTTCTGGGATAAATCATAACGCAATACAGCCACTATCACAGGCTTCCCTATTTAAGAAGTCTGCGCCTTGTGTACGAGCACTTTCACAACCAAAATCTCAACTCGCTTCTTCAGCATTTGGACATTGGCAATTAAAAACTAAAACGATAACTGAAATTTGTCTTTTTTTCACGTGGAGGGATGTACAATATCTGGAAAGGGGGAATATTGTCTGCTTGTTTTATTCATGTCCTCCACAACAATGCAAATGATTTAAAGTTAAACTTTTAATTGTATTTCCATGAGCTCCGTCAATACTAATATTATCAATGTGCGCCTGGTGCAGCAAGTGCTACTTGATAGATGCATTGCTACAAAATGCACATACGCACGCGTGCGCACACACTGCGGAAATAGGATGGATCGTATCTGGTAATTGCCTTGTGAATATCACAACTCCGCTGCGTGTAACTTGCAGCGTGGAGGCGTTGTGCATTTTAAATCATCGCCAGCGGTTGCGTCGAGATATGTTTAAGACCCCGGTGTGTGTGTGTGGGCCTGGCGTTTTTTTCGTGGACACCAGGCAAATGCAATCGCCATGAATCAAGTTGCTGGTGGTGCTGATGTCCCTTGGTGATAGGCGTGATGCATTCCACGCTATTTCCGGTTTCCAGTCACGTCGGCGGTGCAACCCGGGTGATGTTCCACGTCCACTCGGGGCTGTCTTAGCTTCATTCACAAAAAAAAAATTGCCCTATGATGAAGAGCGGGAAGAGCGGCGGTTTATTTATGAGGGTCTTCATTCATTCGCCCGTGCGCAGCCCTCTCACTGGCACATCTATTAAAATGATTACGCCAGAAGCCTCCGGTCATAATTGACAGTGCAACTCGCCCTGAGATATGAGTCACCGAGATAATTTTTTTAATATAGCAAACGCCCAGCACCTGTGTTTTTAGATTCTATTTCACCCTATCTTGAAAGGTGTAATCCACCTCGAAGTGTGGTCATTACAGCTGGAAAGGGCCCTATCATGTGTGCTGTTGTGTGACTGAGCCATTGATTAGTGATTCATCACTGTGAACTGTGAGTTCCAAAGTGAATGGTTTTTGCCCTGTTCAAGTTGGGATGGAACGGGGTGGGGTTATTGTTCAACAACACCCACGACCAACATGCTGTGGGAAGGCTTCCATCCAGCAGTACATTCACAAAGGGCATGGGGGTTGTTTGACTGTGCGTGGATCCCGCCTGTCACTGCAGTTTGATGTAGATGTGGACACGAATCCGTTCATAGATACAATCTGCCACTGATGTTAACCGTGGCTGAGTGTGAAACTCAACGTAGCCAGGTTTGTAAATGAATGAACCAGTGCACTAACCACTTGCGTGACCACTCGACCCCCATAGGTACCATAATGCTTTACATTTTTACGATAAGACAGCGCATTAGACTGCCCACGAGAAACATAACCGAGCCGTGCCATGGTATTATATAAATTTAGAATTTGTTTGTAAATCCATGACACATTTATGATGCACTTAAGGGTTTCATGCTGCTTGGCACAATATAATCATTAGCATCCTTGTGGAAAATATAAGTGACAATACGCAGAATTTGCCTCCTTCCCATATCTGCCCTTTCACGTGAAATGTTTTTTTTTTACAATCCCACAGGGCTCCTGGGAGTGCATTTTTTCAGCAGTATCGGTTGAACACGAGCAAAACTCTGAACCGGCTTCGGCGTTTCTCGACTCATCGGCAGAGCTAGGCTTGCGTGAAACGATTGCTGGTGAACTGCCCAATTTGTTGAATGGCTGGTGAATAATTTTCCGAATGGGCCGCGGACTTCCCTTCGGACGACGCTCAATGGGAGACGTGATGCGCCGTTTGGTGCGTTTGTCAATGAATGCCATCGAGTGTGTGGGGCTCCACTGTGTGTGTGTGCTTCACTGAGCTACATGACGTTGGTAAACAATGCGGTGTTTCATTACTTGCTGCCTCTGCGGTGGTGATGTAATGTGTACTGTACGCCTGCTGAATGAATGAACGAACCCAAGGACTGTGGAAGTTTGCTCTGGCTGGTACAGTGCCACCTTGTGGTGAATGTCGGCGCTATCTGCCTCGCCAACTCAACGTCGGGTGAGGCGGAGCTCGTGATTAGATCACTAACAGTGCTCGCAAGCAGTCTCCAGTAATACATTTGGCATTTCCAAGGAGATGCAACCAGTTGCAAGGGAACTCTCCTCAAAGCATAATGATGATTACACCATTTAAGTGCAATCTTGGCTTGTTTGCACAACAGATCCGTCGACACTTATTAATGTGCACTTGTCCAAGTTAATAGGTTTTGGACACAGAAATCGTGGATAGGCAATATGAGGGCTTGCTCCTGCTTAACTCATTGTCCGTACAATCCATCTCGGGCGCTTGAATTGGCAAATTCAAATCTCCTGGCAAGCCCGCCAACCCCTCCCTGGCTGGTTGAACACGTTAGCAGGCTTTCGCGACCAATATCATCCATAATAAGAGGTTACATTTTTTTGGGTTTGACCTCGTAAATATAAACGTGTAATTAACCCCCCCCCCCCACACAGCCAATTAGTAATGTTTGTCACGTAAACAAATCATGCACACCAGTGTATTGGAGAGTAAATCCACAACATTTACAATTCGAGTACGACGTTTCGCTTCTAATTACAATCAGACATAGTAATTAACTAACCAAACCAATAATAAATATCCATTGTCATTTATAAGAATACATTAACCCCCCCCCCCGCCCACTGGTCTTCGCACCTCATTGGCTCATAAGTGACGACGTCATAAATGTTTCTCTCTATTTAAGACCGAAACAACAGGAGGATGTCTCCACAAGTCTGGCTGCCACCGATTAACTCCAGCATCAAGGAGAACCGTCTTCCGTTACAAATGTTGGCCGTGCCCTTCTTTGTGTGGTAGTGTAGCGATTCGCGTGCTGCGCTATGAACCTGGCAACCCGGGTTCGATTCCCGCTCACGGCCAACACCATTGACTAATATCTGAACCGGTCCTGGGCCTCCCCTAGATCGACTCAGCCTTAATGAGTATCTGGTGCGGTGTGTAACCATCGCCACTGGGGAGACAAAAACGGCCGGGCGTAGTGTTGGCCACCCACCCCCTCGTGTGCTGTGCCGGCCTTGATAGGTGCTCGCTAATAGCCCTTGCCCCTACATTCTGTTAAGGCTATACGGGGGAGCTTTGTCTTTTTGTGTGGTCTTAAGTCGGCCCTCGATAACACCATTTGGAATTTGAGTTTGGTAAGTGGATGAATGATGCATAATGGCCTTTTGCGTGAGGCTTATGAGAAGAGGATGCGTGCTAAATGGGGGACTACTGCAGTGATTAATATTTGATGGATGTATGATGGATCGGCATATGGCGACGTCCCTTGTGTGTTTATCAAGCACAGAATAAGGATAACGTGTTCTTATTCTTAGATTCCGTGGGTAAAATATCTCGTGCAGATCTTGGGCAATTTTCAACCTGCAGTTCTGTGAGGTGGCCAGAAGATGAATCTGGTTGTGTTGACCAGTTCTGCGGCCGTCTGGAACGCTCTTACTGACGCTATTAGGAAGCCAATGGAGCTATGCGCATTTAGATAATCTCGATTTAAAAGTAGTTTTTTAGGACTGCCTTTTGTGTTTACTTTGTGGCCCTTCCCCTCGCACCTCCGATTAGCGCGGTTGGATGCGTAAGGTGCGAAAGAAGTTCAGCATACATACGGACATATATCTTTGAATGCTAAGTGTGTGACTTTTCGCCATGTCCTGCTGTTCTTTTCCACTTGAAAACGCTCCTTTAAGGAACTGACCCAACATCCCAATGCAGGACCCTCTTGAAAACAAAACGGAGTATTCAGCCTCCTTGAGGCTTTCCTGGATACATACCATTATCATAGTTGTATTTGTTATTAGTATTAATATTTATTTTCGTACAGTCATTTGGAAATCCACTGCTGAGTAAAAGCATCCTCCATGGGCAGTTCCGGTTTGTGAAGGGAGGAGCAGGGAGCCCAGATGTATGCTTGTTGAACTTCCTTTGCACCGTACGTAGCCAACCATGCCAATTGGAGGTGAGAGAGATATTGCTCAAGTAATGTTAGCCATGGGCTGGGAATTGGACTTGGGTCCCAGTTGCCGTTGCTTCCGCCCCCACTCCCAGTGCTGTGGTCGTAGGGCTGATAATTATTTTCCCACATTACAACACAGTGCCTCGCGGTTAAAGTGTCTGTTGGCAAACGGATGTGACCCAGTAGTAAAACACTGCAAAAAGTGACCAAAGTAAAATAACCACGAACGGTTTTTTGTTCCTTCTTCTTCTTTATGGATGATGGGTCAAGGTAAGCCTCTGCACACAGAGGGCATGCAGTGTGAGGGTAAACATGGTGTTTTTTTTGAGAACGTGCGGGAATTAATGACCATGTGGTGGCTGAACAAAGGGGGGGATCTTTATTTTTTTTTACTACAGTAGTTGTACACTACCCCTATTTCAGAGCGGCAGGGTTGGGGGCGGTTTGGCTACGGATTTTAAGCTTTCTAAATTACAGCCTGTGCCCAAATGGCCCAGAGTTACCAGGTTACGATCTGGCCCGGGCTTTTAACGTGAGTTTGGTTTCCCCGACGCAGGAGCTCCCCCAGTCTGCGGTGGCTCCGTGAGCCGTTGACGGACGCTCGTTCCCGCAGCTCATAACGTAGCCCCCAAAATTGCGGTAATTACCGTCCGCCGGCAGTCCGACATCAGAGGCTGCTTGTTGAGAGACGGAGGAAGAAGGGTTGTGGGTCGTTATTCAAACCGAGAGAGCACCAATGCAACAAAAAAACTGGAGCCTTGCACATTTACTGGTCCGGATACGGGAATCGACATCTCTACATCAGTTTTTGCTCGTGCTGATGCGCGCTGTATTTTCTCAGCGCCCGTGCCTGCCGTCCACTCGCTGGTCGCTTAGTTCATCTTAATTTTGCATTTGCTGACTTGAAGCTTTCGTGACTGTAGGAATTCATATTCTTTGGGTCTTTCGGTAAAGTCACGTAGATAGGTTCAAATGAATAAAAATAAAATAAACAGAAACCACGACGTTTCGATCACAACACAAGTGATCGTCATCATCCTCCTGATGATAACATAAAATACACAAGAACCACGACGTTTCGATCACTACACAAGCGATCGTCATCAGGATGACCACACAGAGCAAGAGAGAGAGTGTGTGCTTGTGGCCGGCACCGTGTTGAACCTGCACGTGCTGCGCGTGTGCTGTATCGTAAATCATCTCGGTTAACCCATGGCACCTGCGGGGTGTCCTTTGGGCCTCCTGCCGGCGAGCTTTCAACTCATTCACGTGGCGTCGACGTGCACCTAGCCTGGCACGAGCCCCGCGGTCACGTCACCGCCGCTTCGTGGCGAACAGCGGAGGCTGTTGTATTTTAAACCTACATTATGTAATTTGGACCATTGGTGGCAGCATAGCGCCACTTGCTGGGAAAATTTCTTGGGAGAGAGTAGAGGGGAGAGGGCACTTTGCCCATTGGTGCCCAACTATGAGAGATCGTACGATGTGAAGTTTACCAGGCTGTCCACAAATATGTATTTTGTACTTATAATCGCTCAATAGTTTAAGCTAGATCAATCAATGCCACTACACAACAAGGACACAGATCCCCCGTATAGCCTTTAACAAGACTGTTGGGGCAAGTGCTGTTCCTGTTACAAACCGGGCCGCACAGCACGAGGTGAGCGGTGAGTCCGCGTGTGGCCCGCCCCCATTAGTTTATTTACCACTTCCGTCCGTGCCTTTTTCCCGCACTGCGCACTTGTCTCAGTCAGTGTTGGTAAGCCCACAAGCTGCTAACCCCCTAGTAGCCACAATGGGTAAAAAACAAACGTCGCCGGAGAGCTTCTTTGAAAAGGGGGAAAGACCCAATGATGACCCCCCCCTCCCCCGGTCCGTGAAAAAATTGTCTTCTACGAAACCGGTCCCTGGTGCCAAGAAGGTTGGGGGCCGCTGTTCTAACCTCCACCAGTGGTTCCCAGGCAGTGTTCCGTGACCCCGTGGGGTGTTGATAGGCGGAACTGGTGGCAGACACAACATTTTCAGAAAATACCAACATTTATTTTCATGGTGGACCATGAGCGTTTGTTGAGGGTCCAAAAATGTTGGGAACCGCTGAATTAACTCGACAGTAAAAAAAAATAGCCAGTGGTTTCTTTCTGAAGGGTTGTTTGTGTGAAAGTTAGCCAGCAGAGAGCAGTAGAGTCACAGACTTTGATATTGTTTTGCTTTTCGAGATGAGAAACACTTGTTTAAATGGTATTTGGTGAAATTTTTTCCATTTTATTTATTCGTGATAGATGTGTGAGTAAAAAGAATAGAAAATACCGTACATGTTATAATATGATCTCATGAAAAAAGAGGTGTAAATTAAATTCTCACGATATTTTAGAATTAAATATCATCTGCAATGCTGTATTCTTTTCCACACTATAAATTCACATCTTGTTGATGAATAATGTTACAGACATTCATACAAATGCTGTTACTTGGTGAATATTGAAATTATGCTTTTTGGCATTTTCATGATAATATTGATTAATACAAACATGATGTCAGTTAAGCAAATTTGTATTTTTAAATCTACATTACATTTGTAGATCCGTGATTGCTATAGCTTTTACAAGCAAGTGAAGTACATCAGGGCAGGCAACAGAGAGCAGTGCAGCAACGACTATTATTGTCCTGTAGTCTGCTCCAAACGTCTATTCTCACCATGTTCACCAGCTTCGCGTTGACCAGCGTGGTGAAATATGTTCATGATGGCTTGAGGGGGGAGGCCCTCATCCAGCAGTGGACTCACACAACGGCATAACCTGTACAGGTACACATATCTATTGGCTGCAGTGATCCAAACCACGATTCTCACAGTCCAGGATTGCAGGAGTAATTCATTGCTCAGCAACGTATGTTGTGCGGTGTCATTGTTCGGTGCCTCCCTTAGCTTATGCGTGTATAAACTTCCCACTCGGTGGCATGTTGGGCCCCACGGTGGCGAGATGTTAACTACCTCGCCTGGTATACAGGAGGTCGTGGTGTTCGATCCCGACCCTGACGCCTGCTGTATATTTGGAACTGGCATGTCTATCCCCGTGGTTGCATGGATTTTTCTCTCGGTCCTCTTGTTTTTCTCTCTAAATTTAAAAAACATGCATTTACAGTATTTGACTGCTATACATTTACACGTCATGAACTATGTTGTTGAGATATCATTCGTGGCCAGGTCGGGAATGAAAAACAAAGCTATATAGCTCAGTGGGCCTTACAATGTAAAACATCATTTTTTAAATAGCATCTAATTTAGTTTATGCTTTTATTGTGCTAGCACTGGTAAGGTAGGAATGTTAAAAAGAAGAGCGTAGAACATGTTTAAGTTAGCACTTGGCATTGCTCTCACTCAGAAGTACGTGTATTTGCCTCGGCGTTAACGCAATTTTCAATTTGCAGGCCGCTGAAAACTTTAAACAACGTAGATATTAACAGGATTATGTAAATTTGCATGAATTGAGTACTTCAATATAGGCCTAACCATTAAGTCAATGTGACTCGCGGTAGAATTTGTCTTTTACAAAGTGTTTAGTTGCCTTTGCATGAAAACTGAACACAGTTTTGGTAAGTTAGTGGGTACCCAAGTGACTCCATGCACTTCCCGATAATCGCCCTCCTACTGTGCAAACATGACCGGACCCTCCTGAGAAAGAGTCACGAGTCTCTGTGAGGCTGTCTTGGGTTAATACGCGTAATAAATAATAATAGTTAGTCAAGTCTAGCTGCGTACCACATGACGGTGAAATAGGGCACGGAATTAAGGCGAAATAAATACTCTTAGCAGGAGACTTTTGGCTTGGCCCAACTGAAACTGCCTCTAATGGACATCTGTGAAAAAGAGATTGATAGCTCAATAGTTTTCTCCAGGTAACGGTTGGATATATAAGGCAACTATGGTCTATAACAAGGCACCTAAACTATGAACTACGTTATTTTTATTTTACCAGGTCAGGCCCAATGAGCTGCATAGCTATTTTTCAGAATCTACCTGGCCACAAATGATAGCTCAACGAAGTCGCTTATCAAGTGGAAATTTATAGCAGCCCAAATACTCTAAACGCACTTTGATTCTAAATGCGGAGGGAAAAACCGAAGGACCCGGAGAAACATCCACGCGACCACGGAGAGAACATGCAAACTCCAAATATACAGACGTCAGGGTCGGGTTCGAACTCACGACCTCCTCTACATACCAGGCGAGGTAGTTAACATCTCGCCACCGAGATGTTAACTACCTCACCTGGTATGCAGGAGGTCGGGTCAGAATCTTGGATTACCCATTACCACGAGGTCCTGCTCTCTGCACAGGGGCCAATTGAAAGGAGAGAGTGGGACATTTCAGGGTTGGTGAGACGCAAGGAAACGCGGAACGCCGGCAATGATGCCGCTTACTCACACCCATTGCCCGTTATGGAAGAGAGCTGAGCGCTGCCGCGCGTTTCTTTCTGCCCCGATAACCGCGTGGCTAATGCAGGTTGAAGGGTCACACTCTATGCTAATCCTCTATCATTTGGAATTGCTTCTGCTGTCTGCCACTCGTGGCAACGGGGCTCGGGGTTTATTCAAATGCGGCCGCGCGTCTGTCTCCCAGGATTACTTGCAAAGCGAGGAGCGCCTTGCAGGTTAAATGTCTAGTGTGCATGTCGTTAGCGCTGGATATTAATCTCACGCATTGAGTAGCACAATAGCGGCAATGCACTCTCAGTTTCCGTGCAGTTTTAATCCCGAAAAGGAATTTAATTTGGCTTTAAAATATTGCACTTTCTCAAGCCGTGTTTTTTTTCTTTTGCATGGAAAGATACTGGATGTATGCGTCAGCTTGTTAACACCGGGCCTCTGGATCATGTTGACATATATACTACCTTGCCAAGAGTGTACGCTGTATCAAACGCATTGCATCGTGTAATGCCGGTTGCAGAATTTTTTAAAACATATTTTCACTATAATTAACCTATAATGGTAACCATTCACACGTGCACCGAATAAGATGTTTTTGTTCATTGTTCAGTTGTATCTAGTTTCATTGAATGCCAGCTTAAAATACGCTGCCAAGCTTAGCAGTGTTCATTAGGATGCTGTCTTTCCGACAGCTCTGTTTCTTCACCTGAGGACGGCTGCTTGCGTTGTGGCCGAAACGTCGTGAGAACTTTATTATGTTTTATTTTTTATTATTTTACTATTTCCCTTCTACGGGACTTTACCGAAAGAACCAAGAATATTCATTTTATCATACAGATTGTCAGCCATGTTTTGGACGAAGCACACAACACACACCGAAATGATCATTGTTCTCAGCAAGGGCAGTGTGCACATTTAATTATTCGATTTAGGTTTTATTTATTTCAGCAAGAAGGGCCCAATGTGCGGCGAGGGCTCTTATTTAATTTGCGTCCTATGACGGTCCACATGATGCACAGCGCAGATCTTGGTGACAATCGTGGTCGCATAGCTTGCGATACAAACCATGCTACAGCAGTAGGGAACTGGTCGACAGCACAAAAAAACCACGACTACATCCTGTTATGAACAAAAAATAAATAAAAGGGGGAAAAATGTCATTTATCAAACGTATCAGGGTTATCTTTGTGTTAGTCACTGCTAATTATTTTAGCCCCATTTGCGACTGTGGTCATCCAGAACAGACCGTGCAACTTATAACAACGAGATGCCCAATCCACAGATACGAAGGAGACATCACAGCGATGATACACTCCCCTACTCCTGACACAGTAGTCTGAACGTGAAACCGTTGTTGTTGCTCTGCATCTACATCAGCAGCCGTACAACAGGAAGAAGAAGAATATTTTGGTCGAGATACGTTAGGAAAAGTAAGTGGGCTTGGTGCAGGCGACGCCGTGAGAACGGATCGTGGCCCAGCGGTCGGGACTAACGGCGGAGTGGCAACCAGGGGAGGGGGAATGCACCCCAGAGGTACGGCCTACCGTGGAGACGAAGCGATGGAATTATCCCACACGCAGGAATTCGTGGCAAAGGGCGGTCGCCGCGGAGATGGAGCCATGGAATGATCTTGTATGCAGGTGCTGGGACGCGTTGTTGCATCGCAGGGTCGTGAGATGGCGTGGGGTTGGGGAGGCCTTCACGCAGCGGTGGATCTGCCACAGCTCATGGCCTTCAATTGACGGCTTAAGAAAAATGTGTGCTGAATATTTGGCCCAAACATTTTTTCACAATTTTATCTCCATTATTGTAATTGTGCTGCAATGCTGGAGTAATTATACGGCAAAAAAACCACTGTATTTAGGTCGCTGCTTTCAAAGCCTGCTTGTGGAATTTGAAATATTAATTAATTATACCAATCAATCAGCTCTTCGCAGATAATTGTGCCTCCAGATGATTTTTATAGAGGCTCGTCAAAAACGTATGAACACAAACTCCACAGTCTGGCAAACGGTAATGTCTTCGTATTATTTAATTGATTAATTACGCATTGGCAAAGTCCACGTTCCACTTCCCACCAATGTCATTAGTTATTGCATTTCAAAACGCATTTCCCACAAGGCGGAGAGAAGTATGCAATCAATGGGCCGCAATGTCACTGGCAAAGCAGTGGATATTGAATCGTTGTTTGGTTTCAGGAGGTCAGGATTGAGTAGAGTTTAATACACGGTGTGGGTAGGAGTGGAATCGGGGTGAAATTTAATTAAAAATGCCCTGCTCTTTGTACGTAGAGAACCACTTACTGTGAAAATAAAATAATAATGATAATAGTAATAATGTCATCGCAAGGAAAAGTCTATCGGCAGATTGACTTTTGTAAAAAAAATATGACACGTAATTGAATTCACTTGTACAATATTACAGAATTGACTGTTGTTTTAGATGTGAAAAATGTCAGCGTAGCACTTTCCTTGCGAGCCTTGTAGAAGTCCTGGATAGGGGTACCCATACCAGCCAATTACTGGGCTAGGTGCGACAAAAAATGCGTTCCATTCACCCAACCCCCACGGACCGGTGTGGTGAAGTATGGTCAAACCCCCGCCTTTACACAGCCCCCCAGAATCTCTCGATCCAGCAGCCATGGCGTCGTCTTAGACGATGATGAAGGGGTTTTCAAACCGTACTACACATTTCCGTGGGATAAAAAATTGATTGACGAATTTACACCGCGGTTGTCGAAATGCGTCCTCTAATTAGAGCTCCTCTCGTCACTCTCGACGTCAACGCTTTCGTGATGATTATTTTTGTGTCGTACAGGGAGGGCGGGCTGAAAAACGCTGGCGTCTTGGAGCGTCGTCTGCCACACAGGGCAGGTTGTGGTTCACGTGTCCCCGCATTAGCAAGCGCTCACATAGGTTGAGCACCCCCTCCCCCCCCTCCGCTGGGTAATGCACGCGATATCACTGACCTTGGACAGGCAAAGGTCCCAGTTGTAATTTAAATGCCACAGCGGCATTACCCTTCCTGTTGAACGAACGCGATCAGAGCCCTGCATCACCCTCCAGCGATTTCCACCAGAGCTAAACGTAATCGTTGCTCTCTTTTCTTTTTTTCTTAGCGTGGAATTCCTCTTCCCAATTAGTGATGGTGCCTATTTCTTCCCCCGTAATTCATTGTTACGGAAGCCAATGCGGTTTTTTTTCTTTTCCGGAACCCACTGTGCGTTAATGACGATTAAAAACGACGTGGGTGTTAATGAATCGTGTTGCTTTGCCCCGTCGGTCGTTAATGAGTGCGGTTATTAATCGGGCGATCCCAAGCGTTTTCGATCGTGACGCTGTCACAATGTCGGCACATACACCCCCATTTGGCGCCTACCAATTTGCTTTATCGAGTTACATTCTCACATTTTTACATGATTATCGGTTGAAACATACTCGCACGATTGCTTTTCATTTGTGTTTTGTCACCACATTGTGCGTTGGCGTTTTTGTTTACGCTGCGTAGGAAACTCGAAGTGTAATTGTTGCAAAAATATTTCAGCCGGCGCAGCAGTGCAAGCCTCTAATCCAGTGCTTTGCAGCCAGGGATTGGCAGATCTTAGAAGATTTAAGAGTCCTCCGCCAGCCTGCTTGCCTGCAAGGTGGCCAGCAGACGGCAGTCCATCTCAATGCTGCGCACGAGCATGCGTCATCCCTTCATCTCTGCCGTGGTCGTACGTTCGGTTTCCTCCTTTGGCTGCCATCCTGTCACCAGACTTGTCCATTGGCCATCATTCCTACTTAGCAATGCCCCTGGCCAAACCGACTTTTCTTCATGGTCAACATGATATATGTTCGTTATGTTTGTTCTCTGGTCCTTGTGTTGTATGTTGAACTTCTTTCGCACCGTATGTAGCCAACCATGCTAATTGGAGGTGCGGGGGAAGGACAACAAACGTAACACATAAAGCAGTTAGAAATATTTCGATTTAAAGCTTTCGTGACTGCAGGGATTCATCTTCTTGGTTCTTTCGGTAAAGTCACGTAGAAGGGAAGTAATAAAATAATAAAAATAAAACATAATAAAAAATTTTTATTATGTTTTATTTTTATTATTTTATTACTTCCCTTCTTTTTATTATAAAATAATAAAAATAAAACATAATAAAAAATTTGTATTATGTTTTATTTTTATTATTTTATTACTTCCCTTCTACGTGACTTTACCGAAAGAACCAAGAAGATCAGTTAGAAATAAACAAGTTTTCAATCTAGATTTTAAAGTTGCTCAGCTCCAGTGGCTTCCTAATATCGGAAAGCAGAGCGTTCCAGACGGCCGCAGGAGCGCATCTGAAAGTGCCGCGCAATGCGGTGGCCACCGTCTTTGTTTGATGGCCAGCCAAATGCCACCGCTGCGAGGATGACCGGAGTTTGCGCGTGATGGTTGATGCTCCTCTCTGTATCTCAGTGTAACCCGAATATCTTCGTGGTACATTTTGGCATTTGTTTCATCTGCTTTATCGTTCTCTACGTTTGCGATGCAAACGCCCATAGCTCCATAATGCACTCTGATTAAAAGCTTATTTTTTTCTAGCGCATCTGTACGTTTCTTATCATTTATCAATTTGAGTTCTCCAAAATCACTCCATCCTGGCCTGATAGTTATATTTCCTTTGATCCTACTCTGCCTTCAACAAGTTATGCATATTTTGCTGTGTTTTCCAGTTGTGATTTCAAGTGGGTTCTGGCATTCTTGTTTAAATTAATGTTGCCAACAGGCAAAGCTGAAATGCAGCATCACGGCTGCAGCGTAGTTTATCATGAGCATTCCTCCGCGTGTCATTACACACGAACCCTACTCAATGTACGAGCTACATTACGATAGCCATGTTTAAAACGATGAAAACGTAGAAAATTACAACAAAAACTATACGTATTACAGATGTGGGCCATTTTCGCTCATTACAGCAATGCCATTACACTGGGTAGAAAGCATATTTTCATATTTTCCAAAATCTCATTACAGCAAGAGATTGAAGGAAGAGGAGTGTATTCTAAATTCATTTGCGATGGTTTCTTGTCTATTTAAATGTGGAGAATGCATGCAAATTGGGTGACTAAGTAGGAATTCATGTACACGTTTAGTTTAGAATTGCATTCTGTTACAATGAGATTTTTTTTTGTTAAGTTCTGTAGGATCTCAGTGGGGGGAAATCTAAAATCTGGGTTCAACATTTATTTGCCACAAAATAAATTGTTGAGGCTTGACTTAAAGCTTTCGTGACTGCAGGAATTCATAATCTTGGGTCTTTCGGTAAAGCCACGTAGATAGGTTCAAAGAAAATAACAAAAAAACTACGACGTTTCGATCGCAACACAAGCGTTCGTAACCAGGAAAAATAATAGCTATTTTTGATGATGATTGCTTGTGTTGCGATCGAAAATTCGTTGTTTTTTGTTATTTTTTGTTATTTTCTTTGAACATTTCTACGCGACTCTACCGAAAGACCCAAGAATATAAATTGTTGAGGGTCAACTCGCAATGCATATGTCATTGTATTTGTTTATATAATATAATAGTTCCAAATACAGATCAAGCTCACAAATCACCCTTGATCCGTTACTGAGCAGCCTTTGGTTTGTAGCTGGATGGGTGACCCACAGGGCCTGCGGAGTACTGTCGGTGTGGGGCTATGGGGTGGCCCAGGAGGTGGAAGTGTTATGTGTCATCCGTGTGAGCGGTGGGTCTCCTCTCTGACCAAGTACACTCCAGTTTACTCCCAGATGCCAAGAAAACGTTCCAATGCCAGCACCCTCTTGAAAAGAAGAGTCTTGTGACCTGCTGAGACTCTCCGGGCTGAATAAAGGGCATTGCTTTCATTGTTATTAATATTATTACTTGCCGCAAAGTAATCAGATTGTTGGCTTTGCTGCAGAGCAAATGGTTCCATAATCGTTCTGGACTCACGGACCAACGTCAATGAAACAAATTTCGCGGATCACCACACACTGAAAAATATGGTGGTGTTGTGAAAATATCGTTCGTGCAACAAGTTCCACGAACCAGGGCCTTGCGGACTGCCGGTACTCCGCAAACCCCGGGTTGAGATCCACTGCTGTAGAGCAAACGTATATTTTCCCTTAGTTGTTACAGACTTGCATGATACATTTATGTATAGTGTGAAAGGAAATGTTACAAACTGTAAGGTAGAACATTCGAATCACTTTGCCGGTTTTCATTAAGCATTCCGGGTGCACGCAACACTACGTTTGACAGAATTGGCTCATTTTCCCCGAAATAACATGTAACTTTGTTGGGTGACCTGTGAAACTAAAATCAAAGGATATCGTTTTTGTCAGTTGACTTTCTTTCTGAAATAGGCACCTAAATAGCCTCCGGAATTGACGGTTGCCATCCTGGCGTATCTCACATTTTGCAGAATGAATATTTCAGCTGTGGTCACAGAGATATGTATCTACTTACAGCCGTCCTCTTACCCTCGTGGCCTTGGCTGGGAGCAGGTAATCAAGGAGAAGGCATGGCTCGCTCAGTCAAGTTCCCTATGCTTTCATAACCTTTACGATAAAGCGGGTTGATTTATCAAATCAGTTACCGCTGTGTGTCCGCTCTGTGCGTCTAGGCAAAGGCTCGGTGACCAGTCTGGATTCCGTCTGGAGTGCTTTTTGTGGGATTTCGTATGGGGCGTTTTGTTTGTGGGATTCTGTATGGAGCGTTTTTGTGGGATTCCGTTTGGAGTATTTTTTTGTGGGATTCCATATGGGGCGTTTTGTTTGTGGGATTCTGTATGGAGTGTTTTTGTGGGGTTCTGTATGGAGTGTTTTTGTGGGATTCCGTATGGAGTATTTTTTTTGTGGGATTCCGTATGGAGTGTTTTGTTTGTGGGATTCCGTATGGAGTGTTTTGTTTGTGGGATAAAACCGTGGTGTCTAGAGGAAAACCGCCAGGCTTGCGATGGCTTAAGTCTCATAAGTATGTACATGTAGGTCAGCAACCCGTGCGTGTCCTGTATGCAATACGTGCGCACAATTTCAACAAATACACTGACTCCTCGAGTTTGATTTGTTTTTATCTAAACGTTTAACTTTATTTATTTATTGAAGAATAATTATATTTTCTATTTGCATCACTTCCCCCCCCCACTGACTCAGCCGAACAAATTTGTACCCTTGGTGGTAAACAGACGTGTTTTTAATCAAAGCCGTTGCTTTGCAAATTTCCGTCAAAGTTGTAAAACTTTAAATGTTATTTTAATTATCTCGTGTGTTTTATCCTCGGCACGTCCTCCATTTTCAGTGCAAAGCACCTCGCAAATATCGAGCATTTCACTACTTGACACCAGCAATTCATAAGACTTCTTCTAGTCCCGTCGTGGTGTGCCATTAAAATTATCACGATAATTTTTTGACTGCCCAATTATTTTACTTTATTCCTCGGTGGTCTCATTTGGTGATACCTGCCAAGAAAACAGGGCAGGTATGACATTTCCTAATTCGTTATTTTAGACAATCTGATTGCAAGCTCACCGTTGTTCGCTGCACAGACAGAAACACTCATTTTTACACACAAACAAGTTTGCTCTCTTATTTAATGTTTTCATTTGATAATTTTTATTTCACATATCTAGAACATTTTTCACAATCCTTGGTTTCCCCCACGTAATTATAATACGTCCTCCCATTGCGATTCTGGCCTGGCAATCCAGTTCCATGGCAAAGTAAACAAACAATTCATTAATTGGTCATCAAATATTTACATGATGAGAGTAAATCTTGCTGGGGTGACAAGTGGGGGGGGGGGGGGGGATCAGTAGCCCAGTTCAGGAATCCAAGCAAGATACGGGAAAACAAAAATCACACTTTGTATCCGTTAAATGTCTCAATGTGGTTTAACATTTAGATTTTCATTATTTTCAAAATAAATATTTTTCATAGTTGAATCTTCCGTTTTTGAGCGAGTCAATAGCTTGGCCAGGGGTAATCCCTTGTGAGCGACGGCGAGTGTGACTCAACGAGCCCTCGTCTAAGTATGAAAAAATAAAGGGATTTTGATCGACTAATGGAAGTGCACGACGAGAGCAGTTTCCGTTGTAAAAGTGTGAGAGGTTTGGGGATTTTTTCCCCCCCCTCCTCTTTCAAGCGAAAAAATGTTGCAGCAGATGCAAGCGGATCTGTTTTATGACGTCAAGGCTGCAGACTTGACAGGAATGCTAGCCTCTTTAACCTTGAGCTGAGAAGCTGGAGGGTGGGCACGGAAGCACATTTAACACGCTCAAATGTTCACATCTGATTAGCACACCTAGCACACTTAACTTCTTTGCCAGCCTTTCATGTGGTAATAAGACCAAGCCGGCTGGCAAGCCAACATTGCGGCATTGTCGACGGTTCGTCTGGAATAGCCAAGAGGCTCTTCTTGTCGTCTTGAGGACTTAAAATTTTATTGTTTTGATATCGAGACGCACGTTTAGTTCGTTGGCAATCTCCTTAACATGGTACGAATTTCTTGCGAAAAGCGATCGTCTTCTTAACTCTCCATGTGCAGCACACGCGTTCGATCGACAAGAACCCTTGAGAGCGTTGATTGTGATCCACAACTACGCATCGTTGTAGTCGAGTTCATTTCTTGTAAATTTGATGACCAGTCTCATGATGGGAAAATATAAATAAAATCCACTGCGTTAGTACACTGTATCTGCAAAGCAGCCCGCGTATGGGTGTCGCAGTGTACGTTTAGGAAGGGGATCGTGAAGGAAAACAATTTGGTTCGAAATCCTGGAGGAAAAAGACATGCTATCTCACTGCATACACATGCTAAACATCACCAGCAAGGAATGGCCATGAAGAAGATAGGGTTTACATCAGGCCTTTAACCTGAATTTATATTGCTCTAATGTCCAGCAAGTCACAAAAAAAACATGTCTGCCTGCATATTACAATTCAGGCAATGGACTCTTCTGAATTGTATCTTTGAATTGCATTAATCCTTGAAAATAACGTCTGTGAAATTGCTTTCATTGAGCTACGTTGAGCAATGACCCTAAAATACAATCGTCACTGGATATATCTCACATTACAGTGCACTTTAGACCAAAAATACTTTTGATCGTGATATTCCTCGTAGGAAAATGCATCAGTGTGTTGTAGGCGCAGTTGACACAAAAGCGAGTTCCCAAAAATGATGTGGATGTCTTAATGTGCCGATATTCAACAACAATAAGTGTCATCTTAAGCCTTTGTTCGTTCTTTCGTAATCATCATCAAGCCACGGCACGTGAAAGGGCCCTGAATGAGGCCGAAGCAGGAGGACTTCTCCACAATTCTGACTCTCGCCTGATGAGGCTGGTTGTAATTACCGGCGAAACGTCGTACACGAATTGCAAACACACAGGTGTGCTGAACTAGTAATTAATTGGCATGTTTTATTTACGCGACAAACCTTACTAATTGGCTGTGCCAGGTGGTGGAGGATTTAACGACATTTATATTTTATGCGATCTAACCCCCCCCCTCCTCTATTATGGATGATATATTGGTCGCAAAAGCTTACGTGTTAAAGGGTCTTCATGAATTAAAGCTCATATTCTGTTCGTTGTGTCATTTACAAGTTTGAAAGCCTCGTTGAGTCCAAAGGACTCCATTTCAGTGGGATGTGTGGCCACGTTTCCTTCTCCCTGGACCGTTTAAATGGGCGTGCAAACAAAATCAAACTACTCAGACATATTTTTCGATTTAAAGCTTTCGTGACTGCAGGGATTCATCTTCTTGGTTCTTTCGGTAAAATCACGTAGAATGGAAAAAATAAATAATTGTTTTATTTGTATTATTTTATTATTTCTATTCTACGTGACTTTACCGAAAGAACCAAGAAGATGTACCCAGACATAATTCCACACGTTAAAAGGGGCACATCAGTGGCTGAACTGCCATCTGCTGGCCACCTCGCGGCCGAGAAATGTGGACAAATCTGCGCGAGCCCTGAAACGTTTCCTCCAAAGCACTGGACCAACAACCGTAATGTGGTGCTGTACACTGAGGCAGTTTTAGGGGCATTGGGACAATCGTTGCTGATGTTGTGGGCGCGAGCCTTTCAAATGCAACCCCGTAGGCTCACAAAAGTGCTTGCCGGTGCATGCCGATGCATGTCGGTGCATGCCGGTGGTGCATGCAGACGCATTCCTAATAACCGTCACCAGCGCAGACGCTCGTTTGGCGCTCACTTGGCGCTCCTTTGTTCTGCCCGGGATGAATTGTAAAATGCGCCGCGCATGCAAGTGTAGCTGGCTCCAGCCGGCGTGCTCTGAAATCAGGAGTGAGTTACAGCTGAGCGTGCGCAGAATGGAGCCAAAGTGAGCAAGCGCTACTGCTCGATATAAGAATCCCCAGGGGCAAGAAATCGCCCCTGCTTGTCATCTCAACTGATGGACAGATGCGTTTAATGTTCATTATGCATTTTACAAGAGAGAGGAGCAATGAAAATCGGCACATCATGCCCTCGCGACGTAGCCGTGTGTGCAACAATTCGATAGGAGAGCTTTGATGTGGAACTATTACAGCGTCGGTATATCTATTTGATGGCAAAATGAGATGAAGGAAGACTGTAAGTAGGGTGAGGTCTAAGGGAAGACATTAACCTCGTTAGATTCTTTGAAAAAATTCTTCCTCCCAAACTGGATCTTTTGCAGCACAATAATCTCACCGTTGCATCGATCGCCACAGTGTTCGCACACGCAAGGTTTACAGCTGCTTTACGCATTACACGTGCAAAAGCCTCCGTTTGCCGAGCACGATTCCCAAACGGTCATATTTTATATAAATAGCCACGCGGATACATTTCCGCTCGCCTGCTTGGAAGTGCACTGGAAGCACGTTTGACCTCAATTAACAGCAACAGTCCTCAGCGGCAGCAGAATTCGGAATGACACAACAGGAAGATGCCTCCTGATTTCATGAACCGAGGCTCGGGGTGGGGGGGGAATCAGAACGATGATCGAGTTATTCCATCTCGGCACCTGTTTTAACCACGTCTGCTCCCGAGTAAAAGCCTCTTTAAGTGATCTGTGCGGTCAACAGCTCCACTAATGCGGATTGCCAGAGGTTATGTTTGGCCAGGTGGGCTGGCATGCACCTTTAATCTGGCCACCCTGCTGTCTCGGCTTGATGAATTTTCTCGGGGGTGGAAGTTCGGCACGCGCCTTTTAGAAAGTGACCTTTTATTTCGGTGCCGATGACCAATGCAGCCGCGCAGAAGGGTACAGCAACATGCAATTGATGAAAATTGTATCCACATTCTACAGCAATCTACTTTCAGACAGGTAGAATGATTAAAATGGACAACACGATACAATAACACAAAAGATCAAATTGTGACCCACGTTAATGATATTTATTGCATTACTGGGCAGGTAAAATCTTTACGAACCTATCACGTATATAAAAAAAAATGAAATCAGTTTCCAAGACAGTAACTCATAACTTGAAGCCCTCACAATATAAAAAATTATATAAATGTTTTAATAATTATTTTTAATAACAAATAATGATTTTCTTCTTCCGTGGCATGTTTGGCAAATGATTAACTCTGGGAGGAAAATGAAACGACTGGAGAAAACACATCCATGTATGTTACACTTCGTTAGCGCGCACCGTACATCACCAGCCATGGCAATCGGAGGTGTGAATGGATGACGCTAAAAAACTTACACCGCTGGGTCAACAGCCTTCATTTCTATTCTTGGTTCTTTCGGTAAAGTCACGTAGAAGGGAAATAATAAAATAATAAAAATATAAAACAATTAAATTCTCACGACGTTTCGACTGCAACACAAGCAATCATCATCAGGTGTGAAATCCACAGCAAGAAAATTAGAAAAAAGTGGCGGTTTTTAAATTATTTTTATTATTATTTCCCTTCTACGTGACTTTACCGAAAGAACCAAGAATATGAATCCCTGCAGTCACAAAAGCTTTAAATCAAAATGTAGCCTCCTTTCTGTACTGCCTCATGCTGTTCTCCTCATGGTTTAAGTAAAAAAACCCAGCATAAATCAGAGATCGATTGAAAGGCATTTTGGGAAATTGCTATCCGTGTAACGAAGGTGGGTAATCGGGCGAGCAAGCCAAACGTACAACGTAGCGTTCGTGGCGCATTCAGTATGAATGGGCAGGGGGTTAGGGGCACAGACTTTGTGAACTCCAAGCTTTCACAATGCACACAACTCCGTTCGTCTTTTGTCGTCCTGACAATACGTGCCGAGTTGGATCTCGCTCCGTTTGAGGACGTTACTTTGCGGGGTCACGTTGTTATGGTTCATGTTTTCGCGTGGGTGCCGTCGTACTCAGTGGGTTTAGTTGTGGCGCAGCGGTTCGCGCGCTGCGGTGTGAACCCGGCGACCCGCGTTCGATTCCTGCTCATGGCCACCAATACCGGTAATGTTTATATGAACCGGTAATGTGCCCTCCGCTTGGTCGACTCGGCCTCACGTGAGTCGCCGCTGCGATGTGTAAACATCGCCACTGGCAGATCCGGGCGTGGTGCTGGCCACCCACCCCTGTTTGTGCTGTGCCCGCCTTCAGAGGTGCTCGCTAATAGCACTTGCCCCAAAAACATGTTGAGGCTATACGGGGGACCTTTGTCTTTGTGCTTACACAGACATTCCCCTTACATCTCCCAGGTGACCGCTCATGGAGCTACTCTTGGGGAGTTGGCGGGGAGGTGAGGGAAGCCTTATTAATGTAAACATAAGCACACTAGAAGGTGGGTAATGACACCAATAACTGCCTTTGCCTCGGAGTTTAACGCCTTAACTTGTGCTGTGTTCGTGAGACTTAAGGCTTAATAACTTTAGAGTGTTTTTTATATTGCACCATCATCAGCCTTGCTCAATCCACTGCTGGATAAAGGCCTCCGCAAGCTGTCACCACCTGTCACCACCACTCAAGATTCTTCGATGTGCATAATGTAGTGTAGAGTGGTGTAGTGTATAGTAGTGTAGAGTAGAATCCCTCTGAATGACCACCTCTGTTATCGACTCATCGTTTAACAATGGGCCTTCCGTAGAGCCCAATGTGTTCGCTTACCGTCCATTCCCTGTTAACGACGGGCTGTTGAAGGTACAGTAAATATTACCTAATGCTTTGGTTAACCGTGTTTCTTTTAATTGTATGTTTTCATAATGTTGGTAGTAACGTCATGTATTAATATCCATTGTTATAAAGTACTTTTTTGGGGCGATTTTTTTTACTTTTTCGATGTTATCGAAACGAATTAAGCCTTTAACATGTATTTATTATAATTGCTTAACGACCAGATCACTTGACTACCGGTCTCATGGAACCAATTGCCACCATTAAGAGGGGTTCTACTTTACATGCATGCATAGCGGGAACACGTTTGATGTCAGCTAACAAATCAAAGTAAAAATCCACGTACAAGTAACGTCAGCTGCCAGACACTATCCCAGCTCGTGACGTTCAAATAAACACGCATCATTAGATATGCCGATATAATAAAAAAAACACATCCTTTAGAAAGTACTCAAAGAGCAAGCCATTGAGCAAAACAACTCGGAGTTTTAGTTGCCAGCGTTGAAAGTCCACTCGTGAAAGAGCGCTGCATAATGAATAAAAGTGCCTTTCGCGCACACACACACACGCGCGCTCCGGATGTGAAATTTGTTTTGGCTGGTAACCACACGTCTCGCGAAAAAATCAATATGCTCGAGAGAGAGAGAGCCCCCGCATTTTAATGCCGCGTCTTTGCGAATTTTGACACCACTGACAGGGCGCGCCTGTTCAAGGCGCCCACTTATGCTCGATTATGTCGGAGGATATATTTTTACGCTCGTCCTTGCTTGGGTTCCCCCCCCCCACTGCACAACCGCGCCGTGCCGGAGCCAGGCACGGCACGGCTCGGGATGCGCCAGGTTTTTTATTTTTATTGAAGCAATGCGCGGGCCCGTTAGGTCGCGTTGTGACGCACGTACACGCACCGTCAATGTGAGCTTTTTTAAAACGCAGGGGGATAGAAAGATGGGGAATGAAACCTGCTGCCCCCAAGATGCGCCAGGTTGATTTTTCTGTCGAGTTTGTTGTCCTTCCCCCGCCGCACCTCCAATTATCACGGTTGTCCACGGACAGTGCGAAAGAAGTTCAACATACATACAAACAATACGCTGGGGGGGGGGGTGTACCTGGGTTACAATGTCGCCCTCCTTATTAAAAGGGAGAGTCAATGAATGAATCTCGAATGATGAGAGGAAAGTTTGGGTGCTCTAATGTTGAAGGCCATCCTTTTGAAATGCGAGGTGAATATGCCCGAATCCTTGGGTATTTAGTGTTGTTCACGTGCCCAACAGGCTCCCGATTCGGTGGCTCCGGCGATATTACTTACATTCGTACCGTCGCACGACTTTGTGTTTAATTTGTTGTCCTTCCCCCGCCGCACCTCCGATTAGTGCCGTCGGCTACGTCCGGTTCAACATACATACACACACGTGTGCAATATGCCGGTGGGACCTGGGGTGCGATGTCGGGGTATATTTGGCCTGGGGACAGCCGCTTCGCATGCTGTGCCCCTTGCACAAATTGTCACTTGCACGAGTCCGAGACGCACGTGGATGATATCCCCCCCCCCTGGCCCCCCCGAACCGAAGCGCGCGGCACGCAGACAAGCAAACTCTTTCACACGGCGCTGGTGCTGAAACCTCGCTCCAAGGTGCCAACGTCTGTGGCCGTGGCTACAAATTACATTCTAAAACGGAGCGTACGGAGGATGACTGACGACGGGGCCCTGTTGAAGGACCGTTGGGGGGGGGAGGGTAAAGGGGCTCTTGCAGAGCAAGCCAGCGATGATGAAGAGAGAACATTCATGCTTGATGTATGAATATTGGATGTAAATTATTGTAAATAGATTTTGCAGCCTTTATGATTCATATTAAAAGTGGCTTCATGAGCATAAACACTATCATTGGCATCTATTGATATATGTTTTAATGCACGTTTTAAGCAATTTTGCGTAACTTAAACAAGTGGAAATGTGACAACAGCATTTCAAGACTAACCAAAGTGGGCCGAAGCATCGAAGGGTCTCCCTGGACCGGCAATAAGCACGTAAGAAGTGATGAATTCGAAAAGTTATGGAATTCGAAAAGCACCTTCAGCCCATGTGGCTCAGCTCTTTCAGCATCCAACTCATGCCCTCTCCTTGTGTTGCTCATAGTCCCAAGCATCAGCGCGTATCCTCAAAAAACACCCTTTCTCGACCGACCGCACATCACCTTTTAAAAAGCGGTAAAAACTCCGCGCGATGGTAAAAGTCACGTTAGCCAACCGTGCTAATCGGAGGTGCGGGGGTAGGGACAATAAACTAAAATACAAAAAGGAGCTGCTTCATAGACATGAGTTTTCAATCTAGATTTAAAAGTGCCCATAGCTCAAGTGGCTTCCTAATATCGGAAGGAAGAGCGTTCCAGCGGTTGACCCTCTTTGTTCGATGGCCAGCCACCAAAACCGCCGCCGCTGCTGCGAGCATGGCCGGGGTTTGCGTGTTGGATTGTGAAAAGTAGAGGTGAAGTTACAGCTCTCAGGAGGGCATTGCTTACGTGGCACGAACGCAACCCTTGAGGGACATTCATTTATGTAAACCGCTCGTGGTAAATGTATTTCGCATCTCCGATTTAGCAGGGCTAGCTACGTACGGTGTGAAATAAGTTCAACATGCATACATTATGTGAAACATCGTGCGAAGTCTTCAACATGCATGCATATATAACGTCCGTCTTCGCCCGTGGCAAGGAATTGCAATGCCACCCAAAATCCGCAGGATAATGCAACCCTGCCCTCCCCAACCTGCATTGTTGTTGCACTGTTATCAGAGGGAGCAATTGCTTGATGCTTGTGTGTATACCGCTCGTTCTCTACCTTCTTGCTGACATTCTGGCATCTTTGGTCGCCGTTTTATGAAACTGATGCTTGAGATAAGTCGTACTCCTGTGCATATTTCCACCGGGATAGATCTTGAAGGCCGCAACGCTGTTTTGTATTTTCACTTTCTCCTGAATGTCATGAAGGAGTGCACGATAAAGATTTCAAAAGTGCTTTAATACGCACACTGCAATCTCAAATAGTAATGTAGCTGTTACTGATGTTTGCTCCTTTTAGGCTATTGCATCGAGTAGCCTTTTGAAATGTGCCTGTGTCTGCTAATGTTGTGTGTTCCTGTTGTATGCACAATGGAATAATTTATACAACAATTTGTTATGGAGAAGCCATAGCGCAAATTAACTGTCGCTGAAAAAAAAGTGCCACGCTGCATTGAACAATAAATCGCAGGCTGGCAATAATTCAACCGCTGAGCGATTCAATGGATTGTGACGACTTGGGATTGTGATAGAGTTCAAGGATCTACCATTTCATCACCAGTCTCGTCCATCGGTGGTCTCCCCCTTGGAGCCATGTCTGCTGCCCAAGCCGCCGAGTTAACAGTCAATATAATAGATATATATGTACGTATATTGAACTTATTTCACACCGTACGTAGCCAACCGCGCTAATCGGAGGTGCGGGGGAAAGACTCCACGCTGGCGAGATGTTAACTACCTCGCCGTGTATACAGGAGGTTATGGGTTAGATCCCGACCCTGATGCCTGCTGTATATTTGGAGTTTGCATGTCTCTTTCCGTGGTCACATGGTTTTTTCTCCTGGTCTTCCGGTTTTTCCCTTCATATTTAGAATCAACATGTGTTCAGAGTTATTTTTGACTGCTTGAAATTTCCACACGTAAGCCACTTTGTTAAGCTATCATTTGTGCCTAGGTCGTTTCTGAAAAAGAGATTTATACCTCGTAGGGCCTTACCTGGTTAAATAAAAAATAGTTCAGTAGTTTGACAACAAACTAAACACAAACAGTCGTTGTAAAAACAACATACATCTCAAGTCGGGGTTTCTTTTTCTGATCCACGTGGGTTTCCTCAAATCCCCCAATGACATAATTTACAGATTAAAATTTTCGTCGGTAATCGGCCAAGTTTTAGTGCGGATGTGGTTTCTCTATGACCGTGCCCGCAGACCCACCGGTCGCTTCGTTCGTGTTAACAATCAGCAATTCACGTTGGAGGTCACGGAACGTGCTGCGGAGAGACTGTGGCAGTGACCATTAGTGACTATATCGTACCGACCAGTCGTACTTCAGATGAAAACCGACCCACAGTCGTGTCCCTCACTGCATCACTGCCCCTGTCAGTTGATCACATTTGCTCAAACGCATTGTGATGGTGATCGAAGACACAAAGACCACAATGCACTTCAGGAAATTTGGATAGGTTTTTTTAAGATAATGTACAATGGCTTTGTGCTGTTTACACATCTTTGTTTTTAGTTTTTAGTTTTTAGTTTTTTTTGTTTTAAATCCACGTGTTTCTCTTTCTGCATCTCAATGTAATTTCAAGCAAGCACCTGCTCGTGCTTTTTTGTGTGCATTTCAGCCTTTGTTCTATTTTGTTTCGTCAGTATCCACGTTTCTGATTCATATGGCTCAACACGTTAATTTGCACTGATTGCAACATTTTTTCTCTGAGCACGTTGCTATGTTGCATTTAATTGTCAAATTAATCATTTTAAAATCTCTTGCTCACCTCTGTATTTCATCCTCTTGATCACGATCCCCCTTCAATAGTTCCCCTAATGGTATGCTTATTAATATATGCTTTCCACCCAAAAGCTGCCTGCATGGCCATGCTGCATTCTTCTGTTAGGTCGATTATCATTCACAAACGCGCACCGACCATTGCGTGGTGAAGTATGGTCCAGCGCAGTGTTTCTCAACTCCAGTCCTCGCAATAACCCCTTGGGGTGCACCTCTCCTAGATTAATGATCTCCTCAATCCGTGTGCAAGTTAAGCCACTGCACGCTGCTGCGTGCACCTGATGGGCCGTAATCACGGAAAGCCGAGGGGTATCATTATGCAGGCATGTTATACAGCAACGTAATAACGATCCCCTTGACAAACTAAAATCATGGCCCTGAAGCCTCCTCCACAAGCGCCGAATACGCCACGCGTGCCATCAACTGGGAAGGGTGAAGGAGGATCAGGGGGTGGCTAAGAATCCTCTGGAATGCCACTATTGTGACATCAGTACCTCTACGCAACTTTGTATTCGGATTTATTACCAGCGCTCTTTGCGAAAACTTAAATGAACACTTTGCAACTGATGTCTTTTGAATCTTTTGATAATGTGGTATCACACATGTTTATAAAAAGGGCATTTTAAAAATAAGAACTGCCAAAATATCGCTTGGGTGAAATTAGCCCGACCGTTTCTCTTTTCCTAGCTGCTCTTTGTTGCTGTCAGTTTTACTAAGCGACGGCACGAGCCGTGAGCCCGCGCACGCACACACACGGCACATAGGCCAGCGTGGCCGTAACCATTCGAGTTGGCATTCATCAACACGTCTGCCTGGGTAGGCTTTCGGGGGGGGGGGGGGGGGGAACGTCTTGACGCGTATTTAGCGGTTTGCGCGCCCGTATTTTGACGTGACGGCTGCTCCTCACGCACCGAGGCGGATGCAACATTTGCGCCATTGCCATTCAATAGGAATGGGATGTGCCCATGTGCCCGTGGGCCCGGCTGTGCGGCGGCTGGCGCTGAAAGGTCCTCTTCGTATCTCGTGCGGCGGTGGCGGTCGTGGTTACGGGATGGGGCGACGAAGCGGCGGTGGAGAGTTTATCTCGGGAACCGCAGCGCACGCTTGTGTCGTGCCGAGCGCTCGTCAATGGCGCTGTCGCCGCGGTTGCCGCGCTCCGTTGAAATTGTTCGTGTAACAAAAAATGCACCCCCCCCCCCCGCCTGTCTTCCCGCCAAGTCCATGTTGGACTTGCACAAGGCAGGACCACTCCGCAGACACGATGGAACATAAACTAAAACTAAACTAAAAACTCAACAATTTTTTATTTTACCAGGTAAGGCCTCACTGAGCGATATAGCTCTCTTTCAGAAGCGACCTGGCTATCACAAGTGGGAGCTCAACGAAGTGGCTCGTCATCGTGTGGAAATTCGTAGCAGCCGAATAACTCTAAATGCATCAATGTTCATTCTAAATGTGGAGGGGATAAACTGGAGGACCCAGAGAAAAATCCACGTAACCACGGGGAGAACGATCAAATTTCAAATATACAGGGTTTTGGGGTCGGGATTGAACCAGGCGAGGTAGTTAAAATCTTGCCAGAGCGCTCGCCCCATCCCATGTTACGCATGCCCATCAGTTTGTATGGAGTCCAGCTTGGAAACACTTTTTTACTCGGGACACACTTTTTTACCCTTCCATTCAATGCTGTGTTTGAAAGGTGGGTTACGTTTAATTATATTTTGTTGAAGCTTACTTAGTGCCTGCACATTTTTTGTTACGCATTAGCATTAACAACTGAATTTCGTCAACAGGATGGACAGCTACCATTTCAAATATATAGCTGTCGATTATTTTTAAGGACGCAAGTGGTGGTAAGGTTGTGTGAGGCTGGACCAGCAATGGTAATTCCACATTTCAGTTGTGGTGTTATTTCTGTGCATACTGCATATAAAAAAAACACAGCCAGAATGCACCTCACTTACCAATGCGGAATCGGTATATTTAAAATAGACGTTATTTTAACGGGCTCATCTCTCAGGGAATAATCCACATCTCCGCGCACATCGCTTAAAGCCAGCGCTGCGTTTAATTCCACATCTCCTTCATCACCGACGCGCCATTATCGCTCTTTACGAGCATAACGCGTCGTACAATGAGCATTCCTCTGCCCCCCCCCCCCCCCGTAAGTGAGAGCTATCGCCACGACCAGCGTTGGGGGAATTATCGACGTGATGTATGGAATCCCCGCGCCTTCCTAATGCCGCACATTTATCAGTGGGCAGGGGCGTGGGTTTGTTTATGCCCGCGGCGCCCGATCGCGCGCGCACACACAGCCTCTCATGCCGCACCGTTAGCCGATGGCGGGTAAGGGGAGCATTGGATGAGAAGGGGGGGGGGGGCGATGTGGGTGGCGCCGTCTGCTCCCGACGCTTGCAGACCATTGGCCGCCGCCGACCACCGATTATCGGCAGCACGAGGCAGACCCCGGCGCGCCCCTTTTCGCTGGGAGTGGCCGACCAAGAGGCGTGCGCTCGCTCGCTCGTTTGCGCTCGCTTGCCTGCCGGTTCGATCGAGCAAACGCGGCTACGCCTCCCAGCGCCGGCTTCGAGAAAACATGTAAATTGTCACCACGCTGGGAGTGGGCGTGGGAGTCTAGGAGCAGCAGCAGCAGCGGCGGCGGTGGGGTTCTTCTTGCACAGAGCCGTCGATGGCTTTGGCTGCCAGCGTCATGCGTGCGATCCTCGTAAACAACTGAACGATGTTGTTCGTCGCAGGCGTTCTCTGAAGTCGCACGCTCTTCTGTCGGGCCCTCCGTTAAAAGTAGCGAGGAGAGTGGGGGGGCGGGGTCGGCGTCAAGATTTGATTTGTGAATCTGGTTTGTTCAAAAAAATATATAAACCCAGGACTGTCTGTTGGTCTCTTTCTGCTTATTCTCCTTATTTGTATACCCTCCGCTTGTTTTCCATTTCTAAGTTTCGGGGGCGGGCTCGTAAGTGTCTCCTTGTGACATTCCTGCTGAAAAGAGAAAATGGTTTTCTCAGAAATGAGCCCCGAGCCTTCGATGAAGGTGCACCTCACGAACGGGACACGATTCTACACGTTCCAGGTAAGAGAGAGGCACAGCCACACGGCGTGCGTCTGTGTTTGTGTGTGTCCGTTATACTGGAGTGGGGAGCGGTGGTGTAGCGGTTAGCGCTACGCTGTGCTACGAACCCGGCGGCCCGAGTTCGATTCCCGCTCATTGCCAACAGCAGTGACAATTATCTACACCGGTCCTGGGCCTCCCCTAAGTCGACTCAGCTTCAAATGAGTACCTGGTGCGGTATTTAAACATTGCCACTGAGGAGACAAAGGTGGCCGGGCGTGGTGTTGACCACCCACCCCCTCGTGTGCTGTGCCGGCCTTCATAGGTACCCACTAACAGCACTTGCCCCAACAGTCTGTGTCACGCTACACGGGGGGATCTTTCTCTTTGTCTTTGTTATATTGGAGAGGTAGTGTAGTGGTTAGCATGCTGCGCTATAAACCCAGCAACCCAGATTCGATTCCCGCTCATGGCCAACACCAGTGACAAATATTTGAACCGGTCCTGGGCCTTCCCTAGGTCGACTCAGCCTCAAATTAGTACCTGGTGTGGTGTGTAAACATCACCACTAGGGAGACGAAGGCGGTCGGGCGTGGTGCTGGCCTCCTATCTCCTCGTGTACCGTTCCAGCCTTCATAGGTGCTCACTAACAGCTAACAGCACTTGTCCCAACAGTCTGTCAAAGGCTATACAGGGGGATCTTTGTTATCCTGGAGTATTAACGATGCTGCTTTGAAAATTAGCTTCACGTTGCGTTGCTCAAGTGACTTTCGTCTCATTGTTTAACAGTGTGTTTCTATGCATCTGCTTTCGCACCTACGATCAGCACGGTTTGCTACGTATGGTGCGAAAGAAGTTCAACATGCACACACACACGCATTCTTCTTCAAACACTATTCGGTCCTGATAGCCACTGCAACTATTATGACTGCTTTAGCGCACGCTTTACAATCCCTTGGCGCCATAACAAGTCACAAATCTCCCTAAACGAGCATGCGGCGTGTCTTGCGTGACTAAAATTGCCGGTGGAAATTCCTCATTCCTATGGCAAGGCCCCGTCCTCCCACATGTACCACAATGAGTTTACAGTGTTGTGCTCCGTCTGTATGCACGTGGGCGTCTGTTGTTATTGGCCTCTTGTGGTACCGACAATGAAAACGCCTTGTCCGTGATTTAGACAAATGTGAAATATTAAAACGCAGCGGATTTAATTTATCCCATAAAATGTATGCACAAAGCCATATGTTGTGTGCTATTAAAGACGTTCAAGCTCTTGGTATTAAAGTTGTACATGTGTAGCCTTCCTGCAAATAAGTATATCGTTTACGTTTTGATATATTTACACACGTGCTATTTCTTCTCTGTTCGCACAATATTCCGCACCGCTTTATTGCGGGGCATTTCACATTGAAATGCAAATGCTCCGCCTGTTGCTTTGCGACACTTGCCTTGGTTCTTCCGTAGAAGAGACGCGGCGACGATGACGTTACGACGTGGTCACTCCTTAACACGCGCACGCACGCGTGAGCCCCTGCGTCATTGTTCTTGTGACATTCGAACGTTCGCACAACACCTCTGCGTGGGTGGCATTGTCAAATGGAAACGATCTGTCGCGCGCGTGACGCGATCCGGGAGTGTCGGAAGCGCTCTGTAAATATCGCGACCGCACGGGGCGGCCAGCGTTCGTCGCTGCACCGTCAGACCTCGCCCCACGTCAGACTCCGCCGTGCTTTGCTAAAGGTTGCCGCGGAGTTTACGCGCACGCACGTTTTCCCGTGACGCGGCGCCTTTGAGATGTTGCCGGCTCTTGGAGGGACGTCACGTCACGAGGTCACTTTGCGAGGTCTGTAGCATCGCGAGGGAAGAGGCGATAGAGGGATTAACGCCTATTTCCAGCCGATGGCTCTTGCCGAGGATCTCACTGAAGCTTTGTTTCCATCCTGCTCAAATCTCTCCTCTGTCTCTCATCCTCTGTCCCTCCTCCTCCCTGTGTCCAATCTCGTTTTCGATCATTCTCCCGCCTTGCACCCCTCCACTGGAATAAACTTCCCCTCCACATTAAGCAGCACTGCCCATAGACACAACACTGCACCATAGACTCAGCACTGCACATCAACTCAGCATTGCACCATAGACTCAGCACTGCCCATAGACCCAACACTGCACCATAGACTCAGCACTGCACATCAACTCAGCATTGCACCATAGACTCAGCACTGCCCATAGACCCAACACTGCACCATAGACTCAGCACTGCCCATAGACCCAACACTGCACCATAGACTCAGCACTGCACCATAGACTCAGCACTGCACCATAGACTCAGCACTGCACATCAACTCAGCATTGCACCATAGACTCAGCACTGCTCGTAGACTGCCCATAGACTCAACACTGCTACTCATAGACTCAACACTACTACCGATAAACTCTAACACTGCCCTTAGACTCAACACGACTACTCAGACTCAACACTTCCCCTCTACGTTATGCAGTCACCCTCCTTAACCTCGTTTCGTTCCTCTCTCTCTCAAAGTCGCACCTCTTCGTCTCCATCGCCCATTCCCTTCCTCTTCCCTCCCCTCGCCCCCTCCACTCCTTCCCGTCCCTCCCCTGCTGCCCTTTCGTGACCCCCCCCCCCCCCCCCGTGTGTGACCTCTGTGGTGGTCACTCAATCCCCGGCCCTTGCACTGCCCCTGCCATCTGAATCCCTGTTTTTTGTTTAATTATTTTGAACTACGTTAAGTGCCTTGAGCTAAAGGCGCTGCCGTTAATATAAAATAAGAGATGCGAAATTAAATTAACTCTGTGACTTATGAAAGAAAAATCTGAATTCACAATTATCGTACTGCGTATATGTGGTGGCTAATAAGACACAGTGAAATCTATTTCTGTTGTTTTCAACTGTTGAGCCACAGCTAATAACCTTGCTTAAAGTTACTACGTGATCATTTTCTTAACGGTGTTGTAAAGATTAGCAACGTTAATCGGATTTCTTGATCTTCCAAAGCAGGCCACATCGTTGACTAATATAATTAAACTGATTTTAATTGTTGGAGAGCCATACACCGTTATTCCCTCGAATGTGACATTCATATTAATTACCCTCGTGTTAAATATTTAACGATGTGAAGAGTAATGGCACGTTTGTGTAAATAAAGACTGCAATTGTAATTATAAGAGGCAAAAAGTAATGAGCATTGCACACGGTCATCAACCTCAGGTTCAATGTATGACTTGTCAAGAGAATGAGAAGCGGGGGATACCCACACTTTACCCCACCATGGGTGATCTACGAATATATACAGCTACTCTCGTGCGCACAAACAGTATTATTAATGCCACGTGCCTGTAGTCCAGCGGGGCGTGGGGTTGGTGATGCACTCGCAGATAGGGCTATTCTGTGAGTCACCCCCTTTTCAGGGCAAAAATGTTATGCCTGTAGGAGGCAGGACAGCAAACAGGTTTCTCGCCAGAGTTGTGTGGTGTTCTTGCCTTTCACTCTCGTGTAGAGAGAGAAAGAGGATCGCATCGATTAGAATGGCAAACTCAAGTTTGAGAGAGCGTGTGGACTGTTCAGAAAATGTGAAGCGCGCTTGGGTAGGAAACCGCAGCTCGCAGGGATGATGGCCGCTGATCGGGGACGAACGACGGACTCATGTCAGACTCACGACAAACTCTCACGGCAAACTCACGACGGAACAATGACGGAATGGTGTCCAAGAGGAGCTACCGTGGAGATGGAGCGACGGAATCGGCTCGTGCGCAGGTGCTACAAAGATAGTTACCGTGGCTTGGCGAGGCCTTCATCCAGCAGTGGATTGGTCATGGCTGATGATGATTATGATGATGGAAGAAGACTGTCATGTGCTTTTCTCTGGGCATGCCGGTTTCCTCCGACACAAAAAGTAATATGGAATTGGGCAAACATCCCATGTAAGATCATCCTGGAAATGAATAGTCTCAAGGCTCTTGTGCCGAATTATTTTTTTGTTCCTCAAACCAGCAATGGGGGAGGGCCTTATTTCCTGGTAACAGCTTTGAACCCAGTGGTAATAATTCGACATTCAAGTGAACACTCACAGCTTTCAAAATCACGCTCGGTAACGAGATGATGGTTTAGCTCACGGGTTGATGATTTCTGAGCGCGTGAAGCATTGTGACTGCGACCGCGATCGCGATCATCTCGTGCATTCCTCGTGTGCAGTTCGGTGGTCTCAATGGGCATCTGTTTATTTACATTTTACATTTACAAAAACATTCCCAAGAAGTTGAAATCGTCCAAGTCTCCCCCAAAGACTCCATTTGTTCTTCCACGTCTTACCCGAATATTTATTGTTTACAAAACTTATTTTTTCTCATTGGCAAAAAATATGGGAGTTGAATGAGAGTTTCAAAACTTATTTTAAAAAACCCCCATAAGATTTGCTTCCTGATAAATACTGGTAATTGTTTTTAAATCATTGAGAGTGGAAAGACCCTCATCCAAGCTTGGGGATTGGTGTACTTACAAACTTGATTTTTTTAACGTATTTATTTTTAGTGATTTGTTTTACTCTCCTTAACTCGTGTTTTTGTTTTGTTGTTGTAACTTTATGACCCGCCCCGACTGGACATCTGTGCAAAGGAGCTTCACATCTCATTGTATTTCTCCAGCATAAATAATACTTTATTTTTTCATTCCATTTTTATATTTATAGCGATATTCATGCTAGCAGCATGCTAATAGCATCCCATAATAAACATTCTGATTCATCCAGCACTGATTGCGACCTCTGTCAAAGGGCGGGCATAGGATGCACGTAGCTCATCATCAACACCGCACGTCCCTGGCTCCTTCTGCTTAGTCCTTGTCCGACCCGACTCTGCACGACGAAAGTTGCTCAAGCAAGCGCCGCCACTGACCGGACAGACTCGCAGACGCGCGACGGAGAGTTTGTGACGATGCGTGCTGTTTGAACGATTGGCCACCACTGCTCTCTCTGCACGCAAGCGTCTGCGTGCAAGACGTACAAAATGATAAGGATCGGAAGGCACCGTTAGAGGTGGTTTGGCGTGTAGTGGCACATGGCGTCGGAGATTGGCTGAGCGAGCCTCTTTTGCTGCGGTGCATCACCCTGGGCAGTGCTCCGTGCGGCACACGCGACACGGGCGAGCGGGCACGGGTGGGTGGGTGTCTTGGGCACACGAGGTAATCATTAGTGACAGGCCATATGGCCCAGACATGCAAACCCATCTGTCTGAGAGGCCTTACATCGCACCTCGAGCCAACCAAAAAAAACTAGAACCCCCCCTATGCTTTAGCGGACATATTAGCATTGTCTGTGTGGATGCCGTTATTGTGTTTTTGAAAGTGAACACGCTCTAGGGCTACTCGTAATGAACCCTTTCCCGTTCCGAGACAATCTGCGAGTTGCAGGGTGGGTCTCCCGTTCACCGCTGAATCTCGGAACGCGCAAGCGGTTCAGCGTAGAAAAAATTTCGAGAGGCGTAGCGCCGCTGTTTTTAAAGAAATTGTACTCACCGCAGAGAACTGCAGGGACACTACGGCCGCACTATCATGATAGCTGGCACCAAACTGTGCCACACTCCCTCCCCACATGGCCGCTCAGTTCCGATCCCGTTCCGATGACGTACGTGTATATGTCCGTCATCACTTACGTCATTGGAACGGGAAAGGGTGAATGTTGAGTGGGGTAAGGTGACGTCTAGCTAGCTATAGGGGATACTGTTATAGGGAAATGTTAACGCCGCAACACCGAACCCTAACCCTAATGTCGGAGCAATGATAAAAGCACTGCTTACCGATATGTGTAAGCACATAGCTTGGCCAAGTGTGGTATTTCCTGTAGGCATTGGAAGGACAGACTGGTATGTGTATACATACATACGCATGCATGCATGCATAAATACAAATTCAGTTCGTATATATTTTGGGACGTATAAGGTCCGATTAACAACTCGTCTGTTAACTCTTGATTAATCTTCTAATGATAATAAAATTATAATGGTTATTTATATGTCTATGAAAGTCCAAGGACTCTTTTTCAGGAGGGGCATGCTTCATTGGGTTTTTTTTTATTTTAAAATGTTTTTGTTTTAAGAAGTTTTCTGTTAATTTACCAACAACATTTCTACGTGTGGGAGAAAACCGGGTGCACCACACGCGCGAGAAGAGAGCAACGCTCAATTCCCGTACGGTTGGAAACCGATGGAGATTAGTCCACTTCTTCCTGGTTCTTTCGGTAAAGTCACGTAGAAGGGAAATAATAAAATAATAAAAATAAAACATAATAAAATCATTCTCACGACGTTCCGGCCACAACGCAGGTTTGTCGGAAAGACATTCCGACAAACCTGTTCTTCACCTGAGGACGGCTGCTTGCGTTGTGGCCGAAACGTCGTGAGAATTGTATTTTATCCCTGCAGTCACGAAAGCTTTAAATCGAAATTAGTGCACTTGCTATGTACTGCCTTCTCCTGGCAAGTCTCGGTGTGGCACCTCCACACAAGTGGCAAGGGACGGTTCACAGCGTTTGTGTGATCTCCACCAACCCTCGCCTCCACAGCGCTGGAGTAGCGGCCACGTGCATAACCACCACAGACGGTACTTTAGATCTGCGTGTATGTCTGTGCTTGAGTGCAGGATATTGTTTCTGTGCCGTTGAAGAAAATTGGCTATTCTTTGTCTGTATCGAGTCGGAGAATTGCTCCTCATTCAGCGTGCTTCGTAATACTATTTAATGAAAGTAATGTATGTAACTTACGACTATGTAATTGCTGAACACATTCATGGTTTGTCAGAAAATGTAATATTAGCCATAATTATGGCTTATAATCATTGATTATTATAATTACAATTATTATTAACTTCGACTATAATTGGACAACATTGTGATTATCATAATAATTGTGTAAATTAAGTGACAAAAGAACAAACCCATTCATTTCCTAATTTGACTTGATAATTGTTTGTTTATTGCCTGCTCGCAATTAGGGCCAAGGCGAGCGCTAAGAGATTTAAAAGCCTCTTAGCGGAATTGCCAAAAGCAAGTGGAAAAATACTGGAAGAGTTCATTAATAAGACAATAGGATGTGTGCACAGTGCAGGGGCGTGCACTATAGCGGAGTCATTAAGGGGGCCCACGCTTTGACCTGGACGATGTCATCGGGTTCACTTAGCCTAAAAAAAAACTCTGCTTCTGATCCTCGTACCTAAGGAATGGTTGCCACGGGAATGTTCGAATAAATGTTACGTGAGTAAACTACGTTTGGAATCGCACATCTCCTGTACAGCGCCGACTCTAATTGGGAAAAACAAACAGGGATTTGACTCCTCTGTCAATTAACCCGCTTTTCCTGCTTGCCTCTGCGGTTCGGTGGAAGCTGGGGCGTAATTGCTTTGTTAACGAAATCGCAGGTTTTTAAGCCTCCCACCGAATTGCTTATTAAATGTGGGGAAACACCTGGCATGCTTACTTGATCTGCTTTGTTTGATTCTAGAAGTTGGGTTGAATTTGGTATTAAACCCAAACACATTTTCAAAGCGAAAAACCTTGCAACGTCTGTGTGTGTGTGTGCACACCATTAACTGATACACAATACTATATTTGTTGAAAGGTTAAAACAAACAAAAAGTTACTATTTACCAATTTTACAGATATGGGTATGGGTTTTAATGGTATTGGCACTCATCAGTAAGCTATTGCCACTTGCAAAATACCCCCGTGCATACCTAGATATTACAAGAAAGAGCCAATGCAAACACTGCGGGGCTTTATAGAAAGTAATATACTTCGACATTCGCATTAGTGTGCACATAATTAACGTAACCTGCTGCTTCAGCAAATCAAACGAACGTGCGTACTACATTTGTTCGTTTCGCTGAATTGGTAGTATACAATGATTTGACTGTTTAACACGTGGGCTTTCGCGACCAATGTTATCCATAATAAAGGTCAGATCGCCTACATATAAATGTGTCTGAAACCCGCCACCACCTGACACGGCCAATTAGTAAGGTTACGTAATCAAAACATGCCCATTATTTACTAGTTCAGCACACACCAGTGTTAAGCACACACCGGTGTGCTGAACTAGTAACTAATTGGGACGTATTATTTACATGACAAACCTTCCTAATTGGCTGTGGGTGGTGGCAGGCTTAACTACACATTCATATTTACGCGATATAACACGACAAAAAATACCTTTTTACCACGAATGATTCGACTGGTTGGTACGGTACATTAAAAACGCGTCACCGTTTTTATGACGCGGCGATTGACGGCCCCAAACTCCCACAACGCCGCTCGACGCCGCTCGACCGAGCGCCCAGGATCAGAGGTCGCAAACGGGTTTTGATTTCTTACCCGTACCTGTACCCGCCGCACCAGGGTCGCAAACGGGTACCCGTACCCGGGTACGGGTATCGGGTACCTGATTGCGACCTCTGAGATAAAGCCATGTTGCAGGCGTGGGTGGGTTGATTCTAGGAACTTGAATTGTGAGAAGAGACAAGACGTTGGGAAATGAGTGACAAACAGTTACTCACCAGTGACTCACGGTCTACCCGTACCCGTACCCGGCCGCACCAGGGTCGCAAACGGCTACCCGTACCCGGCCGGGTACGGCTAGCCGGGTATCGGGTAGGGTACGAGTATCGGGTACCCGGTTGCGACCTCTGCCCCGGATACGGTCCCACGGCGCGGGCGGTCCGTCGGCTTCGTCCCCATGCGCCTAACGGGCGCCGTGCATTTCGACAGGCAAAACCGAGCACTTTTAAGTGCCCTCTCTCTCTCTCCGGGAAAAGTGACTTTCACCGAGACTCCGTCGAAGCCCATTTCACGCTGAAAGCATGTGGCCGAGTCTTTCTGGGATCTCATCAAAGGGGAACGCGGCGAGCTGCTTCTGCCCGAGACGTGGGGCTCTGTTGAAATGCTGTCGTCTGATTCGTGGTGGAACGAGAATTTATGAACTTATGCGTCCTTTGATGTTGTTCTCTTTTTGAGAAGCCTCGCGTGACCACACCGTCGAAAGTGGAGAAGCCACTTTCCGCTTGTTTGTCCAGCACTTGTACTCTCCCATGGCCTAATGTGTTGCACGACATTGATAAATTACGGATATTGGGATGGAATTCCACGATCTGTCAGGCACATGGCTGCATTCAGCTTCCGCCGTTGCTGTATGGAAATTACTATACCATCACTTTATTTGTACGTTTCTTCTTACAATATTATTGCTTCTTTGTATGGTTTTCTTCAGCATGTTTGGATGAATTTTTGTGACAAGTCAATATTTCTCATAGCAATATTTCACTATTTTTTTTTATTTTGGTTGAAACACTCGTTTAAACACACACTCGTTTAAACACACACTCGTTTAAACACACACTCGTTTACAGGCTTCAGTGACACTGAGCCTGATTTTTAGGTGAGATATGAAAACATAGATTCCAGCTTATATTTGGGAACACTTTAGCCTGCTGGATTTAACGTAATCTTTATCGCTGAGATACAAGTCTACGCAATATTTTGGTGCCCTTCAGCATTTGTGAACGTTGGGAAATGGAAAGCGCAGCACATGGCCGTAATCAATATGCATATTGTAAATATGTATTCAGTAGTTTTGAGGTGATTATTTTGGTGTTAATGCTATCACCTTGGTCATGGTAAATATTCAGACAAATGTTGGGACTGTTCTTTTACCGGCCAGGTACAAAGGTTTGCAATATGTATATTTGTTTACAGTTGCTCAAGCTACGTCCTTTAAACTTGATTAAATATGTGCTTATTGAATGCATAAAACACAAGAAATTAATAAATGCAACGGTAAAAGGGCACAAATGAGGGACGATGACATAAATGAATCAATAAATATGCATGCAAACATCTCACATTCCTTTGGCCCTTATTCAGAGAGAGTCAATTAATGAATCTCGAGTGAGGAAAGCTTGGGGGCTCTAATGCGACAGCCCGTCCTAGTTAAATGCAAGATAAATAATCCCGTAATCCTTGTGTATTTAGTGTTGCTCATCTGCCCAAAGAGGCTCTAATATTCAGTGCTCGTTCGATATTATTTGAACCCGTGGCGTCGTTCAGAAGAAGACGGTCACGACTGTGTCTTGTTGTTTAGCCCACTTGGCTACGCACGGCGCGAAAGAAGCTCAGCATACATACATGACGCCGTGCGATTGGCCGTATGGCCAATGATCCCATAGCTGATGTCACAACACCACTTTTTCCGCCTTTGCCCAGCCTCCCATCCCGCGCTCACCTCCAGCCTGTTAATGTCTTTGGGCCAAACGTCCACGCGGGGGGCGACTCCGTGGCCGGGATGTCGGAGGGCGCTCGGCTTGCTCTCACTCTCCGTCGCTTTAGCGTGACGGCACTCCAGCTGTGCACATGCTCATTGCGCTCGTGCTGTAATCGGGATTAATTAGCCCCTCCGATGCCTCTTTCCAGCCTGCCGTGGCCCTGTCGCACACAACGCAGGGAGAGGGTTTGTGGCTCTGCTTCTGCAAATGCTTCATCGCCGCATTCAGGATGCACGGAGTGATGTCGCGTTATGCTTTCCAGCGGAAGGCAACATCTGGAGCCCGTACAAGTGTGTCTGGCCATAATACATTTTTTTGTGAGTTATTAAAAACGTGTCGTTGAACCCGCCACCACCCGACACAGCCAATTAGTTAAGGTTTGTCACGTAAACGTGACAATTTGTTACGAATTCAGCACATCCGTGTGTTGGAGAGTAAACCCATAACATTTACAATTTGAGTTCGAGACGTTTCGCTGGTGTACTCAACAAGAGAACCTTTAATGTGGTCCGAGTGCTTCCGGTCTGTATCGGCAGGGGAAATTCTGCGAGCGTAAATGCATGGAAATCTTGACAAAACACACGCGCGTTAAATTAATATACGTGACATCAATATACGCAAGTTGCGTTTGTTGTCTGTGCCATCGCCATAGCTTGTTGGTTTCTGTTGGCAAAGGCTCATTAGGTCTGGGATGCTATTTGCGGTTGTTTCATGTTACGGGAAGTTAAATGTTGCTTTGGTGATGCGTCTTCGGTGCATGCTAATTGTCGATTGACAAAACAAGATCTCCAGTTTAGCTGTGTTGAACGTTGGAGCAAGTGTTGGTAGCGACCACATGTATAAAACCTGCTGTCTTCTCTCCACCGAAACAGATTACTGGGTTCTCGTTTTAGGCCGAGTTGACCCGGGGAAGTCCCGTGTCTGATACGGATTTCTGACGCTGTGCATTACACGCACGTACGCACACACGTATGCACGCACACACGTCAACACATTTCTCACAAGCACGCAGGCAATGATCCACTGCTTACCAATGATTTTTCTTTTGGCAGCCCCGCCTGTCTGGTGGTTTTTTTGGGGACATGGCTTTTCTTTTTTTTCTGCAGACAGAAGCCTCAAGGGACACGGGCACACTACTGTTGTTGACCACATCAGTACATTATGGGGGGTGGGAGTGGAGGGACCGTCATCAGCAGGAAATGAAATGCCCGCAGTGCAGAAAAAAACCCTTCATGCGGTTTGAGGATTGAGCAAAACTCTTCGATTAGAGCACACGAAGGTTTTAGCTTGCAGCATCAGTGCATCTCTATTACTATTTTAATTTTTTCCACGTAAAGCCCACCGAGCTATTCAGCTCTTTTTCATAAGCGACCTGGCTATCACAAATGATAGCTCAATGAAGCGGCGTATCGCGTGGAGATTTATAGCAGCCAAATACTCTAGACGAATTTTGATTCTAAATGTGGTGGGGAAAACCGAAGGACCCAGAGAAAAATCGTCGCGACCATGGGGGGAGAGACATACAAACTCCAAATAGACATGGGTAGGGATCGAACCCACGACATCCTGCATACCAGGCGAGGGAGATAACATCTCAGCATCACGGTGGCGCCTCTTGCAACGAAGGTGTATGCTTAGCGGTCGCTGCTTGCTGCAGAGGTTCACGGTTGAAATGCAGTGGCCGCCCTGGTTATTACCGCGGTTGTGTTAAAAACCACAGCAATGATACTACGTGCCTGCTGCTTCACGGTCCATCTTTGCAACAAAAAATTGCTCGGTTGGAAATGTACGTGCCAATCCCCCCCCCACCCTACTGTGAAAACATGGCCAGGACCCCCCTGATTCAGTGAGGCTCTTGTGGATAAACAACCATGAGAACAACATTTGTTTTCGTTAACATCCATGCACAGGTGCAGCACTCTGGATTATAACATCCATGCACAGAAGCAGCACTCTGGATTATAAGATGCATGACCCCCCCCCCCTTAATTTCAAAGCAAAATTTAGAAGTACATTTTATAGTCGCATAGGTGTGTGTGTGACACCTTATTTGTATAACCTTTTTGTCACTGGACACACGTTTAGGGTGTATCTTGCTTTGCGGAGCGTCTTGTAATCTGAAGGGTATGGTAAATCTGCCGCATGATACAAGTTTTGTTGATCGCGTAGTCATTTCATTCAGCTGCCCTGGGTGCCACTGGTCTGCTATATCTATGTTAAATGATGAACACTGATCGTTATGTCTTAATTTATATTTATTACCGCGGTGCGCGAGGATGTGTGGCTGCCATGTGCATGTGGTCTCACAACGTACGCAGGACTTGCTTGGGAAAATTATAATTATTGATGAGCTCTAAGCCATAGCAAGCCTCTTGCCTCTCTGGTCATGGATTTTGGTATTCGGAGGAATGCACTTACAGGAGGCCATTATTACACACTCTGTGCTGAACCGTGGCTATTAAAACATTTCTCAATTTAGCCATAATTTAATAATAATTGTTCTTACCTTGCCCAGGAAAGCCTCGCTGCGTTACAATGTTCATGTTAATGAAGGTTCGTGTGCGTGGCATATTTTGCCATTTTCTTATAGAGCTTTTTTAGAGCAGATTGGAGTAAACTGGGCGAGTGGGAGACCAAACGAAACCTTTGCGTTTGAGGGAAGAGCGATCGCATAGGGTCAGCAACCGTACTTGCTCCACTGCCTCCTCCTTACAGCGAAGACGAACCGTATAGCAAAGTGCATGCAACAGTATATTTTTTTTGTCGGAGTCTGCTGTTAGTAACATACAATAGCATTCCTGGCAGTAATGATATTATTCGGCACTTGCATGAATCCAATCTTGCGTTGAGATACCATCCAATAATGTTAGTCGCTTGCAATGGAAACCCTTCTGACTGCACGCCGCACTAACGATGCAACGTCTTCTGAAGTGGAGCACAACTGCGTTCGTTGTCGAAAGCATGAGCAGCTTCCACACTTTTGCCACTCTCTCCCTGCAGACGAGCCAATAATATCCAAATTATTAAGTCCCTTTCCTCCCAAATCAAATAAATTCTCATTTCGTAGAGTCCTTGTGGGGATTAAAGGACGTTGCGGGAAACCGTGATGATTCATCTATCACAGTATCAGCGGGGGATGTTTTCAGGATACGCATAATTTCCCTTCACGCGCACGGCCGCTGTCGAGTTTTACTTCGCGTTTACGTTTGTCCATTTGAATGTACAAAACGGACATTGTGCAGTTGTTTTAGGTAATGTACTTTACAAGCAGTGGGTGCATTTTTTCGTGGAAATGTGACATGTACAGCCCGCGTTGGTGTGCTATGCGTAAGGAAGACGTGTAACGGTATATCTGCCCAGCAGCAGCAATGTGATGAATTGTCTCGAATCGAGGTCGTCGTTTTAATTGAAGAGTCGCAATTATTGTTATTGTCTCATTGGCTCCAGCTTATTTGTATCGTTTCAATTTAGCTCCGTCTTGTTTGCGAAGTTGCGTATGCTGCACGAGGCCAGGTGAAATCTTATCATCACACAATGTTGCATATAATCTTCATACAAGCAATGCTCACTTTTAAATTCGTGTACAGTGAGCCGAGCAATCAATATTTATCAGTAAATCATTACATCGTTTCATGCCTAATTAGTCTGCCTTGTCTATTTACGAGTGGTGGTGCAGAGGTTTGCACACTGTGCTATCAACCAGGCGACCTGAGTTGGCTTCCTGCACCATCACCTCTTTCCCATCTAGCAACCCCTATAACTAACAAGATTTGGAGATGCCTTCATCCCCGAGTGCATTGACAAAGGACTGTAGATTACTAATTAATGTTTCCTGTGTTGTATGTATGGTGGACTTCTTTTCGCACCTTACATCGCCAACCGTGCTAATCGGAGGTGTTGAAGCGAAGGCTGTTGTCAAGGGTTCATTAATGTGCACGCACATTCCAAAATTACTGTCAGAACACTGATAGTAAGTCGCTCCTGCAAAGAAGATTATCCTGGTACATGTTTTCCTTGCTCTATGTGGTAGATGGTTCCAACAAAAGGCCACTCAAAGCAAAATCACATAGAATGGACCCACAATGCACCGCACGAGACAGCTGCCTGCCATGTAGTACATACAGTACACACAATGTTGTCCCACGTCTGACCACATAGCCCAGTGGTCTTCATTGCAAGGCGGTCCCTGGTGGCCCTTAGTGTGGCCCCTGACATGCAGCCCCCGACAATACACAACCGGTGAAAACACACCCCATCGTGTTGCTGTCAAACTCCAATTTTTGTTTAATGTGTGGCAGCCCTGACACTGATGTTTTATCGGCAAAAGTGGTCCCAACTCTGAGAATGAGTGAAGAACACTGGCATAGTCGCATACGAGGGAATTCGAACCGCATGTAGCGAAAATTTGGAGTAGAAATTGGTGAGGAACATATACGCGAAATTGCACAAACTGAACCCGCGTAAAGTGAGCGAAACCTTTAATGTTGATTTCTCACCTGGCTCAACCAGATCTACCTGGGTTTCCACCACTAATATCCTGGGCAGGAGCTTGGCAGCTAACGAAGTGACGTGGTGGTCAGCCGTGTTAAAAATGCACACGTAAGAACACAATATTATAACATTGTGGATAATTTTTGTTTGCCAGTTTGGCACATAGTGAACTGCTTGCCCAACTGCACGGGGCCATGGAAATGCAGCCTTGGAGTCTGTGGTAAGATGGGCCCTTGAAGGATGTGCACCAAAGGAGCGGTAATGTCGCTTCAGGATCGTTTCTGAAGGATATTGCTTTGCGCCGTGGCGAATTCCCTGAACGAATTTCTTGGCTTCTTGCCCAGACACCAGTAGCACAATTGGAATGTAATTTGGAGGGAGAAAAAAAAATCTAATATTAAAATTGTGTCACCTGTTTTACGATGTACTGCCTTGAACGATTGTGCAGATATGTACACAAATAGGGGCTTACTTTTGCTTGTCTTTGGGAGCTCCTGAAATGAAATGACAAAGACCGCTGAGAGACCTGTTACGACTTGAGGTTTATAATGTAGACGCGGTGGCACGAGAATTCCTTCCTCTCGAGGAAGGAATTCACGTCTGGAAAAGAAAAGTGTGCTGCGTTTGCGTTCGGTGAGAACCTGATACTTTAAACAAAAAGAAAATATTGCGTGTGTTTTTGTTGTATTCTGCCCGCTGCTGCGGTTTCCTCTCCATAATGTAAAGTCTGTCACGAAGCACCAATGCCCCCCAACACAAAAATCATTTCTTTCCAGAGGCTATTCAAACGCGTGTCGCAATTTAGCAGGGCTTGCAATCTGCCATTGCAGTTCTCCTCCTGCAGCTCGGGTAGCCGAATGAGTTTTGCACACAACACTGGAGCACACCAGCTCTTGTTTTGCGTGACACGCCACAGGGTCCATGATAGAGAGGGGTTTTTTTGGGGTAAGATCGCATAAATATGTGTGTCGTTAAACCCGCCACCACCCTACACATGGACGCGAAAGCCTGCGTGTTATACCCCACAGGGTTTTAACATTATCGCGCGCTTAAGACGAGAAATTAATTCCCTCCAATTTTGGCAACCGCAAAAAAACATCCAGTCCTTTTTTTTACCATACATATGATTTATTTCTGCTCGTGCCACGATGAATTTAAGCCACACATTTGCAGTCGAGTTTTGACGTTCATTTTGTGTTTCTTTTGTGAATCAAATCTTAGTTTTTACCCAGCCCCCCCCTTCCCAGCCCCTCCCCCCCACCTTATCCCCTATTACATGTTTGAGTTACTTAAAAAGCAAGTTCAAAGCTTCCTGAATTTCATTACTTTGTCCAGAGAGTTATGGATTATTACGCTGAGCAGTAAACAAAGACAATTTCTTGCTCTGGTTAAGCTTTTTTTAAGGAGCCATCACAGTTTGAGTTGTGTTTCACATTTTAGTTCACAACATCCATGGCAAAAGAAACAAAAACGAGTAGGCCTGGATTTTCCCACAAGCCCCGTGTCATTATTGCCAGAATTGTTAAGTGATTTTTTTTTTCTCTCCCCCCCCCCCCCCCCCATTTCTCATGAAATTTTCCAATGGAGCAACATACTTCGCGTATTAACAAGGTTCCTTAATCAATACACGCAATGCATTATCAATACCCAATAGACTCCTTAACCACCACTGCAGGGGACAGTCTCAGAACTGCAGCGAAAACAATCACGCCCCTGTACACGCGGCTTCATGCCGTGAAAATAAAACCGCCGCCTCGTGTTTGCCTTCTGAGAATTTTACACGTGCGTTTCAAGGCATGCACATTGTGACGGCGCTGTATCAACATTGAAGCTAGCCTCCCGTTATAAACCTGTGGGGTGGGGTGGGGTGGTTATTGGTCCAAGTTCTGAGTCACAAAGATCTTTACAAGCCCAGACTTTTACAAGGTAACGGTCTGACATGGGTATTATATATACACTGTGGTGTCGTTGTTGTTTCCCGCTACTGGGGCAAAGGACTTGCACATGTTCTTACTTTTCTCAATCGCTCTTGTACAGCAGTGAACTCTAAATGATTTGGTTCAATCTCACCAGCTCTACTGCTTCTCTTTGCCGTTATTATATTTGCCTTAATTATACACGAATACTGTACGTTATATACAGAAGGACGTTCATTTTGTATGTTCCGAGTCATATATGAGTGATTTTTGCCAGCCTGTGAATGGGTAAGAATTCAGTCTGTACCTGATAGACACGCTGTTCTGTTCTTCTTTTAACAGAGGTTCCCTGATAAGATGACAATGCAGCCAAAAATGATTGTCTCGTGTTATAGAGAAGTGTTGCTCATCCATGCCAAATCTAAGATAAAAATACATTCTGATAGCATCTGGCCTTTGATGAAAGATCCAGGTGACGTGGTTAAACATTTCTCTTTCCATAGCTCAACAACGTGGCATTATACGGTTCTGTTCCATGTACAGTTTACACATGCAAGGATTCCACACACAGCGTTTTTTTTGTTCATTGTTGCCACCTCTCTCTCTCTCGCTCAGAGAGAATCTAAATTCTCAGCAAAGAGACTTCTGAATTGAATATTAGTTCAGCATAATTAACCAGGTGCTTGGGATGCCGAAGCAATCACTGAGGTTGTAACCTGGAAGCCAATACCCCTGAAGTCAATGTCACGGTGTCCCTTCGCTCAAATGAGCTTCAGCCCCCCCGCACATCCTCCACTGGCAGTCCTTAGCCAGTGGTGGAAATTCCTCATTCTTCTGACAGGACCAGGTAACTGCGAATGATTTCTCACCGAGCGGTGATACATTTTTTTGACCCAAGATGAAGCAAGAGCTGGGTCGACCCCTGGCTCAGATTTTAATTCGTGACTTCACGAGTTGGGTCGGAGCTCCTGTGGAGCAATATAAATGAATAATACTTGTACATTGGGTATTCATGCCATTCCTGTAGAACAAGGCTCTCATGAAGGCACTATCTTCCACATAATGTATATATGTTGAACTCATTTCGCATCGTACATAGACAAGCGTGCTAATCGGAGGTGCGGAGTATAGTCTCTCATTAAGGGCCGATGTTGCTTTGTGGTTTTACCTAATTAAGTAAAGAGCAGATTTTTTTTTGCTTGCCAAAATTGGACCATGGCATCAGCACACGTGGCCTACTCTTGTTCAAATAACATCACGGGGAAATGTTCTGCGAAGGAGACGGTGCTTATGTTTATATTTCGGTTAATACACCTGCAGTATTAACCAGGGTGGCCATTGGGCTCGAAGTGCAAACCTCTGCAACAAGCAGTACACACGCTCCAGCTTGGCATGCAACCATCCCACGTGGTATTCGGGTTAAACCAAGCGGTGATAATGATCTTAGATCCCTCTTGTAGTTGCCACCAAACCAGGTAAACGTTGGGCACTAGAGATGTTGGCGTTCACCCGAGAAATGCAACTGCTGGTTACATTTATTGCCAAAAATAAATCGTACAACATCAAGTAAGTACTTTTAAATGTTTATTTTTTCTCCAATCCACAGCAGCTGCTGTGAGCCGGCGGAATGGAAAGAATATTGAAAAGACACGACGCGTCTTTAAAACACAGATTGGGGTCTTTAAAAAAGAAAATCTCCCGAGCCTGCCAACACGGATGCGCCAGAAACTTCCAGCAAATGCGAATAAGATGTGTGCAGGATGACTAATAATAACCCACAGCCTTGGCCACCAGTCCACTGACGGACGAGTCCAGTTCTCCCCAAGAGGGCACACGATTGCACGCCGCAGAAGGCACTATTTTTTTTTATTTCTCTCTCTCCCTCATCTTAACTCTTCCCCCCCCCCTTCCGTTGTCGATATCCTGCAATAAACAAGTGTGGATAACATTAAATAAATAGGCAGATATGTGAAAGGATAAAGCAATGGTTTGAGACGTGCCACTGGGCTACGGATGGGAGATGTGCCACTGGGCTACGGATGGGAGATGTGTTTGAAAATCTGTCGGACTGCGTCATTCCTGCAGCGTTTTTAAATGCGTTTTCTCATTCACACTGAGCTGTGTGTGGGCCCACGTTGCCCTGCTTTAGTTCTACGCAATGGACTGCCAGCAGCTGGCTTGAGATTCCAATTATCTGGAGTTGCCTAAAAAGTTATTACTTGTGTGGGTGGCCTCGTCACCTGGTTTTGTGTCGACTGGTGTTCCGTAATTATGCATGACAACAGCTCAATGTCACAGTGCAGGGATTTCTGAAATCAATGACAGCAGCTGCAAGTAGAATATTAGAAAAGAGATGGAGATCTATGTGATATGAAATAGCTTTCAATATATTCAAGTGTATTGTGCCTTGTCTTCCTGCACTCAAATAATGAAAATGCCTGCAACTCTCTAGTTAAAAGCGTTGAGCATTTATGGTGGTAATAACTCAGTATAGATCTGGTATTGACTGCAAAATGATGTACGCTTATTAAAATCGAAGTGTCATTTGTCCCGTGATGCACGCACGTGCATTTATAAGGCATGATATTCACATAAACTGGGCTGGGGGGGAATGCGTACATGCGTGGAATGTTTCGTGAGTGATGATGAATCACCGTAATACCTTGGCGCACCTTTAAAAATTACGACTCTGATCCCTCGCAGCACGCGTTCATGTAAACAAAAATTAGATTTGCACGGTAATTGAGACTGAAAAAAATGCATTCGACAATTTGGTCCCCCAAGAAAATGTTCCATACTTTAAATCCCGACAGATATCGATAGAATTAATCCGTGTTGGTTGTAATTCAGAGGACCTTGCTTTCATACCCTTGTGCGACAATTGCCCGAGGGTTAATGTGATCGTGTTTCCGTGTTCCCACTCGTGTGTTCGTCCTTCCGTTCATCTGCCCATGTGTCGCGCGAATTTGTAACCACAAATAGATTCGGTTCAGGGAAGTGAGCTGCAGCCCTAATTTTATATATTATTACGTCCAATTTAATGGGGTCGGTGTACGCCAGTTTTGTAGCTTTGAACTACACGTGTCGCATGCCGAAGGCATCGATGGCCTTGACGTGAAGATAATAAGGCGTCACTCCTTGTCCACCTTACATCGCGTTTTCTGGGGAAGCCAAGTGCGACATTATGAAATGGAGGTACCGTAGTTTTACTCTAAACCAACCCCCCCCCCCCAGAGAAATACAATAACGTCACCACCGGGTGAGATGACTGCCCAGCTGACACGTTGCCGAGATTGAGTTTCATTATTTCACAAAGCAGGCCGTATGACGTACAAGGCTGCCCTCTCAAACACCGGGTCATTTGTAACCCGGCATGCTAATCTGTACGTTTTCCCGCACTTCCTCCTCCGTTTTCACCCTCTTAATTGTGTAAGCACACATTGGTCTCCAGTTTTAAAATCTCTCCCCGCTCAAAAATCAGCATCGCAAAAAAAACAAGGCAAAAAAATCCACGCTCTAAATACTGTCAATGTAATCCTCGTCATTTAATTTCCCATGGCGTTGTTTAACAAAAATACGCTTTGCCTCTTATTATAAGAAGATTGTGTTGGTGGATCATGCAGGGATGTGAGGTCTAAATCTCCATGAGTACCATTTGATGGGAAGTCAACAGTTGGCTGACGTGGATAAACTGCTTCATGTCATAGGAATGTGGAATTCCCACCATTTGCTTGAAGGCCACCAGCGGAGATGAGCCACCACCCGAATGGTGGTTTGAGTGTTACGGCACTGATTTGGTTTTCTAAGGGAGCAGCATTTCCTTGCCGATAAGTGCGTGACCTGTGTAAACTGTGGCAGTGCTGGCCTATCTGATGCCGCGATATGTAAACATGCAGGCCATGCGATAGAGGCAGACACAACGATGTATGTGGTCAGTTAACATCCATAATATTGAAAAAAACAAAACCTGCATTGTGGATTGATGTGGTACCTGTCACGAGACATCATACTTCCCAGCAAGAAACTCAACGAACAGCCTTCGGGCATGAGTATAAAAGGCTTATAGTATGTCTATTTATGTCAATGCTAAAGTACTGGAAGCAAGTCTAAATGATACAAATACTTTGTATCATGTGATGAAGCGAATGTATGAGATAATAAAATGTGCAATTTTTTTCATACATTTTTATATGTTGCTTTTATTTTTGCGTTCAACTGTACACGTGATGTATGCCTCTGAACAGTATCTTAACATATACTCCGTGAGAAATATTAATTAATATAATAATTCAGCATTAAGTCATTCATCACTTTGTTCCTCCATGAATATCGCTGAAGCCACATAAATACTCAGCAGCCCTTGATGTCTTTCTTTCCTTTTTAATGCAACCTCTGATTTTCCACGCGCACTTGCTCACACGATGTTAACGTATAACGAATTCATTTCGGAGCGGTCAATTCGATCTCGGAGCGATCTGAGCAAGCCGCACAGTTAAAGACAAAGGGAATAAATAAAAAACCCACACTCGCTAAAACAAAACGAGTAGAAAATCACCCAAAAAGAATCCTTTCACACCGAGTTGTTTGCCTTCGGTAATATCCCGCTGCTTTCCATTTTGGGGGCACGGCCCGATAAAAGATTGTCCATTAGCGCGATAGTCCCAGGAGTGGGCGGGCGGACGCGTGCTCTTTGCACAGCCAGGCCGTGTCGTTCGTCTGTCACCGGGTCCACGTTAGCATGCGCTGCCTGCGCGTGCAGCCCGCGTGCCCTTAGCTTCTCCGTCTCTCCGGTGACCCGGCCTTCGTGGTGTTGTGTCACCAGCAGCAGAATGTTTATTCGTACTGGAGGAATCCGACGAGCTACGAAGCTCAGTAGGTCATCCTGCTCGTCGCCATTACGTGGACAATTTAGACCGCGCTCACTTTCTCCCTTTTTCCTACCTTAATGGCAGCATTGTGCAGCTTCGTGATACAACAACAACAGCCATTCGCCACTAAGTGGCGGTGACGTCACCACGACGCTTGTGCCAGGCCATGTGCACCTTGAGGCCACGTGAAGTGTCGAACGCCCGCTGGCAGGAGGTCACGGGGCACACGCACGCGCTCTGCATGTGCGTGTGGGGGAGCTCGAGTGGAGCGGTTAGTCTGCTGTGCTACGAACCCGGCGACCAGAGTTCGATTCCTGCTCACGAGCAACACTGGTGACTCGCCTAGGTCGGCTCAGCCTCAAATGAGTACCTGGTGCGGTGTACACACATAGCCACGAGGGAGACAAAGGCAGCCGGGCTTGGTGCCGGCCACCCACCCCCTAGTGTGCCGTGCCAGCATTAATCGACGTTCGCTAACAGCACTTGCCCCAACAGTCTGTGCAGACGCCATTCCCTTTGTGGTGTGGAGAAGAGCTGGTGGCAATAGTTGGCATATTTCACCTTCTCTGGACTTCTGGCCATGAATATTATCATCAGATTCAAGTGAGAGCTCAATAGTCCCTTGGTTTACTCAGCCCTACCCGCGCACCTGGCATGGAACGTGAACATCGGCACTGGAGGTGCAAAGGCGGCCGGCCATGGTCATACTACCCTCTCGTGTGGCGTGCCAGCCTTGTTAGGTGCTTGCTAACAGAACTCTGCCCTCTCTACGTATAAAACAGAGATCTCTGCAAATGTGTCTACGTAACTGCGTATTTACACATCGTGGGATCAAACTGAATGCTGCTGCCGTGAAGTGGTGGTGTGGGGCCGGTGGGGGGGGATCATGGTGAAAATGAAAGCCAAGTGGTTACTGTGGATTTTTCGCGACACCCGGGGAATGGAGCGGGGTGGGCTGGTGGGTTCACAGGAGCGCGGGCGCACGTTTGTCACGCGGGCCCCGGTTGCTAGGTGCACGTGAGGTGCTGTGCGCGCTGATTGCTCGTGGTTAACCGTTCAGGTGCCCTGACGCATTGCATCCATCCCCTCCGCCCGCTGCAAAAGGTACACATGGCGCCCACATGTGGTCTCGATATATACAAAACACAAAGATCCCCCTGTACCTGAACAGACTGTTGGGGCAAGCGCTGTTCATGAGCACCGATGAAGGCCGGTACGGTACGCATTGGGGGGTGGGGGGCCGCCAGCACCACGCCTGACCGCCTTTGTTTCCCCAGTGGCGATATTTTTACACACCGCACTTGGTACTCGTTTAAGGCTGAGTTGACGTTCAGGAGGCCCAGGATCGGCTCAGATAATAATCGCCACTGGTGTTGGCCGTGAGCGAGAATCGAACTTGGGCCACCAGGTTTCGTAGCGCAGCGCGCTAACCGCTACACTACCGCTCCCCTATATACACACACACACGCTAATACTCTTCTTCTGTGTAATGAGAGGTGGAGTGGTGGTTTAGTAGCTCGCACAATGAACCCTGCCAAACCTGAGTTTGATACTCGGCCGCTGCTTACGTAATTGGTGGGTGAAATCTGAACTGCTCCCTTGGCGCCCTTCTCCACCGAGCCACACTGACCGGCGTGGTGAAGTATGGTCAAACAACTCCGATGACTGTCGAGACCTTCAACCAACAGTGGCCTAATAATTATTAATATGTTTCCCAGAGTGTGACGTACGTCCTCAGGTCTCCCCGACAGACCTGGTCTGTCTCCCTGACAGACCTGGTCTTCACCTGAGGACGGCTGCTTGCGTTGTGGCCGAAACGTCGTGAGAATTATTTTATTATGTTTTATTTTTATTCTTTTATTACTTCCCTTCTACGTGACTTTACCGAAAGAACCAAGAAGATGAATCCCTGCAGTCACGAAAAGCTTTAAATCTTACTTCATAATGTTAGGCTTCAAATTCAAGTGGCATTGTGTTGTCAATGAGCCAAGTATCTGCATGACAAGGTTTCTGTGTCTTTATGCGTGTCTGTGGATTCAATCGTTTTGGCTGTTATAAGCAAAAATCCTCATTTTATATTTGACATGATGAATCGGTCAGCTGCCTTGATAATTTGGGTCAGATCCCTTTGAGAAGTCTATTTCGAGAAAGACCTGGATAAGATCCAGGGAAATATTTTTTTACCGGCCGCTCTTCCTGTGCAGAGCAAATCCAATATATAAATATGCATTGACCTATTGTGAGCTTCTTTCGAATGCCAATTTGTAACGTACTTATAACTCCAATGCAATAATGTTAAAGGGTTACTCGGGGGGCAAAAGCTCTGTGTATGTTTAAAGTTTGTGTTTCAGCGTGCAGCTGGTAACAATTTATTTTACGTTGTTTATAGGTGCCAATAAATTAAGAGGCACATATTCAACAGTCTCTTGTTTTCACTTTTGGCTTATTGAAATGCAACCGTCGCCTATTGTTTTAATGCAGGGCACGTGTTTCAATATTGTACGCAAGTGCTTTGTTACTAAAAGCTAACACTGACAGCGAGCGAGATGAGAGAGCGGGGGGGGGAATAAATGCAGCACCGTTTTTGTTATGCAAAATCATTACTTTGCGCAATGAAAGCGTCGCATTTGCCTGGAACGCTGGATCCAAACAATGAAATGATGAGCTTCGCATGCAGCATTTTCAGGGCTGTAATATTCCATTTAACGAAGGGGGACACAGGAGGGCTCGCGCGTTGTGTGTGTGCTCTCCGCGGACGCGGTGCGCTCGATGGCACGCTCGCTCGAGTTGGCGTACACACACGCGCGTTGTTGCATTTTTTGCAAAGCGCATAATTGGACGTCCAACTTTTTGATTCGACAACCTCGCAATGCGTTGCCACGAACAGTCAAAGAAAAGTTTTGGCGAGAGGATATTCGAAGCGCACGTGCGCGTTCGCCAATGATTACTTCATGAACCACCGAACATCGATCCAGTAATGCAGTCGCATGTCAAAGTAATTATTTGTTACTGAGGCAATCATCGGGGTGTGGTATTCTCAACACTTTATTACATCACTTCGCGTCATCAAGGAAAACGAGGTGTCATTTTTGTGCAATTTGGAACACATAGATACAATAATAAGTGTTTCACTTATGGCAATGCTGTCGTTTGAAATTTTCAACGGATTCTGTAATAATTTATAACAGCAACAAAACCACTCAAACAGACGAAAGACGCAAATGAAATTAACGTGGGAGGGAGGGGGGGATTGCATTTATTTATAAAAGCATCTCTTTCCGCCGTAGAAACCGACAGAGTTTCACCCACCAGATGTGTTCAAGGGCAAACACCACCCCAGTCTCACACGGTCTACAGCGCCCGTGTGAATACACTCCAACTCGCCAACCACGGCGAGCACGGGGGGGGGGGGGCGGAGAGGGGGGGGGGGTCATCGCAGGAAGAAAAAAAACGTGACGACACCAGGCAAAGGTTGACTTGCAGAGAGCAACAATTAAAAACCACCGGCCATCCGTCGAGTTGTTAACGGTTTGGCGCCTCTGATTATTTTTCCTGATTTTAATCACGCCGGGGCTGGTCGCTCGTGCCGTGACGGCGCCGCGTTCGGTGTCAGGAGCGCGTTCTCGCCGCTCTCCTCTGGCGTGTTCCAGTCTGACCCTCGTCGTCGTCTCTGCCTGCCTGCCTGCCCGCGAGAGTGCATTGGGCGCAGTCAAGAGCGTGGCGCACGAGAGAGTCAATTGCTTCAAGCCCGAATCGATCTGCGGCTTTCATTAACCCCGCCAACCTTCGATTTGCTGAATGTAGAGGTTGAATTAAATAGCCGACACTTTGGTACCCTCATCTTTGGGCTTCCTGAATGGCTACATCTATCTCATCTCATTTCAGCAACCGCCAGTCTTCTCCGTTCACGTGCCATTCGCACGGCAACACAACCCACCCACCCTCCCCCTCCGTTGAGTGCGCGCGCGTGGATCGGTGAGTGTGAAAAAGTGGCGCTGGAATTCATTCGGGAGGACCCCACGAATCCCCAGCTTGCTCTGTTGCTTCCTCCGCGGCTGTTGCGGATAATTTTAGCGAACATTAAATTAAGCCAGTCGAGGTGAGATGAACGAATTAATGGATTGAGGAATGCGTTTGAAGGAATAAAACATTCTTCTTTGATATTTCTTGCCATAGACCAGTGGTTCTTCACCTTTACTGCAGCCTTGCACCCCTTTGGTTTTCAATCGCTAAAACATCCATATTTTTTTATTTAAAGCTTTCGTGACTGCAGGGATTCATATTCTTGGTTCTTTCGGTAAAGTCACATAGAAGGGAAATAATTTTATGCGCCCAAGTGTTTGTAAATAATTGTATTTCCCTTCTACGTGACTTTACCGAAAGAACCAAGAATAACATCTATAATGTTAATATATCCATAGGTTTGATGAAACAAAGTAGTTCTATGTACTTGCCCGTGCTTAATTTGTGTTTTTGATAATTTACCTTTTAAAAAAATTGGCCACGTCTCTCTCGCTCCCACGGAAAGGTCATTTCGCACCCCCAGGGAGCGCGTACACCCCAGGTTAAGAACCACGGCCGTAGACGTACACGTATATCACGTGTTCTTCTTCGTGGCCAAACGGTGAGATGTTGAATTAATCTGCGCCCAAGTGTTTGTCTGTCCGCCTCAAGTGAACTGACTTTGGGCTTCCGTTTTCAGTGGCTAGTTTCGAAGGGGACCCCGCTTCTCGACAGTTTTATCTTGCATTTTCACTCATTGCAATGCCATTATTGTTCTGTTCCTTTGTGCGTGAAACGCGGCTGTGCGCAATTTCATAGCCGCCTCCCGTTGAATGATGCTACGTGTAACTCGGCGGCAAAATCAAAACAAAACACTGAGAAGGAATTGACAATCTTTTTGTGTTTGAGCTTTTGAACCAAAACTGTTTTTAAAACGGTCTCTTTGCAGCAGAGCTTCTGGAAGGCAAATGGGTGAACGCTGTTCTATGTTGCCTATAATTGAATGATTTGTTTTTGCCCGGTAAGCTTTGATCATGCCTCTACCTCACACGACCCCTGCAGTACTGTGGGTTTTAAAAAAAAGACATTTAATAAATAAAGCGCACCATTGTCTTTTAAACCCTATATTAAATTAAATCAGTGTATGTGCTTGTGGGTTTAAAAGGTCTGTTGATTAACAAGGCACTGGGTAAAATGTTGACTCGTAAAACAACCCCCTGCCACCAGCACTCGCGATGCAGAGCTCTGATTCTCCCTGTTAGTAAGATGGTCACGTCTTTGGCTTAAACTCTGAAATTAATTGAATCAAGTGGAAAGCTTTTAAGCATAATGGAATGCTTAATTAAGGCATCTCTGGTAAAAACGGTACTCTAATTCCCATGCACAGATGTTTGCAGCCTTTGGATTTTGTGGCGGTCTGGCAAGGGGATTAATCTGCCTCTCTTGTATTAATTTGTGAACATCCTCGGACGTGTTCATATTTTCGTCATAAATAAATAAACTGAACATTAAACCACACATGCCATTGCTTGCCAGGTACAATCCTAAACAAATAAAGTTACCTTTTCAAAACTTGTTGGGCCGCTACCCCACGGATGGCCCAGATGGTGTTGGATATGCGTGGGATGTGGTCCGAATTTTCACTGCAAAAAGTACAAACAATCCGGAACGGAAATATTTTTAAAAATCTTTTTTATTTGGATTCACCCTAAAATGTGATGTTCCAGAAAGTTGCATGAAGTGACATCACTTCCAAATGTAGCATCATGTGACGGGCGATTTTTTTTAGTTTTTCATTCACGATGAACTTTCCCAGTGCATTCGGTCGACCCACACTCGCATTGTAAAATGCAATGAGCGGAATTGAATACATTATACAAAATAAGGTTTGCATTACCGTTTGTGGAATGCTCCTTGGGACACTGAGAATGCAATTCGTTGGTAATTAAGAAGTGTTTATTTTATATTAATTGTAACGGCTCATCCTATAATGCCACGTACAATCCTGAGATACTTTCTCCTGAGATTTTCCTGTGGAAAATAGTCTCGTGTTGTTTTTGTGTGATTTTATATTTATTTGTTTTATGACGGTTGTTGAGCACAAACCCAGTGGCCCACAATGCCAAGCGGCCAGCAACAAATGGCACTCGTGAATGTGCAATAGATAAGAGTCGCTAATAGCTTCCTGGAATTGTGCGTGTTTAGCCTACCGCTTGGGATTTCGCGACCAGTATTATTAATCTTGATTAATTAGTTTTTTGCCTTAGGTCGCGTAAAATGATGGTGCCGGTTGTAGTCGCCAGCTAAACGTCATTATCCCAGATTGTAAATGTTGTAAATGAGCCTCGGGGAGCGGTTTGGATAAGCGTCGCCGGTGTTGGCCGTGAGCGGGAATCGAACTCGGGTCACGAGTTCCAGATTGAAAACTCATTTATTGAGAACTGATTTTTGTGTTAAGTTTATTGTTTCCCCACACCCCCACCCGCACCCCCGATTTGCACGGTCGGCTACGTACGGCGCGAAAGAAGTTCAGCATATGTACAACGCACATGTTGTGGGTTTGCTCTCCAACACAGCCGGTGTGCTGAAGCAGTGTCACTCTCTTTAACCACTCCAAAGGGAGAAAAAGTAATTTTCACCTCGGTACGTGGCGCTCACACCATGATGAATTAGCATCGGGGGTTTAGCACTTGTTCTAAAAAAAAAAAGGGCCTCGGTGTGAAAGCGTGCGCACACACACACACAAGAAATGACCTCTCCGCTATGTAGGTTGGCGCGCGGTGGCTTTTCGCTTTTAAGTTTGGGGCATTTTTACATCGAGGGGAAAACAATTTAATTGGAGAAAAACATTTGTTTGTAGTCACATTTCCACTGATAGTAAATCGTCTGGCGCTTACACTTATGAATCATCATCAGAAGCCATAGATGAAGGCTTCCCCAAACCACCACAATCTGTCATGGTCCATCGTTGGAAACGTTCATCCAGCACCTGCGCATGACTTTATTTCATCGCTAAATCTTCGCGGTGGACCTGAGATATATTCCCTTTCTTTGGCTGCAACTCTGTCATTAGTCTCCTCTATTGACCATCATCCATGTGAGTGACGCATCCTGCCCAAGTGTACTTTAACAGTCAATACCACGTCTCTAATTTGCATACGTTCTCTCATCCATGTGTTCCTTTTTTAAATCCTTTATATTAAGTTCACTTGCTTGCTTGCTTGCGCGCTTACGACCATGCAAATCTTCCGGTCGTTTTTTAACCCACTTCCCGTGATCCAATCGAGCTGACATTTTGCACACAGACTCGTTGTGCGTGACAATTTATTTTCGTGAAAATTTTATTTTCCAAAATTTTCAACATTTTATGAAAAAAAAATTATATTTAATTACCAATTGCTTAATGGTGGCAGGCAATCATCTGACCCATAGGTGGCAGCCATCTTAAGCCAGAGGACGAGAGGACTCTAGCCGCCACGCATATAAAGGATTTATAGTGAAAAACTTTGTTTTTACGGGTTAATTTTTTCCTTTCTCTGGGTGCCATTTGGTCAGCATTCGCTTCCTTCTCCTTGATCCCAGGTCTCCCTTGAAAGAGAGGCTTGTCTCATTGGGCTCTCGACTGCTTGTAAATAAAGGTGCATACCTCTGTCTGCCGTAGACTCCTCAAGCCAGTGTGCGCAAACACACAGAAAGCGTCGTTCGCCTTGTCACTTGTTTGCACTCAATGTTATGCATGGGAATTGATTTTTGGCGTTTCATCGTGGTCTTTCCTCTCGGCATTATATTATTTAAAGTCAAGCAGTGACAAAAGGCAATCAAATACGCCACTGTGGATGGATGTGCGCGCCAGGTAGACCCACATGCCCGCGTGTGTGCCTGTGTGTGTGCATGTGTGCCTGCGTGTGTGCGTGCGTGCCTGCGTGTGTGTGTGTGTGCCTGCGCGTGTGCCTGCGTGTGTGCGTGCATGTGTGCCTGCGTGTGTGCGTGCGTGTGTGCCTGCGTGTGTGCGTGCGTGCCTGCGTGTGTGTGTGTGTGCCTGCACGTGTGCCTGCGTGTGTGCGTGCGTGTGTGCGTGCGCGTGTGCGTGCGTGTGTGCGTGCGTGTGTGTGTGCCTGCGTGTGTGCCTGCGTGTGTGCGTGCGTGCCTGCGTGTGTGTGTGTGTGCCTGCGCGTGTGCCTGCGCGTGTGCCTGCGTGTGCCTGCGTGTGTGCGTGCGTGTGTGCCTGCGCGTGTGCGTTCGCGTGTGCGTGCGTGCGTGCATGTGTGCGTGCGTGCGTGCCACTTTGCCTGCCGTTGCTGTACCCTAGGTGCTTAGCAACAGCTCTCAACAGCTGCACAATGCGGCTATTCACGGTGCGACCCGGCGCAAGCGCTGCACCGAAGCACGTTGACCCTGCAGCAGGTCTCCTAGCCGGCGCCCACTTGGATGGTGCAAGTGATATCACTTGGAAGCAGCAGGGTTTGAATGATGCTGCAAGTCGGCATCCTGTGCACAGTAACCGTGCATGTGCGTGCGTGTGTTTGTTGACTCGGGGAGCGGTAGTGTAGCGGTTAGCACGCTGTGCTACGAACCCGGCGACACGAGTTCGATTCTCGCTCAACGGTCAACACCGGTGACGATTATCTGAACTGGTCCTGGGCCTTTCTTTGATCGACTCGGCCTCAAATGAGTACCTGGTGCGGTGTGTAAACATCAGCAGTGGGGAGACAAAGGCGGCCGGGCGTGGTGCTGGCCACCCACCCCCTTGTGTGCCGTGCCGGCCTTCATAGGTGCTCGCTAACAGCACTTGCCCCAACAGTCTGTTCAAGGCTATACGGGAGATTTTTGTCATTGTCTCTCACAGTAGGAGGCACAGGTTGTGCGTCTGCCAGTTAGTTAACCCGTGGCATCTCAGTAAACCCATGACACCTGGGTCTGTCCCATGACCTCCTGTCAGCGAGCCTTCGACAATTCGCATGGCCTCAGTGCACAGCCTAGCACGTGTGTCGTAGTGACATCACTGCCACTTAGTGGTGAATGGCTACTGCTCTTATTCTTGTTGTTTCTGCTGCACTCGCTTGGATTTTGTCACCAACTGCGTTCATACCGTGCCTCCGTAATCGTCATGAAAAATTTCTACCGCGCCTCCCATGCAGTATACAGTAAAACCTTGGATTGTGAGCATAATTCTTTCCGGAAACGTGTTTGTAATCCAAAGCACTCGTATATCAAATCACTCGTGTATCAGTTGTGATCACGTGACGCTTGGCAGACGAAGCGTGTATGCACGTACTACTCGTATTGCAAGACCTCGCTTGTTTATCAAATTAATATTTATTTAAAAAAATTTGCTCGTCTTGCAAAACACGCGCAGACCAAGTTACTCCTCGCAATCCAAGGTTTTACTGTATTTTGAGGCAGCCTGCGGCAGAGGTCTCCCCCAATGGCAGCTATCCCTGTGAGGCACAATGAAATAATTTGTGAATGGGGATATCCCTATAGACAGCAGAATTATATCAACTTGAAGGTGAGCACCTCTGTGATGTAGCCGACGTAGCACGGCAGAGAATGGTGTGGCCCCTATCACAGTCAGTCGTGTTTTGTGCAATTATTTCAGGCTGAACTGACCTAGAGGTGGCTCAGGGCAGGTCTAGGTACCAGCCAGTGGTGGGCCTGAGCTGGAATCAAACCCTGAGTCGCTGCGATTGCAACGTGGCGAGCCCATCACCAAGCCACCGCTCCCAAGCGCGTACAATATGCTCACACAGACGCAATGAAATGTCATGCGGTCATTATCCTTAGCGGACTGCGAGAGGCATCCACACCCCTGTTACCTGGAGTGCACCGTGACACTCGACCCCCTGGGAAACTATACAACAATATGACATCGCGCGCACACACACACACAAAGAGAGGCAGTGATCCCCCGTGTAGCCTTAACAGACTTTTACGAAAAGCGCTGTTAGCGAGGAGCATCTATGAAGGCCGGCACGGCACGGCACGGCACGCGAGGGGGTGAGGTGGCCAGCACCGCGCCCGGGCCGCCTTTGTCTCCCCAGTGGCGACGTCTACACACCGCTCTTGGTACTCATATGAGGCCGAGTAGACGTAGAGCATGCCCAGGACAGGTGTCGGATAATCTTCGCCGGTGTCGGCCGTGAGCGGGAATCGAACTCGGGTCGCCGCGTTCGTAGCGCTGCGCCACCGCTCCCCGCATGCGCACAGACGCACGCACACACACACACACGTACATACGCACAGTGAAGGCGAATGGCCCGCGTCACACCCTAAAATGGTAAGATCGATTCAGTTTTTATGCCAAGTGACAAAACCTCTAATGGGAATGGCATGGCCCTGTTTCCATAGCGAGGGGCGTACGCGGAAACGAGGGGGCAGTGGAGAGGGGGAAGTAAATCAGCAAGCTTTGACCTTTCTTACCACGGGGGGGTCACCGCCCCCAATCAGCCATCCTTTGTTCCACAATCTGTAATTAAGCAATTGGGAAATATTTTGAAGGTCTCATAAGCTGTGATGTACGTACGTATGTTGAACTTATTTCGCGCCGTACGTAGCCAACCGTGCTAATTGGAGGTGCGGGTGATAATGCCAAGTTGTATTATCAAATTGGTTGCAGCCAATCAAAGGCCCTTTGACTCATTATACGGGAGGGAGGGAGGGAGGGATACGGTGAAGTATTTCGATGTAATTATGTACGTAAGTATATTGAACTTCTTTCGCACCGTACGTAGCCAACCACGCTGATCGGAGGTGCTGGGAACTTCAGAGGGGGAGACGCCTTTCTCTTTGCCACAAATCCAGACTAACAGTGTCTTATTCAGATTGTAAATGTTGTGGATTTGCTCTCCAACACACCGGTGTGCTGTACTAGTAATGAATTGGCACGTTCTGTTTACGTGACAACCCTTACTAATTGACTGTGTCGGGTGGCGGCGGGTTTAACGACACATATATTTACGCGATCTAACCCAAAAAACCTGTATTATGGACAACAGTGACTTACACTTTGATAAGACATGATCATCTCCGACATGATGCCCCCATGAAAGGTCTTATCGGCGTTAGGCACCAATGATTTGTAACTCCTCTTTTTGGACTTTTTAAAATGTTACCATGCAAGGCCCACTGAGCTTGCATAGCTCTTTGTCAGAAACGACCAGGCCGTACACGATAGCCCAGCTAAGTGGCTTATCACGTGGAAATGTATAGCATCCAAGTCCTCTAAACTCACATTTCTAAATGTGGAAGAGAACAACCAGAGGACCCGGAAAAAAATCCACACAGCCACGGGGAGAGAGAACACGCAAGCTCTCCAAATATACAGCAGCAGGCGTCAGGGTCGGGATCAAACCCACGACCTCCTGTATACCAGGCGAGGTAGTAAACATCTCCTAGCCACCGCGAGGTCACGCCATCGTGACGTGGGCGCAACTGGTTTCAACATCGTCGTGCCACCTCACACGCCGAGCTTGAGGACACGGGGATTGTATTTTATTATTATTATTAATGTTGAGCCGCCAAAGAGCCTCGACTCCATTTAATAATAATGCACCTGCATCGCCGCGGACGTGACGAGCGCGTAAAGGTCTGCACCGTTTATGGCAACCACGCGGATCATTCTGCAATTTCATGCAATTCAACCTCAAGCGGTCTTCACCCGCGGTACCCTCTCACTACCTTGGCGATGTTGAAGTCTTTACGGTGAAGATGCTCGGCTCAAATTCACCAGGTGTTCACCTAGGTTGGCTTCTGTGTCGTGTAATTATTGGCTGTTAGGCAAATCGAATGATCCTTCAATTTTGTTCCGTTGTGGGTTTGGAATGACCTTTGCATAGCCCTTGTGTCGGTCCGTGAGAACATCGCCACACCGTGTCCTTTGACCATACTTCACCGTGCTGGTCACTGCCGGGTCAGTGATGATGGGGAGCATAGCAGCGGGAGCATAGAATCACAGTACAACAACGGATTTTTGCTGCACTGCCCTCTGATGCCTGCTACGGAGCCCCACATTCATTCGGCAGCCGGATTTGTGCGAGCACTGTCCAGGCCTAACCCGGCTTAGCTTCCGAGATCCTACGACACTGTGTGGGCGCATTCCGGGCCGTGTGAGTACAGCACTCGGAAAACTTCAGCACATGGCAAAGGGGTTGTCACCTGTATTTTGTGTTACCGTTGCCCGTTCAAATTCCTCAGCCCGGTCTAACAAATCCCTTCATGGTCTTGCCCAACCACCACATCTCGCCACGCTTGTATCTTCCTACGTGTCGCCTTGTCGCCCTCTACGTTCTCAATCTTTGCTGTCTCTCTCTCTCTCTGTTCCTCCTTGTGCTCAATCCATGTTCTCTCTCTCTTTCTTCTGGCCCCCCTTCGCTGGAAAAAAAACTTCCTCTCCACATTAAACAATCACCTTCGCTCACTAGTGTCCACTCCGCACTCAAAACTCAATTATTATTGCCGAGCTCACCCCACGGCCCCTTAGTCTCCGCCTCATAACCGCCACCATTACTTTTCCCACTTCATCTTATCATAAAGTCCTTTACTCATTCCCCATTCATTCAAACCATTCCTTTACTGTCACCAGTTTCGCTTTCACCAAATTCACGCAATACAGATTCGACCCCCGTTGCTTCCTGCACCCTCATCTTCACCGTTATATTCAAATGTACCATTGTTAATTCTCTGTAAAGCGCCTTGGTTAAGGCGCTCCATAAATTACTTTAAGATAAGATTTAAAAAAACTTTGCGTTGGAAATTGCTGGTGCAAAAATATATCTGTTCAGCGTGTGTGCTTCATGTTTATAAAGTGATTTATAATGTTTCTAGAGTTATTTATTACAATTGATGTACTCCCTCCAGGATTCCAGGATAACCCTAAGACACGGGCACACGATGTTAAGCAGACGATACAGTTGACTTTAAAATATGGGGGTGCTCAGTGGGAAGTTAGAAGAATGTGTAACTCTACATCATTAGACCTGCTTTGCCAGTACCAAAATATAATGAATCATGATTCCTTGTTAAAAGGTTTCAGTTTTGTTGCCAGAAAAAAGGAGAAAAACCCTATTATTATATTTTGGTACTGGCAAAGGACGTCTAATGATGTAGATGCTCACCCCGAGCCCTCATTACTTTGATAGTGCATCGTCTTTGAGCTGTACGCCTTTTGGCGTCCTCTGGTCTAGCACCAATTGAGATGAGGCTCAAAAGAAAGCCGTCTCTGGTGTGGACCAATCAGTTTCAAGGACAATGCATACATTATCAGAGTGTGTTTTTTGTTTGCATTTTGACCACAAGTATCGTGGTTAATGCACACATGATTCCTTGTAAAAAGGTTTCAGTTTTGTTACCAGAAAAAGGGGAAAACCCCTATTATTTTCACGTGTAACTCAGCAATACAAAAGTAAGACTGCCATATGCATGTTGAACTTCTTTCGCACCGTACGTAGCCAACCGTGCAAAAAAGACACCATGACAATAACGACAAAAAAAATATATATTTTTGTCTTTAAGCGCCCTCACGGTGAAATTGAATCCCAGGATGATATTCAGCAGTGCCTGTCCGTGTGAGGGCTGGCCATGTCAGACTCTCACCGCTCCGGCCGCATGGCTGTTTCGAATGCACACGAGTGATCTGACGGCATTGTAAGTCACTCCTCATCGGCCGGTGATGGTGCCAGAGGTGGAATCACTGTCAAAGTGCGCAACCGCGATTTATTCGGTGCGGGTGACCGTCCTGGCTCTTGAAATATTGATGGTTGGCTGTGAGCAGCGCGTGTGTGGGTGTGCCCAGTGTTTAAGCGCGCGGGTTATATTTCTGTCGGCGTCGCCATACGGTACAGCACATAACCCCCGCAAGGTTATGAATTTTCTCTACAAGGTGAGATCAATTGGAGGAGGCTGGTTTTAGTCACGTACGCATTCTCAGTTTGTAGGTTCAAACCCAACGCTGCAGAAAATGCGTGGCGCACGCACGCGCTCATTTTCTCATTGCGTTAACGAATTATCATTGCCGACGCGAGCCGGCTGTTTCGCCAACTTGCCCTCTGTAGCCTCTGGGCTCACGAGCTCAAATTAAAACTCATTGTCCTTACAATGCACCCGTGGGCTACAATCATCACGCAGGCCCCCTAGGTCATGTGGACAACACAGAAACTTTGTTGTAAAGCTGATTTATGGCAAGAGAGTCTACCGTTTTTTTCTCTCCCATGCTGATGCGACCGGGGAAACGAAGACCCGACTTTTGTGCAGACCTGCCAGAATTTGTATATTGACAGCAGGACACACACTACATTATTTATAACGACAGGTCATAGTGCGTTGACATACTTGTAAATTTTTCATCAACCATAGTTCTTGTTTCGGGTTTATTTACAGCAAAATAATGTCAGACGATCAGGGCGGTGGAATGCGACGTCCATGGGCCATCGGTGATCCATATACTCCGAGAGGAAACGGCAGGCCGCTCAAAGCTTGCTAACTATTTGCATAATCAAATAGCGCCGTGCTAGTGCATCGCATTGACAAGTAGAATCCGTGGACTGATAGACAGCTCACTTTAAGTAGCCGATCGAATGATTCTCCCCGTAAGTGCTGCAAGTCAATCAAGTGGCTTTCGGTCAGCTTCAAATGTACAAGAGAACAGAATGTCTTAAGGATGAATGTATTAATTGGATCGTTCAGAAATTTGTGTCCTCTTACATGGGCCCATAATCCCTCTTTACAAAATATGACTATTATCATCAACATTATTTCAGACCGATTGGACCTTTGTGCGATGATGCCATGGTGTAATGGCTCGAACACTGGCCTCTTTTTGAGGCGTGGCGGCTGAGAGAAGCATTAACGTTTCGTTAATTCCCCCCCCCCGCCGCCGCTTCTGTCTACCGAGGAGCATACATGGGCGCGCCACACTTAGTCCATCGGCAGGTCGCTTGTGCTCCTACAACATGCGGCCAGCACGGAAGAGTCGGCCAAAATTCCTTAGAGAGGGGATCTCTAGAGCACCCTCTAGAAGGTGGCGAGGTGTCATCTACCTCGCCTGGTCTACAGGAGGTCGTGGGTTCGATCTTGACCCTGACGCCTGCTGTATATTTGGAGTTTGCTTGTCTCTCTCTCTCCCTGTCGTCGCGTGCATTTTTCTCCGGGTCCTCCGGGTTTTTCCCTGCACATTTAGAATCAACAGGCTTTTGAGTATTTGGCGGCTTTACATTTCTACGTGATAAGCCACTTCTTTGAGCTATCATTTGTGGCTAGGGTGCTTCTGAAAAAGAGCTATATAACTCAGTGGGCCTTACCTGGTAAAAAAATATAGTTTAGTGGAGGTCACTTCCGCCAGTAGTGGCGTAGGAAAGACATTTCAGGGCTGCACCTCTACCTTGCTTCACTTTTCACCGTTACCTTCTCTCTCACCTGCGTGTCCACGTGCCACTGACAGGCCCCCATTGGCGCATTAATTGGCCACGAACGTGACAATCGGTGCAGCTTAACGAGCAACAAATACTGGTGCCATCCGAGCTCGTTTGACACAATAGTGTCCACAGCGCGTACCCCAGCCCCCTAAGCCTGCGAGCGCCAACCATGTAACGTTAGCGGTATTAGTGGCGGTGTTATTGCACGGCGGCGTGGAATCATCCAGGGTTAACAGTCGGTCTGGTTCGTTATGGCACCGGGAGTCGATAATGCAGGGAGCCTTTCAGAGTGCAGTGCATTGACGTGTAAGTCACAGCAATTGATTCCACTTACCAAATTAAACGGAGGATTTTCGAGTGAGCTCGCTCAATGCTTTTGCCAACCGTGCTGGCAAGGGGGAATATTTCTCTTTAGCCAAAAAGGATAAATTGATTCCCATTGTAACTTTAAATCAGCCCTCTGCAGCTGGAAGAGATGGCACACGCATAGTCTCATCTCGGGTCTGGCTTGCTGCCTATTGAGGCCAAAGGACGTAATTATAACGTGAGCAATTCGCCTCAGCGGTCCGTGAGAGGTAGGTGACTGCGTAGGTCACTTGCAGAAGGCCTGGTGGTGAGTTATAATACATCACCCAGCTGTGAGCTGTGTGATGAACGGCGCAGGGAAAGGAATTCTGAGCAGTGCTTTCGGGACGGTGCTTATGAATTCAATGTTGATGCTGTGCAGTGCCGTGTCGTGCCGATTCTCTGGGTAACATTTTTTTTTTTACATTTAGCTGCTTGCAGTCATGATCGTAGTATGCGATGCAGTAGTACTATAATTGATCGCAAGAATGCAAAATGAAACCACTGATCCCTTATAAAATGTTCTGCTGATTACCTGTGGATGCTGTCTAATTTCAGCATTTTTGCACAGTGATGTACGGAAGTATTGTCTTGAATTTTATTGTCTTATTACGAAATGGAAATTTTACACTCCCCGGCTTTCATCGGTGATATGGTTGGGAGCGCTCCAGACACCGGGGTTTAGGCCCTCGACACAAATGGCAATTAACCAATCGTGACGAAGTAGGGCCCTTGTGATAAAGCATCACGTTGAGGCTTTCCTGGGTAAACCAAAACAACCAAAAAATGCCATTGTGGAAACAACGTCTTTTTTTTGCCGTTAATAAAAAGAAGCCGGTGTAAACCATTTTTTTACGTCAAAACACGTAACATGTGCGTTCGCTTCATTTGCCGAATGTGCCATTACCTTCAGGCTAGTTACACAATATGCGGCTGTTTCCGAGCCCCGAGTTGTTTGGAGAACTTTCAGAACAACAGAGTTTGGCAGCATAGAGCAGATTAAATCACAAGGTGAATTTCATCCAATTCTCATCGCACCGCCGACTGCACAGAGTGCACTTTGCAATTTTGCAGCACCACGCGCCACAATCTACCAAAATTAGATCATCTGTAAAGTGAATGTATAATGCGACACTTTCTTTTTGTTATGCTTTTTCTTTTTTAGTAGCATTAAGAGCGTATCTCTCTCCTACGCAGATATTTACTCTATAAGAATTGGCCAAAAAAACGAAACGCAGGACCTGCCGAAAACATGAGAATCGGTGAGATTTTCCATAACAAAAATGCAAAAAAATCGCATTATTTTTAGTATTGGTGAGAAATTGCAAATGCCTTGCTAAACCCACTTAATACTATTGAGATGCCATCCTATTCGCATGGTATTACCAATGTGTGATTTGCACAACGCCAGGTGGGCTCTTCGACACCCACGCATTTCCCGCACCCAACCCCCTCGTCCTCCTCCATTCCAGCAGATTCAGAGATCAAATTAAAAGGGGCGAATGCAAGCGAGCACCGGCATGCCACGGGATCGGTCACTCACAAATCAGGGCCGCTGCATTGTGTGGGCGTGAGTGACACGCCCCCACACAATAGTGGCACGTGCGGCGTTGCTCTTGCGGCTCCAGTGTGGTTGCAGCGAGTTCCATATCGGAACTCCTCCCGTTTGCTCCGCTGTGCCGTTCCGCTGCAGCGCGTTTTGCTTCCCAGAGGTGTAGCTCGTGGTTCCGATGTGGCTGCAGTGAGTTCCATATCGGAACTCTTTTCACCCCCCCCACCCCCCTCCACCACGTTGCCGCCCGTTTGCTCCGCTGTGCCATTCTGCTGCTGCGCATTCGCTTCCCAGAAGCAGCGTCTTGCGCGCAGGTTTACGTGGACTGGGCTGCCACACACTTTGAATTGTCAGATTTGGCGGCTGCTTGGACGCTGTTCCCACGTTGCGTTGCGCGTAAGGGCGCACCACCATGCTGCCGCTGCTGTCTGGGATGATATTCACCACCGAGACGGGTCCTGCGTACTCGCCGTTTAAGAGCCACCCACCCAATGGACCCAATGGCACGAGGTTTTCCAGCAGCCAGGTAAGCGCGAGCGTGGCTTCGGAAAGTGGCCAAGTCGCCCCCCCCCCCCCCCTCGTAGTTCTCGTCACGAGCAGCCATGTGCGAGCTAAGCTCTTAACAAACCACCGCGGCCGATGCGGCTGCAGCGATGTAATTCTTGTCGTGGATTTTTTTTTACGCCGTGGAATTCCACTGATCAATGTTGTGCATTGTCCGTTGCCATGCCGGTGTAGTTAATGCACCTTTGGGTGTCACGTGTGGTATTCTAAAGTCGTGAACATTTCTTTCACGTTAAATATCTTATCGGCGTGGATTGCGGTGAATGTTAGATGGCTGGATTTGCATTGGTACAATTAGAATATTGACCTTATTTTAGGTTGGTTTATTGCACCTAGTGGATTCAATGTTCAGTATAATTGCCTCGTTACTTTTAAGTTTTTTATTATCCTTGTGGCAAATAAATTATGAAGTACCCCTTCAGTTCACCATTAAGACTTAACATTTTATAAAGTTGGCAATTCTGGTAATTTACACGTAGGCTGCCACATATGTTTGGGAGCCATTAAGAGAAAGTCCCATTTCAATTAAGTGCTACGGCAAGTATGCACGCGCCTGTCTCAAAGGCGTTTTCAGACATAAGCGGTAACTGGTGGTTTAGTTATCCACACAATTTGCTGATTGCTCGCCCTCCCCTGCCCATCGGATTAAACGCCCATCTGCCCAAGCACTTATTTGTCATTCCAGTTTAATCCCAGCCAATTTTATGTGATTAGCTTGCCCAAAGTTTTATTTGTTCATGGCACACCTCTGGGTCTGTCCTCTTCACTGTTGTGTCTGTGCTGCTTGGAATCGCCATGTCCATACTATCCAGCCATTTTATTCTGTTCATGTTATAGATATTTTTTTAACCTATGTCTCAATATACGTTTCACGATAAGACTGGACTGGTGCCAGAGTTGGTTAGCACGCTCCGCCATAAACACGGCGAACCCGAGTTCAATTCCTGGCCACGGATTTACATAGGCGCCAAGTGAAATGTGAACTGGTCTTGCCCCCCCTCCCCCCTTCTATATTGACCAGCGTGGTGAAGTATGGTCAAACAACCCCCGCGACTGACATACCACGAGGACGCCTTCGTTCAGCAGTAGGTTAACAAAGAGTTGTAAAATGTTATATATTTCATACCGCATCGACTTGAGTCCTTGCAATTCTGGGCATGCATGCAATTAAATTTAGTTTTAGCTCCAAGCAATTGATCTCGTTGCAGAAGTGTTCCTTGAGCCACACGCGGTGGGATAGAGCACTGCCATTAATTGTATTCGTGTTTGGGGGGGTGGGGGCGGATACAGTTTCTTTGTGCAATCAGCAGAGACTGAGCTGGGACCAATCAGCTGGCAGCACATGAGCATCTTGTTGACGAACCTCTCGGAGGAGAGACAGTGTTATATTATTATTGTCTGAGCCTATTCCGGTGGGCCGGCGTAGCTAGCTCCCTCTTGTATCGTGCAAATTTCACCGTCATCAAAGTGGCTACGAAGCCCTTTTGAGACCACTGCACCTGACCTGAATTAAACCGATATGCAGATGTGTGGGTTCGGAGCTACGGAACAGTGGTTAGTGCATTGCTCTATGTGCCCTGCCCGCTGAGAACTAAACTATTTTTTTTTCTATCTTTTTTCAAGAAGCGGCCTGGCCACAAATGGCGATAGCGTGGAACATTTATAGCAGTAAAATACTCTAAACGCATGTTTGTGAATGTGGAGGGAAAAACCGGAGGACCCCGAGAAAAATCCACGCGACTACAGGGAGAGGCACATACAAACTCCAAATATACAGCAGGCGTCAGGTTTGGGATCGAACCCATTACCTCCTGCATACCAGGCAAGGGAGTTAACATCTCGCCACCACGGCGCTGAACTTAATATTGGTTCCTGGCCATGGTTAATATTGGTAATATCAGTGGCGCGTCATGTGTCTTAGCTGGTCACGTCCCTTGCCCTCTACGCCACCGGCCTCTTCACCAACCCACACTGTCTAGCGTCGTGGGTGATGTGCCGTGAATTGCCCAACGTGGCACAGAGGGTCCTGTGTCTAGCTGCAGATGAAGAAGGAAATTTATATTATTTTAATTCTTATGTAGACATTTTACACGCAATGTGTTGCCTTTTATGAAATGAATAACTATATTATTTTATTTTAAATCTCTGATCTAAGATTAAAGATATATCATGCAACATTGAGTTAGCACATCCAGGACAAGTAAATAGATTTTCCGAAACTGCTATATTTTGCATTTGCACCATGATATCTTATCGTATTCCACTGGTGAATTTTATTGAAGAATGGGCCATCTCGGATATAAAATGGACCATCGTGCCAATTGACACGTCTCATCTAAAGCACAGGCAATTGTTTCCAATTGCAAAGATGCAGATCTGTCAAAAGTTGGAACGAGCAGCGTTTGCGACCTACGTCAAAGAATCTTGTAACTGTGGGGGCGACCGGGTAGGCCAAACGAATAATGCATGCCCATGTCAGAATCCTGACACAGCAGCGCTGAGATCCCAGGGTTTAATCCGGGCAGATGCGCGAGATTAAACCCCACTGGCACGTTAAGCGTGTTTGATGATCAGCCCAGACAGCAAGGACTGACAAATAAAAAAAAAGCGGTAGACATTTTGGTAATTACCTTCAGTTTGATCTAATGCAGCTCTGAGGTCTTACTTGACGGATGGGCACAGGGCAAACCGTGAACCCATCTGCACGGCTGAGAACCGCACTCCAGAGGTTGTGGTCACGCGAACCATGAAGGATGCCTTTCCAATGTCACTTCCAGCCCATTGACAAATGTGACGAGTGCTTTGCTGTCAGGCGGGGTTCCATAATGGAAAACTCTTTATCTGCGCCGCGATGGCAAGAGAACAAATTTGATGTAATTGATGAAAAGCAAAAAACAACACGGAAGGAAATGACCGTGTAAATGAAAGCAAAGTGGCAGGAATTGAGACACGGGGTTCTCTCTCCAGCCTTCCAATCATGCTCTTCTTCATTTTCCCTTTGTATCTATGTATGTTGAACTTCTTTCGCACCGTACGCAGCCATGGAAAGAGTTAATACTGATACTGGGCTGCTTAAACATCTAGTTTGTATGACACAGTGCCATCTGTTCGCGACCGTCAAGTCAAGCGGTGTTGCTCAAAACCACTTCAGATCTTAACACACGGACAGAGCTAAGAGATATTAAAGGGATGCCCACGTTCTCGCCAGCAATGCATATAAATTGTCAAAGCAAGTAAAAATAAACGTGCGGTGGTAAATCAAGGGCATGCATTCTGATAAACATGCAGGCACTTGCACGTGGACAATAAAAGACCAGGGAACATAGAGGCACCGATGTGCCCGCGTCACGACCGCAGTATTTACCTGTCCCCCTAATAACTGTCGAGTGTGGTGATGGCGATTCGTTCTCGTAAATCCCCAGTGGGCTTGGTGAATTACACAGAGATGGAGCCATAATTTGTGTGTGTGGGCAGGGGGGGGAACAGTGGCGCAGCTGTTCGCGCGCTGCACTACGAACCCGGCGACCCGAGTTCCTTTCCCGCTCATGGCCAGCACCAAGTGATGATTATCTCAACTGATTCTGAGCCTCTCCTAGGTCGACTCAGCCTCAAATGAGTACCTGGTGCGATGAGTAAACATCACTACTGGGGAGACAAAAGTGGCTGGGCGTGGTGCTGGCCACCCACCCCCTCGTGTGCTATTCCGGCCTTCGTAGGTGCTACTTGCAAACATTACTTGCCACAACAGTCTGTTAAGGCTATACGGGGGATCTTTGTCTGTTGTGTGAAAACCCACCCGCCTGCAGGGCCAGTCGGGCGCAGTGCTGCAAGTAGTCGTTCTGGTCGGCAGTACGGGAATGCATGAACGCTCAGGAAACAGCGAATTGACAAATCATATTCTTAGGTTTTTTCGGTAAAGTCACGTAGGTAAAACATCAAAATTAATGAAAATAAAATAAAATAAAAACAAAAATCACGACGTTTCGGAGGCAACACAAGTCTCCGTCATCAGGTGGGACCGTCACAGCCGAATTAGCTGCATCAAATGCAGCTAATTTTTTATTTTATTTTTTTTTTCATTAATTTTGATGTTTTACCTACGTGACTTTACCGAAAAAACCTAAGAATATGATGCCTTGCAGTCACGAAAGCTTCAAATCTAGAATTGACAAATCATTACTTAACGAGTCAATTCAATAATGTGAGCATTAATGCAATGGTCATGCAATGGCTAAAAATAACAGCCATGACTAAGGTAGAGCTGATCCATAGCACAGCATGCCCTGAACATTACATCTGTTGTGCAGATGTTTTCATTGCATCGATGTTTTTTTTTCTTCCTCTCCCCCCCTCCCCAAGAGGCCTGGCATTCTCATCAGCCAGCACACGTGCATTTTCATGGAACCTGCAGCATCTGTTCATTTTCCTTTTTGGCTCGGGTATTCCAGCCTGCCTTCCTTTGGAAAATTGGCAATTCGGTGGATTCCTTGTGTTACGCTCCCCAATCAAGCCACATTTTCCACTTGTGCAGAGTTGCCGGAGCTTTTCCACCGCGGTCCTGCTTTCTCTTCGTGATCGTTAGCTATCCACGGTTTTTATTACGAGGCGTTGGCAACTTTGTCATCCACACCCGCCGCATGTGGGGGGGGCCCCCTTCCCTCAACAATATCGCACTTTCGTCGCTTCCTTCCTACGGACGGAATTAAGTGTCGTGTTACAGTTCCACCAAATCCCACCAAATCCCACCCATTCTTCCCATTATGTTTGACTCTTACTCTGAACTCCCATCTTCCTGAAGGAAACCACTGAGCTGAAATGTCAATCTTCCTATCCTTTGCAGCACAGGAAACATCCGCATTTTTTTTACGTGGTCCAATTTACACCTTCAATTGTGCCGGACATGTGAATCTGTATGTGATAATTAGTGATTGTTATTAATCTGTATCATCATCATCAGCCATGATCAGGCCTCGCCAAGCCACCTCTCTGATCCTGCAATGCACTTATACATCCAGCACATGCCCATGAACTAATCGCTCCATCTCCTTGGTGTGGACGTCCTTGGTGACAGAGTTCATTCCTTGTCTGCCGCTCCGCTGTTCTCCCTGTCCATCGTCCACCCATCATCACTTTCAGCAACAAGTCTTGCCCAAGCCCACTTGGATTAGAGCTGGAAATCTGTGAAACTACTGGACATCTGTGGAAAAGAGCTTCATAGCTTATCGGATTGTTTCAGTATAAATACATATTGTGATTCTGGAAATCGTACGTTCCCATATCATCACACGCGCTCCTCTTACTGTCTCTCAATGTAATTCCAAGCGTTCATCTCTCCGCGCTTCTTTGTGCACTTTTCAGCTTTTGTTCCATATTGTTCATCATTTAATAACCAAGTTTCTCACCCATGTGGCACAGCAGCTAGTACTCAACACTTACAATCTGTGTATACGTTAACAACATGTACCAATGATGGCCGTGCACGAGGAGTTGTATTACCATGCAACAAAGGATGCACATTGCTATTCAATTAGCGTTCAGGACGATGTAAACCAATGCTGCATTATTACGTATCTTCAAGTTTTTTCCACGCACAGTTGCATCGCCTCGCCTCTGTGCTGTTTGTGGCCCGCAGGCCCTGGAGTTGCCAGGCACAACGACGGAAACCAATCCTTAATTAGAAACAAAAGAGAAACGTCAAAATATATACGAATAACGCCACGAGCTCCGGCCAAATAAAATGTGCGCATTATTGGCTGCATTGTCAGAGCGCAGGATTAAACCCCTAAACGCCATCCCAATTTAGACAAATGAGCCAGGCAATGATTTTTGTCTCTCTCTTACGAGGCCGTGTTAATGGAAAACGCACAGAGGTTGATTCCTCCTCTTAAAGCCTCACTGGGTTGCAAGGCTAAACCGCCTGTTTTGGGATGTTTGGCCAATTTCTTAATGGCTAGCTTTGCATGTGGGAGGAAACTGTAGTCCCCGATGGAAATCCACATATACATACGAGAAGAACGCTCGTATAATACCACCCGGGGAAGTCGGGAACCTTAGCATCAGATTATTTTTTAATACTGGATGAATCTGATGAGCTATAAAGCGCTTTTTTTTTTTTTACAGATGTCCAGTATCCAAGCTAATTTGCTGCACCATCCCCAACAGTCACCTGATTGGTGGATGCTGTCTCTCGCAGGCTCCGTAACTGTGTAATCCACCAATCCCATCTCGAAAGTCGGTGGGTTAGCGGCGGTCACACGGCGGCGATTGCTGGACCGCACCTCCAGCGGCAAGTAAATCGTCGCTGTGTGCTCCAAAGGGACGATCCCGGATTACCGATCCCCAATTTCCATTGTGTTTGCTGCCAGGGTATTGTTTATGCCCCCCCCCCCCTGCGCTATTAATCACCGCGATTGCTTTCTCTTGAGCACGTTGTCTTGCTGGGGGCAGTGGGTGGTGTTATCACCGCGTGCCACGCGCGCACGCTGCAAACACCACTCCCCTCCACGCGCACGCTGCAAACACCACTCCCCTCCACGCGCACGCTGCAAACACCACTCCCCTCCACGCGCGCACGCTGCAAACACCACTCCCCTCCACGCACACACTGCAAACACCACTCCCCTCCACGCGCACGCTACAAACACCACTCCCCTCTTTATGGATTTGCGTGCGGCAAATGCGGGGCATGTGTGCCGTCGGCATATGTTTCCTCTCGTGCCCCCAAGAGTGAGAGGAGAGGAGCGCGTGAGTTGGAGAAACGTACGCAAGCTGGGGAAATCGCAGTGACTGTTAAGAACAATGCAATATGGACGCGCCGCTCGAGGTGATGATAAAACTGTACATTATACTATTTTAATATTTTTGCAGGTAAGGCCCACTGACCCATATAGCTACTTTTCAGAAGCGGCCTGGCCGCAAATGATAGCTCAACGAAGTGGCTTATCACGTGAATATTTCTAGCAGCCAAATACTATAAATGCATGTTTCTAAATGTGGAAAAATCCATGCGACCACGGGGAGAACATGCGAACTCCACATATATACAGCAGCTATCCAGGTCGAGATGGAATCCACGAACCTCCTGCATACCGGGCGAGAGAGTTAACATCTCGCCACGGTGGCGCCCTTGCTACAGCCGATGTGTCGAGATTAATGGCAGCGGCAAAAGCAAAGGAACGATGGAATTACTTGACATGCAGGTGCAAGATGTTGTCGACGGCTTGGGGGAGGGAGGCCTTCATCCAGCAGCGGATTGATCATGGCTGATGGTGATGGTGATGATCACGAGCCCAAAAATCCTCCACTTGTTTTACCTGTTTACTATGTGTATCATATACTGGCAAGCTATTAATCTGAATCGGAATATGTATTTATTCTGGAGGAATCGTACGTGAGCTATGTGATGGCAAGTTCGGATGACACTTTAAAAAGAAGCACATTGCCTGCCTGTGGCTGCAGAAAGCATTGTCAGTGTAGAATTCACGTTGACAAAAGCTACACGGTTGTGACCGATTTATAATTTATATTTACATTGTTTGTGAACTTTGTAGGATCAATGCAAATGCGCACCTCAATGCGCTGAATAAAGGAACTTTGATTGGAGTGAAAAGCGAAGCAACAAAAAAGGCCTTCAAGTCGCAAATACCAAAATGGCAGGTCCTATACGAAACTGTAGTTTGTTCTGGGAGTTTTTAAACTGCAACATAATTAAAATCAGCCAGCGGCACGCGTTGAACACGGCCTGCAAGTGACCACGATGTAGCCATTGGCTATTTAAATTAAACAAGTTGCGAGTAATGATACGACAGACCTGTTCTTCACCTGAGGACGGCTGCTTGCGTTGTGGCCGAAACGTCGTGAGAATTGTATTTTATAATGTTTTATTTATTTTATTTTATTATTTCCCTTCTACGTGACTTTACCGAAAGAACCAAGAAAATGAATCCCTGCAGTCACGAAAGCTTTAAATCGAAATTTAATGATATCTATTTATATAATATCTGATTCTCACAATCACCTCTTGCGGCGTATATATTATCACAGCCAACACGTGTAACCACCGCCTAACCACGTAGTCATTTGTAATCCTTTTGAGTGAGGGCGACCCACTGTGGTCTTTTACGTCTGCGGTCAAGCCATCGACGTGCACCAACCCCCGGCATGAACGATGAAGGTCGACAAATCGCCCCTTAACCTCAGCAGTGGCTCGCCCTGGCGCCCGGGGATTGATGGCTCTTTGATGTTGGCGGGGGGGTGGGGGGAGCTGTTCCAACAACGGATTGTGCCACCTTGCCCGTGGAAGTGAAACGAACGCGTTATGAATAGCGGGCGGCGGGGATCAATTTAACCCTGATGACGTTGACGCTGCGTGCGGATGTTGAAAATTAATTGCCTCCCGCTGATAGCGTCGCGCGTCAGAGAGCCGGTCCCGCGAGGCGGCTTGCAGTCCGCCAGTGTTGGGCGTCGGTGTGAGAAACTGATTTATTCCTCGTAATTCACAGGCTTCAAGATTGTTAGAAAATCTTGCTATTCCCCCCCCCACCCCCCCAAAAAATTAAGTCCTGCAATGTTTTTTTATTGCTTAAAATTGCTCAGGCACTGCACCCTGCTGCTTCGATATGCCAGAGCAAAGTGTGCTTCTCACCGCTCACAATTTGAACGTGACGTATCCGTGACCATCCTTTAAAATCTGAATACAAGTCGTTGTGAAGGGTATTTGCTACGCGAGTCCCAATTTAAACATTTTTAAACTACAGTTTGTTGTGCTACCCCCCCCCCCCCCCCCTTCGCACCTCTGATTTGCACGGTTGGCTACGTACGGTGTGAAAGAGGTTCAGCCTACACGCATCCAGGGTGTGGGGGTGGTCATACAGCGGTGCGCGCGATGCGCTGGAAACCCAGTGTCGCTGAACAGGCCAGAAGCGAGGTGCCCGCTAAACCCAGTTTCAAAGATGGTCACCGACACGCTCCATTCCTGCTCCACCGTTCCTGTAAGAAAAAAATATTCGTGAATAAATAAATAGAAATGAATAATTACAAAGAGAGTACATTTGGCTCGATATATACGACTTCATATACGACTTCATTGAAAATGTTTTTCTTGCTGCTCTGCGATCAGGGTGTTGAGTTCACGGGTTCACGTTGGACCGAGTTTCGTGGCTAATCTTGTCAGCATTTCAGGTGGCCCGCAATGTTTAATTAATGATTCGTGATGGTTGCGTTAATAAGGTTAGTGCGTGCGATTGTGTTGTCGAGAGCGCCTAGTCTTACTTTCGGAATGCCATTGCCACTGTGTTTGGCAATTGGGAACATTTGTTTTACTCCACGGTTATCATGAAACACCGCGGCCTGCTTCATGTTGCCACAAGCTATTCACTATCGTAATGATGCGTCTACTCGCAGACCCATTGCATTGTCGTTTATCTTTCATATCAGTGTGCGTATGAAACGCATCCTTACAAATCCCTTGTATAGAGCTTCATGGGATTTATTCATCAGGATTTTTTTGTCGAATTCAATTGGACTCAGCCGATGGATATTCGATTTACTTTACATTTTTATAGGATTGTGTATGATTTGCAATTTTTTCAATTTTTTTTATAAATAGAATGCCCTTAGCCCCGAGTACAATTTCGTCAGGTAGGATTAGCGATACAGTTCGTCTGATTCGCTGACGATGAGGCTTGATTCCACAAGCAATACAGTTTGTTTTTATCCAGCAGAAAAAAACACATGTGCAGATACGGCAAATGCAGTGTTACCATCACATGCGTAACAAAGAGGAGGTCATCATCATCATTTGCCATGATCAATCCACTGCTGGATGAAAGCCTCCCAAAACCGTCGCCGCCTCTCAAGGCTCTGCGGTGTGAGAATTCGCCCCGCAGCTGCGCCTGAGGCAGTCTCATCGCTCCGCTGTTCACCAACTGGCACCAACCAACGATGGTGAAGAAGTATGGCTGAAGCAACCCCTCCCATGACCCACGCATCGGTTATGTGGTGTGAAAAAGGTTACAGCGATTTGCTGCTCAAATGAGCATTGATGTCATTCCCCACCAGCCACTGGTGAAAATTCTGTACTCCAATAGCAGGGTTGATTTTTAAACTCTTGAACTATAAACTAAACTAAACCATTTTTATTTTACCATGTAAAGCCGACTGAGCTATGTAGCTCTTTTTCGGAAGGACCTGGCCACAAGTGATAGCTCAACGAAGTGGCTTATCGCGTGGAAATTTATAGCAGACAAATGCTCTTAAACGCATGTTTCTAAATGTCGAGGGAAAAACCGGAGGACCCGGAGAAACATCCATGCGGCCACGGTGAGAACACCCAAACTCCAAATATACAAACGTCAGGGTTGGGTTCAAACTCACGACCTCCTACATACCAGGCGAGGTCGTTAACATCTCACCACCGAGGTGCCCCAATGCTTGTGCTATGGATATACTCACCCCAGCTGTTGATTTCTCCACAAAGTGGTACTCATTTGTATCGACCCCAGAGGGATGATGGGCTGAGTCAAGCCCCCAACCAGCATATGATCTTGCAACCTTCCAATTGCGCACTGCTCACTCCACAGCTGAGGCACCTGGTTGGTTCCATATGCGATAGAGAGCTGTGATGTATCTTGATGTCTACTTAAAGAGTGTGGGTCGAAGTCAAGTGTGTGAATATTTTAAGGGATGCTGTTTTAGACTTTGCGAACAGGGGAGGAACATTTTCTAACATTTGACTGTGCGTACGTTGGCAGGAGGTATCAACCAGGTGCAAAGTTTGGTTAAAAAAAATCTTTGTAATGTTAAGAAAAAAGTTTATCAAGGAAATCCAAACTGGGGAATTTTATATATCTTCATGAGCGTTTGTCTCGGGATGTTTTACATGTATATTTTGGGGCATTAGTTTGCCAGTAGGGGACACCGATTGCTCTGCACAGTCCCAATTGAGTTTAAATGGCTGTCAGTTTTCTAGTTGCAAGAGACATACTCTCAATGTAGCGCCACCTGGCCATATATAACAGTGTTATGCTAAGATTGTCTTCAGTGTAAACATGAATTTGACACAATGACAATTCAGTGGGTCCATCCAACAAAATGTTTTTTATGTGCCTGTGACTGGTTCTGACTATTTGAGATAGTACATGGTTTTGTCAGCTGTCTTGATCTGTGCCAAAAGTTCCACACCCCACACACATGAGCTCATTCGTGGACACTTAAAGGTTACTTTTTAGTTCCTTTGTCATGGAGGTGATAACTAGATTGCCTGGAGAAACCCCAGACATCACACAGTGACAAAAAAAATCACACTTCAAGTCCAACTGTTTGGAATCCTAATGTCTGCAATGTTAAAGGTTGGCGTCAAATCCGTTGTAAGTTGACACAACTTACGTTTCGAATAGCCTCATCCACAGCTTGTAATATACGTCGTACGTATTTCAGAGGATCTCATTTTTCGATGGTGAATCGAATCGACGTTCAGACTTTCAATTCCTCATTGTTTTTTTGGAGCTTTACAGAAATAAAACTGAAACCAAAAAGTCGTCGAAGTAGAACGACTGCTGCAGGACAAATACATCCTCGCGGCATGCAGAATGGATCTCAGGAAATGGGGGGAAATAGTTTCAGACTATAAAACAAAACAAGGGGGAGAAGAAATCTTAAGGGGTTTCAATCGTGTGCTATTTGCAGCACTGCACTATTTTTCCGGTCTGCGGGAAAAAAAAGGCGTCTGAAAATGGTGTGAATAGTAGCAGACGAATAATAATAATGATGACGACGATGAACCCGTGATCGCCGCTGTTAGAAAGCCACAAGTAATTCAACACGTCGCATGTGCCAAATGTGTTCTCGTATCCTGTACGAATTGTCAGGTGATGTGTAAAAACGGCATGCTACACAGCGGTGTGGTATTTTGACGAAGCTGAGTCTCTCTGATTAACTAACTGGATGTGGGGGTTGTTATTGCATTTTTTTTTTATAAAACATGAACGTAGTCGTGTAGCATCATAGCGTTTAAATGTGTTTAGATCTGGGTATGAGTCAGAAGTGTAGTGGAAAACGAGGTTTTTGCTAAGTAGTAAGTAAGAAAACCAAACGTGTTTTTCGAATCAATGCCGTATATTCCCACAGGCTCACGCAGGAATATGCAAAAATGTTAAGAATATGAAGATCTGTGGATAGTGGCATTGATGTAGACAAATGTTGCCACAAATGATGCCACAGGGCTGCTTAGTCATCCTGCGAGTAACCTACTCAAGGGACAGGCTGCCTCTTTTGCCGAATTGAACTCGTGCCCTCGTTCAATCGCGTGATCAAGAATAAGATCCTTTATCTGGTCGTCGTTGAGTGCTTGTTGCATCCTAACATCCGTCTTGGGTTGGGATGCGCATTTGTGATCGCCGTATGAAAATGTGTGTCTCGGTGTTGTATGTTAAGTGACACCTGTTGACAAGAAATAGGGATCCTATTCCAGCAAAGATTTTCCGTTGCGGTAAAAAAAAATCTAAATAAAATGTGTTGCTTCCCAACTCAATGGGGTGGTGTGCTCATTACCGGTTTGTAACTCGAAGCCAATGGTGGAAATTACGCGGTACTTTTGACAACCACGGTTAGCTTCCCACAAAACGGTCCTCATTTTGATCAAGTGCCAGGAGTATAGTTTTTATTATTATCATTAACCCAGCTGAGAACTCCAAAGACCAGGATGGTCTTAATTTGCGAGTGAATTTGGGGCATTAGTTTGCCAGTAGGGGACACCGATTGCTATGCATAGTCTCAATTGAGTCTAAATGACTGTCAGCTTTCAAGTTTCAAGATCAATACTCTCAATGTAGCGCCACCTGGCCATTTCTCACAGTGTTATGCTAAGATTGTCTTCAGTGTAAGTTTCCAGTTGTCACATGAATTTGACACAATGACAATCCAGTGGGTCCATCCAGCAGAATGTTTTTGGTGTCTGTGACTGGTTCTGACTTTGAGATAGTACATGGTTTTGTCAGCTGTCTTGATATGTGCCAGAAATTCCACACCCCAATACATCTGAGCTCATTCACGGACCACTTAAAGGTTGACATTCTACATAACCGTATGTTGTATATACTATCATTGCCTGGTTGCCAATACCTGTGCTCAGGCGAGCACCATTCAGCAAATGGTTAAATCGTAAACCTCTTATTGTGAAATGCCTCCAGCTTATAAATCAATAAGCTGCAGAGTGCATATCATGGGCCTCTTGATGCGTTCCCACATCATGATAAACGAGACCCAAGCCGTGATTGGCCCAGCTCAGCTCCGGGTCTTGAACCAATACACGCGGTGGCTTAGTGAGGGCGCCACGGTTGGCAAGATGTTAACTACCTCGCCTGGTATACGGGAGGTCTTGGGTTCAATCCTGACCCTGCCGCCTATATATTTGGAGTTTGCGTGTCTCTCTTTCCGTGGTCGCGTGGATTTTTTATCCGTGTCCTCCGGGTTTTTCCCTCCACGTTCATCGACTTGTGTTTAGGATGCTATACATGTCCACGTGATTAGCCACTTCGTCGTTGTGCTATCATTTGTGGCCAGCTCGCTTACAAAAAAGAGCGATATAGCTCAGCGGACCTTCTCTGCTAAAAAAAAAAAGTTTAATTGTTTAGTTTTATCCCAAAGTACGTAGTATATATTCTTTTAGAAGTTTTAAAGGCATTTGTTTTTATCTCCATGAAAACACAGCCCTGCAGTTGACCTGCGTGAGAGAGACGCCGTGAGCGGCGCGCGACTCGTCCCCGTTGAACCCGGCGACGCATCGCAAACGCTCCTGTGGGTGGCGGCTCCGATAACAGTGGCCCGGGAGAAGGTGAACTTGGCAACTCCAGGTGCAACACCGCAGACTTCCACTGGCATCTTGGCTCGGGTCCACTTGCCTGTTTTGTGAACCGAGCAAGCGGGCTATTAATACAAAGTTATTGTTATTGATTTACTCCTGGCCAGACTACTCGCCTTTCTTTTTTTTTGTCTGTTTACCCATGCCGAGCGATTTCTCTAATCCGTTTTGTAAAGATAAAAACATGGTCTATGAATACAATAGTAGTAGGTTTTTACCCTTTTAAACTGGTACAAAACTGACACCTTTATTCAAGGCATCATGTTTGCAATAACCACAACACAAGTAGTCAAAAAAAGCAAACAAAAAGAAGCAACTCTGATAATGATAATAATATGCACTGTCCTTGAAGTTGATTGGTCCACACCCGAGACGGCTTTCTTTAGAGCCTAGTCCCCATTGGTGTTGGACCAGATGACACCAGAAGGCGTACAACTCAAACACAGTGCAAACATGATGCCTTGAATAAAGGTGTCAGTTTTGTACCAGTTTAAAAGGGTGAAAACCGACTACTATATTTTGCCACTGGTAAAAGAGATCTCATAGTGTAAATGCTATGAATACAACTTTTTTGTTGAAATATTTTCTTGTTTTTCTCTCACTTTTATTGAAATTGTTGTATATCACCATCATGGCATGAGACAGAGTATCCACTGAGCACTGTTACAGAACCCGAGGAAGGCCATTTTACAACACTTCTTCTGAGATGCCTTCAAATAACCGTTTTCTCATTCTGGCAGTCACACTTTATGGCACGACCCACTTACACAGGAATGTTTGTCACGTGGAAATCAAGCGGATCTTTATTCATTCGCATGCTGGAATTTACCCGATTGAAGTGAAAACTCTCATTTAACATCGTGTGCTGTGTGCAGTCATTTGTGACCAAGGCTGAGATCGCCAACTCGCTACACTTGAGAACCCGGTTTTATCACGTCTGTTGATCAGGAAACATTTTTTTAATTGAAATGTTTTATCAGGCCTCACAGTTTCCAACTTTTTTATCTACTCTGTCTCTGAAGCCTTTCTAATGATGTGTTGTGAATAAGGGCCATTGGTCAAACGTCACCTGTTATATATATCCCCCCCCCACCAATTTTAAAGCAGTGTTATTGGTTTAATCATGGGTGGTGGAGACTTGGATTGAATCAGGATGCCAATTTAACACGTAGGCTTTCGCGACCAATATTATTCATAATTAACGTTTTTAGGTTAGATCGTGTTATTTATAAATGTGTCGTAACCCTCCACCACCCGACACGGCCAATCAGTAAAAAATTGCTGGATGCAATTACCAGCAAAACGTCGTACTCAAATTGTAAATGTTGTGGTTTCACGCTTCAACACACTGGTGGGCTGAAGCAGTGAACTATATGTCTTTTGTCAACGTGACATTTTTTTACTGATTGGCCGTGGTGGAGGGTTACGACAAATTTAAAATAACGCGATCTAAACCCAAAAACGTTGAATCAGGATGCCAATGTTGCTGCCTCAGTGCACCGACTCCTCATCTGCCTGGTCACCCCAGGGTCGATTTAATTTTTCATTTTATTTCAATGAACCGCCTTTACAAAAGGGTCGGACTCGTGATAAAGACACATGCCGCCGTTTGATCACGTGGAAGCCGTCGTCTTGCTACTCCGGTGGGCAATTAAGGTAATTGTTGGAAAATTTGTCGTCAAATGTAATTGTGATTGATTAAGGATGACGTGATTGAATTTCAGTCATTATGATTACATTACCTTGTCGGATTTACGAAGTCATTCAGTGCACCGTAGGTGAACTAAAGGTGGCTTTTTTTTTGTCAAGCCAGTAGTAATATTAAATGAGAAACCAAAAAAATGGCATAAGTTTAAAATTAGAATAATTGGTTTCAGACAGGGTAGATAATACTTGCAGCAAGACGATAAGCACTTTGAGGCGCTTGGTCAATAATGAAAACGTGTATTGGCCTTGACAGGTTTTGCTTTTGATGAATGATTTGGTGACTCATAGCGTGTTAAAGTGGGTGTGTGATGGGGGGTTTTGATGTTTTATTCATTGCGAGATTGAGACTAGTGCTTCTTCTCCTGCAAGTTGGACTGCCCCTTTCGGCACGCGCGTACCAGAGAGATGAGCCGAGAAACGGCTGTCTTGAAGGCTCTAAATCAGTGGTTCTTAACCTGGGTTCGATCGAACCCCAGGGGTTCGGTGAGTCAGTCTCAGGGGTTCGGCGGAGGTTAAGACACACACCTGACTCGTATGATTGTGCACCAGTAAAACATATACCTATGTTTTGAATTTGAAAAAATAATATTTTATTTTTCCAATTAATAAGGGTTCGGTGAATGCGCGTATGAAACTGGTGGGGTTCGGTACCTCCAAAAAGGTTAAGAACCACTGCTCTAAATGTTACGACCAAAGGTGACCACGGTGGCGAGATGTTAACTACCTCGCCTGCTCATGGGTCCGATCGGTAACCCCCCTGACACCTGCATATTTGGAGTTGGCATGTCTCTCTCCCCTGTGGTCGCGTGGATTTTTCCCCGGTGCCTCTGTGTTTTTTTCCTTCTTCCACATTTCGGATCACGCACGCGGTTAGAGTAATTGGCCGCGAGAAATTTCCACGCAATAAGCCACTTCGTTGAGCTATCTTTTGTGGCCACGCCACCTCTGAAAAAGGCGGATATAGGTCAGTGGGCCTTACCTGGTAAAGTAAGAAAATATATCTCGTTTAGATTGCGCAAGGTATTGAAAAGCTACTGTACCTTTTATTTCCCAATCAGCACTCACCTCGGTTCTATTATTGTTGTTGTGGAAATGCATTCAGTGCTTTTATGTGCAAAGCAAAGTGTGAGCATGCTTGGTTTAAATTGGGATGCTACACTTCATTGAATTATGTCACTGGTTCTTAATAATTAATTAAATGATGCGCCACTTCTTAATGGGATGTAAATGATGATGTCTTTGGGAAATATAATACCTTTAGTTTGCATAGCCGTAAACACGTGGAAAACTTTTTACTATATGTATTTCACTCTGCTTTTAAAATGTAAATTTATTTTAAATTCGTAAAGCCTGCATTATTTATGTAGCTCCCCCTTTGGATTACAAGGGGCGTCACGGTGGCTAGGAGATGTTAACTACCTCCCCTGGTATACAGGAGGTCGTGGGTTCGATCCCGACCTTGACACCTGCTGTATATTTGGAGTTTGCATGTCTCTCTCTTCGTGATCGTGTGGATTTTTATCTGGTTCCTCCGGTTTTCCCCCTCAACATTTAGAAACTAGCGTTGAAAGTATTTGGCTGCTATACATTTCCACATCCATAATACAGTTTTTTTTGGGTTAGATCGCGTAAATATAAAAGTGTCGTTAAACCCACCACCAGCCGACACAGCCAATTAGTAAGGTTTGTCACGTAAACAGAAAATGCCAATTCGTTACTAGTACAGCACACCGGTTGTGTGTTGGAGAACTTTCATTTGTGGCCAGGTCGCTTCTGAAAAAGAGATATTTCGCTCAGTGGGCCTTTCCTGGTAAAATAAAACATAGTTTAAAAAAACATTACGGAAGATATTTCAGCACCCAATATTTTTACCCAGTTTAATTCTGCTGTCTCAAAACCATGCCAATTGATGGAAGAATCCAATCGGATTTTTTTTCAGAGCAGTTTACTCCGTGTGTTTGCGAATGGCTGCAGGTTATTTTATTTTTTACAAGACAGTTCCCACAGTCTGCTATGAGATGCTTGCATCGCATTCAATTGGTTATTTGTTTTATTCTTACCGTTGGCATTCAGGCAAATTATGTCCAAACTCTATTTAAGACCGAAACAGAATGAATTCTCCACAATCACGGCTATCTATCGCCTGATGAAGCTGGTTGTAATCACCAACGGAAGGTCGTACTGGAATTACAAATGTTGTGGATTTACTCTCCAACACACCGGTGTACTGAACTAGTAACTAATTAGCATGTCTTGTTTACTAATTGGCTGTATCGGGTGGTGGTGGGTTTAATGACGAAGTTATATTTACGTGATCTAACCCAAAAACAACTTTATAATGGTTACATTTAACGCGATTGTTTTGTGCGCAGTCTGTCGTTGGCCGTGCCGAGGCCGTCAATTCACTCCACTTGAGGACCTGATTTAATCTCAAGTGGCAACACAGATGCGAACCCAGGACCTCAGCAGTGCTGGCTCAGCACTGTGACCTCTTGAGTCACTCGGCCACCTCTGCATGTCTACGCTTTATTAGATTCGGGTTGCCTATCGACTCTCCGGGATTATGCACTCTTCCTCTTTCGAGCCACCGCAAGAGAGTTCTGTGAATGGGGGCACACACAAAGAACACAGCGTTACTACCCTGATCGGACGCGGACTTTCTCTCCACATGGTCGTGTAGATCTTTCTCCGCGTCCTCCCGTTCTTCCCGTCCACTTTTAGAATCAAAGGTTACGTTTAATTAGATTTTTCACCGATGTCCAAGGCAAGGAATCGACCCCACGTAAACACGCGCATGCATGGCACACGCATGCCCGCTCTGCAAGAGGTCGTGGGTTCGATCTCGACCCTGACGCCTGTATATTTGGAGTTTGCATGTTCTCCCCGTGGCCGTGTGGGTCTTTCTCTCGGATCTGGTTTTTTTCTGGGTCCGGTTTTCCCCTCCACATTTAGAAGCAACGTGCATTTTTAGAGTTATTTGGCTGCTATAAATGTCCACGTGATGAGCCACTTCGTTGAGCTATCATTTGTGGCCAGGTCGCTTATAAAAAAGAGCTATGTAGCTCAGTGGGCCTTACCTGGTAAAATGAAAAAAATAGTTTATAGTTTAGTTTATATCTCCTCAATGCTCACAGTAACTGTCCTGTAAGCCAAATGTACACTTCATCATTTGTCAAATTATTTGTCTTTCATGTTAACATTAGATTTTTTAGAGTATGATCGATTAATTTTTGCAAGCATATTAACATTCATAATAAAAAAAAATCCTCAGTCATTGCTAACTTACATTTTTATTTTATATTGACAATTATCTTACCGCTTATAGTTATTTCGCGCATAATCCCTCTTCAAGCTCTGCACAGAACGCACATCTGTATGGTGTTCTCCATCACTGTAATGATGGATGGTGTTTAATATTCTGGCCTCTGCAGGAAGTTTTACAGAGGGGCATTCACTTATATATTTTGTTCATGCGAATGCCATAGTCTCATTTTAACTGCAAAAGCACGGCCGAGATTATCGCTGCTGCCTAGAGCCCCATTAATGTCAATTTTTACGAGTCGCTCGCTGCACCAGTAAAAGTGGCAAGCGGCCACTAGGCAGCGTTAATACAAGACAAAGATCCCCCGTGTAGCGTTAACAGACTGAAAGGGCAAGTGCTGTTAGCGAGCACCTATGAAGGCCGGCACGGCACACGAGGGGGTGGGTGGCCAGCACCACGCCTGGCCGCCTTTGTCTCCCCAGTGGATATGGTTACACACCGCACCAGGTACTCAATTGAGGCTGAGTCGATCTCGGGGAGGCCCAGGACCTTTTCAGATTATCGTCACTGCTGTTGGTGGCAGTGAGCAGTAATTGAACTCGGGTCGCCAGGTTCAGATCGCTACACTACCGCTCCCCACAGCACAAGCACACGCGCCGGTAGTTCTCGGGAGATGGGATGAATGATTAGTCCTCGAATTAATACGAATGCCTCCTTTTAGTTGGCTTTAAATTGTATCCACAAAAGTTTTTAGTTCGCTGTTGACATTGAACAGCTTTCGTTGGCTTAAGGCGTATTCCCTTTTAACGACGGCGCGAATTGCCCTGCACCTTTGTACGGCATTGTTTATTTTTAATACAGCACAAACGCTCGTGGGTTTATATTAAGCCTTCGTGATAAGACTATTTGGAGCATGTTGGCTTTTTTTTTTTAAACAAAAATTTCATCGTTATTAACCTTTTTGCCTTGCGTTGTTTTCCCAAAAGGCTCACGAATTCCAATTAGATTAACATATATATAGAAAAGGTGCCATGGACTTGCGTTTATCCGAAGACAGTGCATTGTGAGGCCTGCACATCGACATGTGGATCCGGCTAAAGCTTTGGATCTGATGAGTCGGATGACATTGGTTGAGAATAGACTGAGGTACCCACATGGACAATCCACTACTCAATAAGGGCATCCCTACACCATGCGGATTGTGCTTTTTTTTTACCATACTTCACACTGGTCAGTGAGGGTTGGTGAAGGTGGGGGAGGCATATATGTGGTAGCATGGAAGTGTGGTACAACAGATTTTGCTGCACAGCCCTTTGCTGCCCACCACTTAGCTCCAAGACAAAGATCCCCCGTATAGCCTTAAGATTATTTTGGGGAAAGTGCTGTTTGCCAGCACCTATGTAGTCCAGAACAGCACACGAGAGGGGGGTTGGGTGGCCAGCACCAGGCCCGGCCGCCTTTGTCTCCCTCGTAGCGATGTTTAAACTCCGCGCCAGGTACTCATTTGAAGCCGAGTCAACCTATGTGAGGATAATCGTCACTGGTGTTGGCCGTGAGCGGGAATCGAACTCGGGTCGCCGAGTTCGTAGATCAGCACGCTAACCGCCTCGCCACTGCTCCCTCCCTATGACAACCGCTAGTGCATTCTGGTCACCCGTCTAAGCGCGATCCAAGTTTATCACTGCTTTGCTTCTGAGATCTGAGAATATCGGGCACATTCCCGGTGACTGGGCCATAGGCAGACTGATACACGTGACTGCTATTTTGCTCTTTTAGTTTTTGATGGTGAAACATATTCTCCTTTATGATGTATGTTTCAGCCCACTTTTGTATAGCTGTGCTGTTTTGTGTTGAACAAGTATTCGTCACTGGCTCTTTCCGAGGATATCAAAAATACCCGGTGGTGTTTGTTTTAAAAGGTCACATATTGCTGATCAGACTCGGAAAGTCATCATCAGTCCAGAGTTTACCCGCTTAATCTAATGCAAAAAAAAACCAAGTCCAGAAGACCCACAGGCTGCTGGTGGCGAAATAGGCCCTCATCTGTTTACTTATTATGAGCCACGGAGCGCTGGGGAATGAGGACAGACCCGTTATTGCTCATGAAGACATTTGCACACACACCATCACAAGGGGAATGTTTTATTGACCCAGGTCTTTATTGGAGTTTATATTTGCATCCATTAAATAGCATATTAGAATGATCATTCACATCCCTTTGTGAATCCACCCCTGGACCAAGGCCTATTCATGCCACGGCAGTCATGGACATCATTTGTCCGGAATTCATCATCATCATAGGCAGGTCCGGGTTTGTGATGTGGTGGGCCCAAACCCAGTTCAGACGTAATTTGCTACTGATGTTAGCCGTGACTGGGAACCGAACGTGTATCGCCAGGATTGTAGTGTGTAATGTTTGTATGCTAAACGCGAACGGTGGGTGAAAGTGGAGCATTTTGGTGACCATCGATGTAACTAAGCAACACGGGGTTTATAGCGTTCCACACTTACCGCTGTATTACCTCCCCCATCCTGTACGCACGTATGTAGAATTTCTTCCGCGCCGTACATAGCCAGCCGTGCTAATCTGCCGTGTGGGGGTAGGATAACAAACTAAACACAAATAACAGCTCTAAAGAAATGAGTTTTCGATGGAGATTTTAAAAAATAGTGCCATGTGATACCAACTGCCACTGCTCCCCCCATATCCCCCTGCCACATCTCCACTTGCTCATTATTCACGTCGTGCTTTAGAATAAGTTTAGAATATTGTCACGAGATCATAATTTTAAAACCATTACATTTTTTATTACAAAAAATGGTCCAGTAGTGTAATGTTATCATTATTCCAAACATCACGAGTTTCTATTTTTAAATCCTTTATATTAAGTTCGCTTGCTTGCGTGCTTGCTTGCGTGCTTGCTTGCTTGCTTACGACCGTGCAAATCTTTCGGTCGTTTTTTAACCCACTTCCCGTGATCCAATCGAGCTGACATTTTCCACACAGACTCGTTGTGCGAGACAATTAATGTTCGTGAAAAAAAATTCCCAACATTTTACACTTTTTAGGCAAAACAAATGTATTTTACATATATTCAAATAGAACGCACAGTGTAAGAGCCCAGAGCGTAACCCCTCCACAGGCCGTGGTGGAGTAGCGCAGTTGGTAGCGCCCTCGCTTCCCATGCCAAAGGTCGCGGGATCGATCCCCGCGTCCTCCACAGGCGAATATATTTTTAAATCCTTTATATCAAGTTCGCTGCCACGCATATAAAGGATTTATAGTGAAAAACTTCGTTTTTACGGGTTATACTTATTACACGTTTGCTTTGCGTTCACCGTCGCAAGATGTGAGAACGAGCAACTTACGCCGAAAAAATTAAACACAACTAAAGTGACAAGATGTTGCTTTTGTTAAAGATTGGTAAAAAAAAAACTGCGTGTGGTGCGGAATGGAAATGGTGCATTCAATTACCTTGATAGTCATCTTTCAGACAGCCCATTACCTGCCCGTGTGAACGCACAAGTCTTGCTCCGCGCAGCTGTAATTGACTTCTGTAGCTAGCGCCGCCGTGATGTTCAAATATTTATATTCTCTACACATTCCGCGTGTTAGTAAATGACCCGAATGTGCCCGACTGGCAGCCCCCGCAATAGTTATTCGGCACAGTTAATGACCCAAGACCCTGACCGGCGCCGCTTAAGAGAGGGACAATTGGCCTGTATGAGGCAGCAGGGCCGTGTAACCAATCCAGTGCGTGTGTTATTGACCACGTGGGATTTACGAACTGTTCCGTACGTATGTGATGCCGTGCACTTGAGTGCTTGCATGTGGGTTGTTGTGGCATGGTGGTTAGTGTGCCCGCAGTACTTAATAACAATAACGATTTGCCCAGGAACGTTTCGTGGGTCTCAAGACTCTGTTTCAGCATGGCCTTGCTTCGGTTCTTGGGCCAATTATTTTTCAATCGTGATTTATTGCTGCGTAAGCTTACATTTGTATTCCTGGAGGGAAGAAAACAAATGACTGCTGGGATATTTAAGTAGCTGTTTTTGCAGAGTCAAAAATACTTACGAAAAAATCTGCTGGTGATATCGATATCAGCTGAAGCCTCTGGTAAATGACACACTTGTGTGTGACCATCCCCACTCTGAATACCACCCCGGTCCTCGCCCCCTGCGAAGACTCCATGCAGCTCACTTCTGCCTGCTTGCTCCTTCCTTCTCTCTTCCTCTCTCATCACGCCGTCATGCCTGACATTGTGGCCCCGTCATTCCTTCGCCACCTCCTTCCCTTCCTGCCCGGTGCTCTTTCCGGATGCTGGTATTGAGCCGTGTGTGCCCCCTTTGTCCGTCTGGGGCAGGGGTCGGCAACCATAATAACAAGAAGAGCCATTTCTTTCCAATTCGGTACAAAATTCAGTATTTCAAGAGCCGCAATGCATACTGTACATACGTACATATCGTCAAGAAGCAGCCAGTAAAGAGCCGCATGCGGCTCCGGAGCCGTTGGTTGCCGACCCCTGGTCTGGGGGACTTCTGTCCCGACCTCCCTTCCCATTTCGGGCTCCACGCTCGGTATGTTTATTGCCATATGGGCATTGCGTTGTGAGGTTACTTGGTCTGTTTGACCAATATGTGCCCTCTTACGTCTGATGATATAATTGATTGGCTGGATTTACCGCACCAAATAGCTCGTTAAGAAAGCTGACTTTACTTTGTAATCGCCGAACAATCAACATAAGCTCTCTTTCCTGCGTTTAGTAACGGGACTTGGCTAAAGCGAGGAGGGGTGGACGCCGTGTGTCTTGTGAAACTGCGTAACGTATTTATTTTATTTTGTGGAAATCAATCCAATTATCGGTTTAAAGAGCTCCCGTTAAGTGGATGAGCGATTCCAAAGTGGGATGTCCGAAGCTCCGCTCGATGCCGTTCGTTCCCCCTTCACTTTGTAGTCGAACGTCCGTTCGTTTCCGTCCAGGGATCTTCACGCCGCCGCGGGTTTGACTGTCGTCACAGCCCACTGACTAGTGGGATTGAGAACCACACCCCCCCAAATTGTACGGTATTGACGCCCGATGCATTGCTCTCAACTCCCAACAACCCCCCCCCCCCACAATTCCTTCAGTGGCAGAGGCGAGGGAGTGAGTGCCCAAGCCGGCCTGCCGCTGGGAGCAACGATTGGGATAGGGCGAGGCTCATTGGCTATGCAGCAGGAGCTGGAGGCTAGACTACAAGTCTATCGAAGCTTTTTGTTTTGGTGCCATTTCTTAGTTTCTTTATTAATTCGTGATTTGGCTTGGTGGTCGGGTTTTCATTCGCTCGATGTGCATACGCGTGTGTGTCAACCCATGGCACTTGGGTTTGTCTCATGGCCTGCCAGCGGACGTTCGACACTTCACGTGGCCTTCAAGTGCACGTAGCCTGGCACAAGCGCCACGGTGACGTCACCACTACTTCGTGGCGAATGGCGGTTGTTGTTGTGCGAGTTGGACTTTTTTCGCACCATACGTAGACAACCGTGTATTTGGTCCTTGGTCCTTATATATATAATTAATGTGCTGCATTGTAGGATGCTGTTGGCATTGAATGACGCTATATGAAATGAAAGTATTAGTATGATATAAAATGAAAGTATTAAAGGTGCAGCCTCAATTCGCTGGTCATGCCATTGTTGGTGGAAGGGCCTCCATTAGAGGGAGCTCTAGAGGAACCCAAGTATTTGGCCTACTCTTTCACACTGATCAGACATTTTAGAGGACGTGGGAGTGCCCACAATTTATCCCGTCGCACGTGACCTGCCAATCTGGGTGGATTTAATAAACATGCACCATTGTTTCAACTACCCCCGCTGGGATATTAAATCCGACGACCTCTGGTTTAGAAGTCTGGTGTGCTAACCATAATACCAAAGCAGCATCCCTAAACTAACATAAGGCACATTGGTAAATTGCAATTAACTGAGTAGACGTGTGTTACTGTCAATACAGGGTGTATGAGGTTTCATATTGGGGTTATTCATTTCTGGTTCTTCGAACATTGTCCATTTTCCAGTGGCTGCATCATTTCCAGAGCACCTTCCACAGGGAAGGGGGAGATGCAGTGTAGGGTATCTGATTGAATTCAGCTTTGATGGATGACCACCACGCATGACAGGTTGTTATAGGCTGCGGGCACGGCTTTAGTGGTGGGCAGAAGAGGCCAAAGTGGAAAAATGTATTAGTGTACTGTAACTTCGCTCCCACCTCTGCAGGCAACCCGGTCTAACCAGCGTGGTGAAATATGGTCACATAACCCCCACTACCAGCATGGTATGGGGAGGGGGGCTTTCGTTCACAATGCGATTGACAAGAGGGCTGTGAGCCAACACTATTAAACTATATTTTATTTTACCAGCTAAGGCCCACTGAGCTCTGTAGCTCTTCTTTCAGAATGTACCTGGCCACAAATGATAGCTCAATGAAGTGGCTTATCACGTGACAAAGTATAGCAGCAGCCAGATACTGTAAATGCACATTAATTCTAAATGACAAATCCACGCAACCACTGGGAGAGAAACATGCAAGCCCCAAATATGCAGGCGTCAGAGTCGGGATCGAATCCACGACCTCCTACACATACCAAACGGGGTTGTGAACATCTCCCGGCCACCGTAATAGGCATTTCAGTGGCGACGGCAGGCTGTGTGATTTACCAGCACCTCAACTCGTCGATGAGCAAAGATTTCGCTCGCCTAGACAGGATGCGGTACACGACTCTTTCACAGGAACGCAGGGAACCAGGAGACGGGGATAGAGAAGCAGTCGGACGACGAAGCAGATACCCGAAAGGGCTGCGGGCGTTTGAGGCGGACTTATTCTTAGGATGTCTGCTGTATGGGACAACAGGCGATTAGCGACGGCCGAAATTGCTGTACACCGCCGACAAATGGGGGGTCCGCTGCGAAAACCGGTAATTGGATTGGCTCTTTGATCGGCCGGAGTTACTGGTTTGTGCGTCTCTGGTCCCCGTGGCCAACCGAACGCCTTCCTTTGCCTCCACAATCTCGCACCGGTTGCTTTGTGCTTTGTACCTCGAGGCTGCACCCCCCCCCCTCCCCCCCCCGCTCATTCCCCCACAAATATCAAACGGGCGTTCGAATTTGCTTCGGGGAGCTCATTTACGCGTCGAGTGGCGGGGCCCCCTGCCTCGCAGAGGAGCGGAGATGAAGGGCCGACGCGGTCTGACGTCCGTGGGGCAATTCCTCCGTAATCATCGGCACGGACCTTACCGTGACCCCCGCGAGGTTAATCAGAGGGAGACGCTTCTTGCAAATTAGGCAGAGGCTCCGAGTGAGAGCTGTGTACAGCTGTGTATGTTTATATAATACGTGTGTCATTGAACGGGAAAAAAATAGGTCAAAGCTTTTTCGCTGTTGCATCAATGGGGGCGGCGCTGTCATCTCCATCGTTGCACCTTCGCCTGAAAGGTGGAAATTCTACATTCCACTGTTGAACAAGGGTGCCACGGTGGCGAGATGTTAACTACCTCGCCTGGTATACAGGAGGTCGTGGGTTCGATCCCGACCGTGACACTTGTATATTTGGAGTTTGCATGCCTTTCTTCCCGTGGTAGCGTAGATTTTTCTCAGGGTCATATCGGTTTCCTCCCCACATTTATAAACATGCGTTTGGAGTATTTGACCGCTATGAATTTACACATGCTAAGCCACTCCGTTGAGCTATCATTTGCGGCCAGGTCGCTTCTGTAAAAAGCTATGCAGCTCTGTGGGCCATACCCGATCAAATAAAAAAAATTATAATTTTGTTTAGTTTAAAATAGAGAGCTGTACCATTGTGTGTGTGCATATAATGTACGTGTCATCAAACGAAAAAATAGGCCAAAGCTAGACCTTGACCCAAAATGTGGAAATTCTACATTTCACTGTTGAATAAATCTACATGGGACACTTTCAATTAATATATGTGTATGGGTTTTGTATGACACATTGTTGACTTTAGCCTTTGGCCAAATCACCCGGAATGCTTCGATGGGCGATTTCCGCCCATGTGAGGCGTTACGATATATATTCACTCCGTTATAGCGATGAAATATAACTTCATCTCAAGACGCTGTGTCTTGTTTCGAGGCTGTGGAGTATTGTCGAAGGCATCGGAAGGGGAGTTACTGTACAGCAAAATCAATTAGGTGTGTTGTACTGTACTTGTGTGCTTCCCACCTTCACCGATCTGCGCTGACGAACGTGGTGAAGTATGACCATGTAACGCCCGTGTCCCACGTGGTGATGGTGGTGGTGGGATACCCTGATCCAGCAGTGGATTTGACCGAAAGCATTATACACGTGCACGGTTGTGCCCGTATTCATAACATAAACCTGGACCGTTTGAGACGTTAATTCTGCTGCAGTTTTTTTTCAAACGTGAGAAAAGGTCACATTCGGCCTTTTTTAGGGCTTTACTTCAAGCTCATACAGCGTGCAGGGATGTATTTTACAGTTCGCTTTTCCATTTCATACCGAGCAATGCTTCAGCCGTGTGTTCAGTGAACACTCGCTGGATGCCTTAGAGATGTATTCCATCTGTAAGATGTCTTTCAGGGTCGGTGTGATGATGCACGCCAAGCCACCATTGCTTCGATATGCTTCGCCTCTGCTATCAGAGTCTGCAAATAAATGCTGTTTGATGTTAATGTCTATTGGCAGCGATGCTATTTTACAAACATTTGCTGTGTTTTGGGTTCCGTTCGAGTCCACCTGTAAAATAACCACAAAGTGTAACGAACTATACATACTTTCTTTATCGCTTAAGCGTCGTAAGGAGTTGTGTTGCATGCAGTTATTTAAACATTGACCTGAATGCTGACACGTGCTCAATAGTCTGCGCTTGCCTTGTGTATCCGATTATGTTGTGGAGGAACATGAAAAAGAAATTAACACAAAACCAACGTGGGCTTCTTTTAAAGAACCGTACTGCAGGAAACTTGCTGGTGTTTCCTTCTGTTTCATCATAAAATACAGTTGATCATCGATTATCTAGCACTCAGCATTATCCGGTGGTCCCGGGCTGATCCGGCAAAACCGATCCAAAGGCAGCAAGCAGTCCGGCGATCGTCAAGCACATGGTTGTTGAAACAAGAGCGTAGCACGTACATCATCACAGCATGCAGAGTCTTGGAGAATTGGAGTGGTAAGTACAGTAGAGTAAATACAGTACCTTTTAAAAGGAGGATATCTATTATTATCTTTATATATTTATTTATGCCAATTTCGTATTGTAAACAAATGTAAAACACTAAAAAAATCACACAACACCTAAAAACACCTTATACAAGAATGTGCAAAAATAAGCTATTTTAAATAATGATTAGTAGTTTTTTTTAAATCCGGCACCCGCTTCCCCAACGAAGCCGCCGAATAATCGATGATCGACTGTTAATGGACAACACCAAGAACACGATTCCAGTTGCGAACATCGCTCTGATCGATCCCAAGTCGCAGCGATACGCATTTATGCACCCCCCCCCTTCTCTACGGAGGCCTTTACTGCCGTTTCTGTTTTGCTTTTTCCAACCCACCCACCCACTCACCTCCCAGCTGCTTTTTTTGTCACTTCCCTATACGATGCGCCCGAGCCAATTTTCACGAACACCGTTTATTCAATTTCAAGTAAACCCACGCAAATCTGTTTTGGACCTCGGTAACGGCCTCCCAAGGTCCTGCACTTTGGCCCCGTGCTGCTCCGTCTGACGTGCATATTTCTCCCGCCAACGATTGATTGTGTTAGGGGGCGGCTGAGCCGGGTGGCCGGCAGCAAATACAAAAAAACCAACCTCGCCACATTCGGGCCTTGCAAACTCGCTCGCAGAGCTTGACACCGACACTCAAGGCGTATTTGGCAAACAACAAACCCACGTGCCCTTGCATCTTTTGTCAATTGCGCATCTCTTTCGGAATCGGAACGTCTCTGGTTGCCGCCAAACACCCGATGGGTTATATCGAACCCTGGGCAGCGGATTTTTGTTTTCGTCTCCCGGGCTGGAAATTGACGTGCGCGTTTTGAAGTGGCACTTCGCGTACGAGCCGTTCTGCTGCCGCCTCATCACCACGGAACGGTGCGGTCGGGGGGGGCGGCTCCCCTCCCTGCCGCTCACGCTCAGTGCGGGCGCCCGTGCGCGTTTCGACGCGCACAAAAACGACGGCCTCCCTTCGCACGTGTGGCGTGATGCATCGATCCTTTCCCCCCTTCATCCTACGCGCATTTAGCCGACAGATGGCTCTTTTTGCCAAAGTGTGCGCGCACGGCACTTTTACTCATCTTATTCCCCAATGCTCTCGGCCTCTTTGACTCGCCGCTTGTTTAGACGTTGTGACTGGGGTAAAAGTATCGAGTCTTGGAGCGAGTAATTCGCTGTTGGGAATTCCACGTGTGACCTGAAAGGCCTCAGCTGGTGTTAAATTAACTCAGAAGTGAAAGATGTCATTGCTGAGCATTTTGTATGCAGTTGTACCTGTGGGGGGCAAAGTGAGCAAAGCTTAATTTGTCACTACGAATAAATGAATCAAGTTTGACGGTAAAAAAAACAATGCGATGCAAACTAAGATTGTCAAGTCGGGACAAATAGTGACAGCTTGCTTCTAATTCAGAGTGGTATAGATTTTAAGTCCCGCTTAATGGGTTCGGCTTCTGGCATTGTAAAGCATTCGTAATGGATGAGATCACTGTTTATTGTCCTAAGGACTCCCAATTGTGCTCAAGCAGGACATATTTCACAACCGTATCCCTCCATCATTTCTCTTATTTCTTCGTGCAATTACATAGATAATTTATTTACATGGTAGAGGTATTTTTTTTGTCCTTCAAGACATTTATTGCAGACATACGTGCTAATTTTACACCTGTGAATGGCTTGCTTATCTGTATATGTAAATAAAGGAGTCAGTTGTAAAATACTTACTTGAGAAGTAGGTATTTTGATTGGTACTTGCGTCATTTATAGTGTTTGTTGAACTTGATAAATCGTTATCATCGTCAAGTAATTCAACAGTGATCTTAGCTTGTCCACTCGCAGATGAAAAATGACACGCGATGTCTGGAAGGTTGAACTTCTTTCGCGCCATACGTAACCAACCGTGCTCATCGGAGGCGATGGATCTGTTGTTGGTCCAACCATCTCGATGCTAAAAAAATCACTCTGCGAATCACTCGTGTGGGATTACAGAGCAAAACTTGACAGCACCCTGACTGAAGCAGAGTCAGGGTTTTCCTGGGTCAACAAGTATCATGATAAATAGATGATAGTCATAATAACAACATTTTAGCTCACATAAACGTCGTCGTCATATACACGGTGTATATGTGCACGCATCTTACCTCGTTTTAATTTCACGGTTAAATACTTCCCGTGCTCATCATCATGCTAATTAATGCCACGCTATACTTTTGATGATTTAATGAGATTCACTGACCTGTATTTTTTCTCTCCACATTTTCGTGATGAAAGGCAGTAAAGTAACATGAATTTATTGTTTTTTTCAAATGTATTCATCATAATTCATCCACATTGCCTCAAACGTATTTCACATTAGTCAGTGTGGCTGGCACACGTGTCCCTTAACACGCTATGTCTGTTAAAATCAAAGTAAAAGGCATAACGTGGCCCCATGTTCAAACTTCCATTGAACAGGGTTCATATTCAGTGTTAGTTCCCGGGATAGTGATTGGAATTTCCACATTCCTATGGCGAGAATCAGGACAGCCTTACGCCCCCACCATTGTTGCTAAATAGAGTAGAAGAAATGAATATAATAGTCACCATCGACCATCATAACGATCATTATTGATTCCACTGCTGGATTAATTCTTTCCCCACACTGTCTTCACGATCCTACGATCTACTGTCGTACAAATCTCCGGCACGCATGTGCAGCCAATTGTGCTTCTTGATGAATGGCTACGTTTTTATGTTGTTATTTTATTATATGAAATGTGACACTTGTTGAAAATATAGCACTGGTCATTGTTATTGTTTAAAGTAAAACAAAATCATTGTTTTATTTTACCACTGAGCTATATATCTCTTGTGCAGAAGCAACTTCTGCACAAATTATAGCTCAAAAAAGTAGCTTATCACGTGGACATTTATCGCAGCCAAAGAGTCTAAATGCATGTTTCTAAATACGGCGGAAAAACCGGAGGACCCGGAGAAAACTTCACGCGACCACCGAATGAACATGCAGACTGCAAATATACAGGGCTCAGGATCGAACCATCGACCTCCTGCATACCAGGCGAGGTGGTTAACATCTCACCACCATGGCACCACTGGACAATTGCACATACGGCTGTTTTAAATTGGCTGCTGTTAGAGAATTGCCATTCGTGGGTCAGTGGAGAGGGAGGCAATATTCTTTAGTTCATTTGTGTCAAGTGCTAAGCGCTTTGGTAAATATGCGTGTCATGCACATGCCACTCACTGCTCGACAGTACACACTGTGTGTGTATGAAACAGCTCTGGCTATGCGATCGCATGGACGGGAAATTTAAAATTGATTTGTGTTTTAAATTTCTGAATTTATTTCTTTATTATAACTGGCTGGATGGCACTGTAGTTTGATTGTACAGTTCAAACACCTAAGTTCAAATCCTGGTCAAGATTGAAACAGTCTCTACTCCCTCCAGGGAAGATTGCATCAATTTGTGAAAGGGTCACCAGTGAAGGTGGTAAGGCATAACAGCCCCTTCCATGGGAATGTGGAATGTCCATTACTTACTCAGAGCCATAAATATAGTGAAGAACTGTCCCATTCTTGCTGGAGCAGGGACAATGCTTTGATTGTGGCCCAAGTCTTTAAAACTCTTTCATTGGCAAATAAAAAAAATAAAACAAAAATAAAATATCACGACGTTTCGATCGCAACACAAGTGGTCGTCCTCAGGCAGAAAAAATAATCCAGCAATGGAAATGCTGAACGCTGTGAAACTGCTGAACCAGCGTTCAGCAATAATTCAGCAGTAGAAATGCTGAACCAGCATTCAGCAGTTCCACTGCTGGATTATTTTTTTCCGCCTGAGGACGACCGCTTGTGTTGCGATCGAAACGTCGTGATGTATATTTTGGGTTTTATTTTATTTATTTTTCTACCTACGTGACTTTACCAAAAGAACCAAAGAGTATGGATTCCTGCAGTCACGAAAACCTCAAATCAAGATTGAAAAAAAAAAATTTGGCCGTTTGTTGATCCATGGCTGGATGAGAAGACCTCCCCATGCCATGTTAGTCGTCATGGAGACTGACCATGCTTCACCATGCCGGTCATTTCAGACGTCACTCGTTAAAGAAAAAACTAAACTACTTTTATTGATTTTTCCAGGTAAGGTCCCACTGAGCCTACACAGCTCTTTTTCAGAGGCGACCTGTCCACAAACAATAGCGCAAAGAAGTGGCTTATCGCGTGGAAATGTATAGCAGCCAAATACTCCGAACGTGTGATGTTGATTCTAAATGTGGAGGGGAAAACCGGAGGACCTGTAGAAAAATCCACTCGACCACAGGGAGAACACGCAAACTCCAAATATACAGCAGGCATCGTCAGGGTCGGGATCGGGATCGAACCCACGACCTCATGTATACCAGGCGAGGTAGTTAACATCTCTGTAGAATCCCCGTAGCAGGGGATTCTACAGTGATCTTGGCTTGGGTCTCCAGGTTCATAGCACAGTGTGCCCAACCACTCACGCATCCCAAATGAGCAATTATTTATTTATTTGTTGCAAACTCTTTGTTTCTTTATTGACATTATTGAATGATTGACCTAAATATTTGAGGAAATTTTAAATACATATATTTCCGGCAAAGTATTTATAACCATACAACGTTACGCTATAATCTGCCGAAGGTGTCTTTCGTGCTGTCAGAACAATACCCTGACGTGGCGAGTGCAGAATGAAAACGTCTTTGGACTGCAAATTGTATAAGGCCGCAACTGCTATTGCCCTGCATTTCATGATCCATTAGTCCCATGCCAGGTGCAACACATCTGGCCCCAGGCACTCCGCAACGCCTGGAGCTCTACTGCTGAGATGTAATTTGCTCTATATATTATACCACCGGTGCGCTAAAAATGTATCCAGCCGATAATTATCAGACGATCACTTCATGTTGTTAAGTATTTTATAACAATCTAATTAAAATGTAAGAATAATAAATAACATATTTATCCCTCTGTACCAAAATTAATGTTTCACCCCATGAGTGCATTCACACATTTACGAAGCCAATCATCGTAGATAATCACTTTCCTAAACATCATAGTGCACGTTTGGCTACATACAGTGCGCAAGAAGTTCATCATATAGACATCTAATTACAATGTACAAATCATAAATTACACATTTAACCCTGTCTGTCTGCCATGGGAAATGTGGAATTACACAAATTGGCGCAGGGTTGCCAACAGGGCAGCAGCCTATTCTCAAATTGCCCGCTCGGATGGAAAACACTTTGAAGATGTCACGCAATGCTCGCGGAGTGTTTTGAAATGTCGCCACAGCGCATGAGCTTTAATTCATTGGTATTCATCATAAGAGCTCAGGGCCATCGCAGTGGAAACGTGCAAAGTCGTTTCGTCCTGGATATCTCAGAGGAGTATTGTACTTTTTGGTTCTTTCGGGAAAAGTCACGTAGATGAAAAATAAAAATGAAACAATAAAATGGAAATAACTAAATTAAATCACGACGTTTCGGAGGCAACACAAGCTTCCGTCATCAGGTGGAACAGCCACAGCAAAATTACTGTAGTGAATAGATAGAGCTATTTGTGATGACGGAAGCTTGTGTTGCCTCCGAAACGTCGTGATTTAATTTAGTTATTTTCATTTTATTATTATTTTTATTATTATTTTTCACCTACGTGACTTTACCGAAAGATCCAACGAGTATGGATCCTTGCAGTCACGAAAACTTCAAATCTAGGAGTACCGCAGCTTTGATGTCGTTCAAAGCTCAAGTGATCTCCTGCTCAAATGAGCATTGAGGCAGCGGGGGTGGCTCCTGGTTGCAGCACTGGGCCGGCGGTGGCATTTTCCACATTGCTATGGCAGGGCCGAGTATTTCCGTAGGACAGCCACTGTTGACTCCCCTACAAAGTGGCACTCATTTTAGTGACCCTGAGTGGATGATGGGCTGAGTCGGACCCCTCGGCCGAGGTTTCATACTCGCAACCTTCCGATTGCGAGCCGCTCGCTCGTTTCCGCTGAGCTTCCTCGCTGGATTGGATGTCATTAGGCTCGAATACGTGCAACGTGTTGATGAAATTAAAATAGTTCGGTTTTGCTTTATTTTACTCCCATTCTCTCCTGATCACGTGCCAAAATGTATTCCATGTGAAGGGATCTGATAACTTTTTAATGCGGATTCATTGTCTGTAACAGACATGCGTACATGCAAACACACATGCAGATACGCGTGTGAAAATTAATTAAGGATGTTTAATTCAGTATGCCTGTGAGTAGTTCGACACGGAGTGAAAAATGCATATGCAGAGGGATTCATACCCTTCACAGTATTTGACATTGCAGTGTCCGTACCGCACATGGCAGCACGGTCGGCTACGTAAGGTGCGAAAGAAGTTGATCCATAAATACATTCACGAATCAACAACTCACGGGTCCTTCGCTGCATCACAGCAGACACCGTTTAGTGCTAATAGTAAAGGACGAAGATCACTGACGCTTTGGCATTGTCTGCAAATTACCAAGCAAGCCGCGTGAGATGCTGCTGGACCTCACCGATAGAGATTTATAAATATAGACGTCTTCTTGGTTCTTTCGGTAAAGTCACGTAGAAGGGAAATAATAAATAATAAAAATAAAACATAATAAAACAATTGTCAAGAATTATAATTCTCAAGAATTATTTTATTATGTTTTATTTTTATTATGTTATAATAAAAACAATTCTTAAGAAATATTTTATTATTTGTATTTTCATTATTTTATTATTTTATTATTTCCCTTCTACGTGACTTTACCGAAAGAACCAAGAAGATAAATCCCTGCAGTCACGAAAGCTTTAAATCGAAAAATATAGACGTGTTTATTTTTTATACAAAAAAAAACGATTGTGCGAGGTGGTGGTGGTGGCGGCTTGTGGTTGGAGGCTTTCAACTGGCAGTGTGGATTGATCATGGCTGACAACGAAGATGATAATATAAAAAGAACAAGACGTGTGTTATTCATGAATGCATGCACCTTGCGGTGGTAGAATTTCTAAGACGATGGGTAAAAACTGTTACATCTTAAAATAGACAAAGATCCCCCCTTCTAGCTTACACAGGTTGTTGGGGCAAGTGCTGTTAGCGAGCACCGATGAAGGCCAATACGGCACCCGAGGGGGTGAATGGCAAGAACCATTCCCGCCTGCCTTTATCTCCGCAGTGCTGATGTTGACACACCACATCAGGCACTCAGTTAAGGCTGAGTCGACCTATGGGAGGTACAGGACCGGTCCATGCATTCGATGTTGTCCATGAGCAGGATTCAAACTCACTTCGCCGGGTACGTAGCACAGTGCGCTAACCGCTGTGCCACCGCTCCTATTGCTCCGCAAAGACAAATATCCCCCGTATAACCTTACCAGACTGTTGGGGCAAGTGCTGTTAGCGAGCACCTACGAAGGCCGGCACGGCACACGAGGGGGTGGATGGCCAGCACCACCCACGCCCAGCCGCCTTTGTCTCCCTAGTGGAGATATTTACGCATCGAACCAGGTACTCATTTGAGACTGAGTCGACCTAGGGGAGACCCAGGACCAGTTCAGACAATTGTCATTGGTGTTGGCCGTGAGCGGGAATCGAACTCGGGCTGCTGGGTTTGTAGCGCAGCGCGCTAACCGATTCACCACCGCTCCCCACTGCCACTGCTTCCTGCATATACACGTGCACACACACACACAATGTCTGAATATCTTTGCCAGGCATCTGAAACGTGAATAAACAGGACCCTGCGCACTAGGCCTCGCGAAGCCTGCCGCACTAGGCCTCGCGAAGCCTGCCGCACTAGGCCTCGCGCCGTGCTTTTCGTGCACAAATAAGGCGATTAAATGTATCTCGTCTCTGTGTTAATAAATGTTTCTTGTCTCTGTGTTAAAAAAAACGTGCTGCGTTTCAGTAAAGTAATTTTTTTTTAAAATAAACGTGCTGCGTTTCATCTCTGTGTTAATAAGCCTGCTGCACTAGGCCTCGCGAAGCCTGCCGCACTAGGCCTTGCGCCGTGCTTTTCGTGCACAAATAAGGCGATTAAATGTATCTCGTCTCTGTGTTAATAAATGTTTCTTGTCTCTGTGTTAAAAAAACGTGCTGCGTTTCAGTAAAGTATTTTTTTAAATAAACGTGCAGCGTTTCAGTAAAGTAATTTTGAAGCGAAGTTTAAAGTTTTGCCATGATGCGCCGGAAGCGACGGCCATCTTGTTTAATTCACAGATCGCAGGGGGAGCGGGCGGCCATCTTGTCGGACAGGGTCATGCCAAGTGTTTGCAGTAGGGGGCGATGTTGATACACGGACGGACGGACGCGGACGGACGGACAGACGCGGACGGACGGACGGACGCGGGCGGACGGACGCGGACGGACGGACGGACACATTAATCTATTGGTGGTCTGGTCCACTTCGTTCCTACCAGTATAAATCCAATGAAGGAGCCATGGTGTACATTGTTAGTTCTTTTTTTCTGAGATTAATGTTGTGTCGACCACACTGGGGAAATAAGCCAGAGGAATAAAGCGTCTGATAATAAACATTTATAGAGCGAAAAAGTCAAAGGGAAAGTTAACGCCTCTCATGATTAATACGACACATTTGTATTTCCTAATAATGTTTAACGGGGTGCCTCGTGTGCATGAAGGGACATTATCTGCAATGCATTTTACATTGCCTGGAGGCGTGTGTGGAATATGTTTTGTGGTGTGACAGCGTCTGACGTAATGTGTTTTATTCTGATGGACAGCCACATGTTTACTGACATGAAACGCACGTGGTCAGTGCTTTTTTTCGGCACGTTAAAACATCGGTGCGTGCGTACGCTTTCAGGCGAGAACGTCTTCACTGTCGCATCTGCCCTTTGTGCCCTGCGACCAGTATTCAGTCTGCATCCACAGTCACAGGTTCCATTGCGCACAGCGCTCGCCGTCGCGTTGTGGTTTCGTGGGAAGAACGTTCGCTCCGCACGAGTGCCACCGTTTGCCACGCGTCCTATTGTGTGGGCGTAATGCATATTAAGGACAAGTCTCGTACACCGAACGTTGTTTTTTTTCTTGGTCCGGTTGGGTGGCGGTGCCGTGGCTGGAGGGTGCAATTTATGGTTGCAAGGCTGCGGCGAGTTAACATTCCGCTCGGGGTTGTTGGTCAGTGTAGCAGCCACCGGTGGTGGCCCGTAGGGTCACGAGTATGCATTTAAATTATCGATTCTTGCAAATGCATGCGTCTCGAGCTTACAAATTCATATCAATCAAGCGACCAAATGCAATGTTACGCCTCTACGAGGCACGTGATGGCAGTGGTTAGTTCGGGCAAGAAACAGGACGGAGGCCACCACTGGACAGGAACAGCTAAGGAAAGGAAGGACTGGAATTAGATGGATGAGGCCTCTGCCCCTCAGTGGGAAATTACAGACCGACAACAACAACAACTGCAACAACAGCAGTTTGTCATTTCTCCAGGGCCAATCAAAACAAGTCCGACTTTTTTAGGAAATGAGCAGGAGTTGTCGAATGGTTAAACTCGCCCCTGCCATAGCAATGTGGAATTCACACTAAACAGGTGATGACCACTGCCCTGCGTTCATTTGGTTGGCATGCCACTTCGAGTTTCATAATGTGGTGACGTTGCTCTGACATTTACCAGTGAGAGTAAAGTAGGAGTCTGCGTGTGCTGTTTAGTGGTAGGCGTGATGAGAAGTATTCACTGGTTATCGCAGTGGTGGAACTACGAAGGGTGTTAAACTTAACAGTGTCGTGATAAAAAGAACTTAGCATGTAAATATTGCAATTAAGAGCCTTTGAATGACTGAATTAAAAACCGGTCACATGTCGGTACTGGAGAGTTAATTGAGATATTGTTCAGCCTAGTCCTAATACATGTCAATTTGATTGCAATTTGATATTTTAAATAAGCAGGCAATCTGGTGGTTCGGGGTAGGTGTCGACTATTTACTCAATTACCAGTACTGTCCATACTTTATACATATGATGAAGCATTGGTTGGAAAATTACTTAGGATTGCAATATCTACCATAACTTGATGGGAAGGTGTGTCCAATTTCCTTGCCTTTTTGGCTTCAACATCTTTCCACCAATAGGAATTACTATTAAAATAATGACATTCCCCAATTTGCTTTCCTTCTGAACATTTGCTCTTAATGGTCACTTACCGCCATTGCACAACGTCGTCAGACGATGACCCCTTCGATGGACACTGCAGAAGCACAGCGAAATGTAATTTTTTCTCCGCACTGAACGGTTGCTTACTTGTAAACTGCTCTAAGGTGAGGAAGGGAGGGGGGCAGCGGAGGCGTTACAATAGCGGAAACACATTTTAGATTGCAAATTTAAATACCCTCCACGATATTCCACCTCGTGTCACGATTCATTAGCGCCGTGGAAGGTGCAATGATTGGACTCGACTGCGAGTGCCCAACTTTTTGCAGCTGTTACACAGTTGCCTCCAACACTTGGGCTTGGCACGGGAAACGTTTCGAGAGTGTGTGGAAAAAATACGGTCTCGGCAAACGTTTCATCGGTTAAAGTTGCTCGCAGACCCTTGTCAATTCACTGTCGTGCGAAGGCCTTCCCGCATCTTGTCGCTCATGGGAGTTGATTGAGCACACTTCGCCACGCTGGTCCCACGCAGCGTATCAGTTTCAGTTTCATTCGTTAGGTATAACCCTGTGAGCCACGCGGCTCTTGACTCGGGTGCAACCGCAACAAAACATGAACAAGAAACATATTAAAGTGACTACACGCAACAGAAAAATCCTGGAAAAAAACAGCAAAGCCTTCCAGAAAAAACACCGCATTTCAATGCTGTGTGCAAAAATCCCAGTGGGATGCAAGTCAAACAATAACAACCATTAGACAATGTAGATTAAAGTTACCAGGCCAACTTGGCGTTGGTCAAGAGGGGCCCATGAATGGTTTCGGCATCGCTCGCCACCGATGTTAACCGTGGCTGGGAATTGAACTCAGGTTTCCAGGTTCATAACTCTGTGAGCTTAACTGCTGTGCCACTGTTCCCATCTCCCGCCACCCCCCTCCACACCCCCCACATTACACGGCTATCGGAACCGAAATCTGATTTTGTTCTGTCAAACCATTAATTGTCTACAGATTATTGGCATCAATAAAAACGCCGCAAGATCTTGCCTAATGAGGCACGTCCGTCACACCGCTGGCTGCAGCAATGCCAGCCAAGGCGTAAGCCACCCTGCACTGAAATTCCCCTCGTTCCCTCATCGGACGTTCAACGATCTGTCGCTTGTCATGCTGACTAGCTGCCTAATTGTCCTGCCGCGGGTGTGCAAAAACAAGTCATCTCGCAACGCACGTTGTTGACGGCATCGTCTTTAGAATTCACTACGTGAACGGCCGTGCCAGGGTAGGTAGAGTATAATTGTGATAATTACTATGATCATCATAATAATTTGCAGCCCTTTGTTGGTTGTTCCACTGCTAGATGAAGGCCCCCCCCATGCACTGTCATCAGTCATGAGGGGTTGTTTGACCATACTTCACCACGCTGGTTAGCGTGGATTTCCGCTGTGTCACCGCTTCGCCCGCAGGAGAACTGACGAAAAAATGTACGACGTAAGACTTCCCCGCACAACTTTCGGACGATTCAAAACGAAGCCGCACGTGAAACGGCCTCTTTACAAACCTGGCCGGCGGTGGTTATCCTCTGACAAAAGAATTGGGCCCCCGCCATAGGAATGTGGAATTTCTCCCACTGGCCCGTGGCGACCGACGGAGACGAGCGTCGCCCAACGCGACGAATCTGCGTCGTAAAAACATTTTCCAGTTTCGCCCGCGAGCTCGCGTGGTTTTCGTGCGTTGTTGAACGTCGGGGTGATTCTCGTTCGCACCGCGGTGGTTAAGCGTGCCCCGTGCTGCCCGCGACCACGGGGGGTGGTGGGGGGTGGGGGTGGGGAGCAATAGCCCCCCCTCGACTTTTTGCCCCTCGCGCTAACGGCTCCGTCGCCGCGTGTCGCCCCGCAGGAGTTCGCCGCCCTCACCAAGGAGCTCAATGCCTGCCGCGAGCAGCTTCTGGAGAAGGAAGAGGAGGTGTCGGAGCTCAAGGCCGAACGCAACAACACCCGGGTGAGCGCCAGAGACCGCAGCCCACAGCAGAGGTCGCAAACGGGTTTTGATTCCTTACCCGTACCCGTACCCGGCCGCACCAGGGTTCCCTACCCGTACCCTACCCGAAATGAGTGACAAACGGTTACTCACCAGTGACTCACGGCCTACCCGTACCCGGCCGCACCAGGGTCGCAAACGGCTACCCGTACCCGGCCGTGTACGGGTAGCCGGGTATCGGGAAGGGTACGGGTATCGGGTACCCGGTTGCGACCTCTGGCCCACAGGTGTGGCCAGAGGGGGTTGGGGGAGGAGAAAATCGACGTCGACGTGAGTCAACGCGTGTGTTCAACCGACCGTTGTGGGGAGCGGTGGTGCAACGGTGAGCGCATCGCGCTACGAACCCTGGCGACCCCGGGTTCGATTCCCGCTCACGGCCAACGCCAGTGACGATTATCTGAGCCCGTCCTGGGCCTCCCCTAGGTCGACCCGGCCTCAAATGAGTATCTGGTGCAGAGTGGAAAAATCATCACCACTGGGGAGACAAAGGCGGTCCTGGCGTGGTGCTGGCCATCCACCCCCTCGTGTACCGTTCCGGCCTTCGTAGGTGCTGGCTAGCGGCACTTGCCCCAACAGTCTGTTCAGGCTATACGGGGAGCTTTGTCAACTGACCGTGGTGCTTCATCTTAGTACGCGTGTGTGCATGGCTACTCCACCACCCATGGTTTGTGTCGTCGGGAATGTTGTATTTAATTGGCGTGTATGTTGAGCTGTTTTCGCACCGTACGTAGCCAACCGAGCTTAGCGGAGGTGCGTAGTCTGAGTCTCGTCAATTCATCATCGTTCGTTGTCCTTCCCCCGCACCTCCGATTAGCACGGTTGGCTACGTACGATGCGAAAGACATTCAACATACGTACACTCAGAGATCAAACATTTAGTCCACTCTTTGCTATTAAACAAATTATGAGATGTTACTGCTGTTGCTGCTGCGTTGGCAGCGGTACACAAGCACAAATAACAAAATAAAACTTGACGCTTTCGTCAATCGTACTGCCGTTATAAGATTAAAGAATAACCTAAGCTGTTTTGGCCAATAGCTGTTCTATGTGCTGTCAAGAAGGGGCATTGTCATATAGACAGTTTCTTTCTATGGCAGTGTTATGAACGTGTGTGTTGCGTGTATTTTTTTTGCTTTTCAATGTTGGTGTGAGTGGGGGTGTACTTTAGCAGGAGAAAAAAAAACCTATTAGCATAGACCCTCACAGTGTCATGAATCTGTAGCAATGATGATGTCAGCAAAATAAACACGCACATAATTTGCTCCATCTGAAATCTCATTTGCTTCGGTGAATACATACGGTAATTGCAGTTCACACTGGATGCATTATTTAAAACGGAATGTACTTGGGCGTATGATTTATCTTTTTCCAGCGACGACGAAAAGAGTTATTTTGAAGTTATAAATTACAAATATAGACAGTTCACATATCACACGACTCAGTCTATTCTCCTCTTGCAGCCTTTCTTTCTAAGAATGTATCTCTTCATCGATGTAGATGCCTGTCCCCACATTACATCCATTGAGTAATGCCTGTGCGAGTACACTGCTGCCAATTCATTCACTCTATATTTATCTATATATATAAAAAAGGGAAATTTGTGAATGTGTGTTTCTGTTCGAAATGTTTAGCATACTTCCCAACATGCAACAACCTTGAAATTTGGCCTGTGGGTAGCTTCCAGACTGTACACAATTCAAAAGTATAAAAATAGACTTTTGTGTTTTGGGGGGTGGGGGGGGGGCGCAATAATGGATACATTTTGCACGGCAAGTGAGCGGTGACGTCACATCTGTGATGTCACCCGCATGCGGCAGCGTCACGCAGTGTGCCTGATGACGTCACGCAGTGTGCCTGATGACGTCACGCAGTGTGCATGCTGACATCACGCAGTGTGCCTGATGACGTCACACAGTGTGCCTGATGACGTCACGCAGTGTGCCTGCTGACGTCACGCAGTGTGCCTGTTGACGTCACCCCCCCCACCCTCCGCCTAGGCCCTGTATTAATCCAAGACAAGAATTCAAGTCCCGGGCGAAGCCGGCTAGTAAAGCTAGTCTATTATAAAAGAGTCATTATCTTTAGACACTTTGCTAATGTTGCTGCCAGATGAAGGTCTGTCCACACCGTAGTCCCTAGACGTTGCTTGGCTATGCCCCACCACACCGGGCAGTGTGGGGGGGGGGGGGCAGCACAGGGTCCAGGACTGCTGGCTGTGGCCAGAATTCCAATTCAGGACGCCAGCTTCCAAGTGCAATGGGCTAACCGCGGCACCACCAGCAGCACTCCACGCTCCCATTTAGATTCATTCGACCGTGTATTCTGTGGAGAAAAATAACAGATTAGTGACCCCCAGCAGCTCGTAGCGTTGCGTTATAAAACACGGCCGACAAGGTTGCTCAGCGCTTGAGCGAGGAGGGGCTCGCAATGGAAAGGTTACGAGTTCAAACCATGGTTGGGGGCGGCAGGTCGGGCCAGGTGGGAGGGCTTGACTCGTCCTATGATCCCCTCAGGATCACTAAAATGAGAACCACTTTGTTGGGATGTCAACAGTGGATGTCCTATGGATAGACTGACCCCCCCCCCCCAATCATAGGAATGTGGAATTCCCAACATTGGCTCAAGGCTGCAAACAGGAGAAGGGCACCACTTCGATGCATGTTTAAGCAGGAAACACGATTTTTGTTACAATCACACGCGTCGTGATTTGACCGCGGCATTAATTAATTAGTTGAATGATAAAAAATAAACAACCACCTTGAAAAAAGTACCACTAATTCATCCGAAGTGTCAATCCTCTGCCTCTAATTATTGCCCCTCCCCCCCCCTCCCCTTTCGATTGAACAATTCTGCGCACGGTGCTTGCATAACAGATCGTTCGCACGCACGCACGCGTACAAAGACAAAGATCCCCCATATAGCCTTAACATACTGTAGGGGCAAGTGCTGTTAGCAAGCACCTATGAAGGCCGCAACGGTACAACGAAGGGGTGGGTGGCCAGCACCACACCCGACTGCCTTTGTCTCCCTAGTGGTGATGTTTACACACCGCACCAGGTACTCATTTGAGGCTGTCGACCTAGGGGAGGCCCAGGACCAGTTCAGATAATCGTTATTGGTGTTGGCCGTGAGCGGGAATCGAACTCGGGTCGCTGGGTTCGTAGCGCAGCGCGCTAACCGCTACACTTATCGCTCCCCACCACACACACGCGCACGCACACGCACGGGTGCGGGAGCATCGTGCACTTGCTTGAAGGGCGCCGCGAAACAACGCTGCGCCCGTTTCCGCGGATGACGTCGGCTCGGGTTAACTCACGCTTGCAGCGTCTGCGTTAATTACTTCTTGTTGTTGGCGACAGAACTTTGTTGGATCGCGCCACGTATTTTGTGACGCTCCACAGGCAGAGCCGCGCGCCACTCTTGTTGGAGACGTTCTTCTACCCTGGGGAGAACTCGCGATGTAAACAGGCCCTCTGGGTTAGGCGGAGCAAAAAAAACTGATTTCAAGCTCCAATGATTGAAATCAACGGCTCTGCTGATGGGCTCTAAGTGACTATGGACCAGTGGCCCATGCATTATTTAGCCAAATCAAAGCGGAACGTTGTAAATTATGAAATCTGTTTTGTTTCTCGCGGATCGCAGTCTTGCCTGTCGGATCCAATCAGCTCACACCTCCGCAAATCGGCGATGTGTGCGGCGCATCTTATTTCTGTTCACAGTCATTTGTTACGTGCTTCAACAGAGTTTAACCCCCCCCCCCTGAGGATTTTCCTCGCTTCTCTTAACCGCTTGGCTGCGCAAATAACAACGTGTCGCTCTCTACGTGGGAAGAATACGTCTCGTGTGTTTGTCCGTCTTTTCGCACCCCCCCCCCAAGCCCCCGTAATGTGAAGTGGCTCACGACTTGAGTGCGCTGTTTCTTGAATTAAAACAATGCCACGGTGTGTATATGTGTGTGTATATATGTGTGTGTGTATATATGTGTGTGTATATGGGGAGCGGTAGTGTAGCGGTTAGCGCGCTGAGCTATGAACCCGGAGACACGGGTTCGATACCCGCTCACGGCCAACACCAGTGACGATTATCTGAACCAGTCCTGGGCCTCCCCTAGGGTGACTCAGCCTTTAATGAGTACCTGGTGCGGTGTGTAAACATCGCCACTGGGGAGACAAAGGCGGTCGGGCGTGGCGCTGGCCACCCACCCCCTCGTGTGCCGTTCCGGCCTTCATAGGTGCTCGCTAACAGCACTTGCCCCTACAGTCTGTTAAGGCTATATGGGGAATCTTTGTATATATATGTGTGTATATACGTGTGTGGCTTTGGCAGCAGAGGTACAAGCGGGGTAAGTATTACTCTGCACTGTGAACCCGCCGGCCTGATTCGATTCTCGGCCGTGGTTAAGAACAGCGACGAGTGATGGCTCGGCCTGTCCTGGGCCTGCCCTCCACCAACCTGCACTGACCAAAGTGGAGAAGTATGGTCAAAAAACCGCCGTGCCCAATACGACGTGGGAAGGTCTTCACCGATGAAGGGCGAGAATCGGTTCTTTTGGTTTATGTTACATGGACTTGGAAAAATAGACGATGTTACGTATGTATTATGTTTTTTTTTACTTCTTTCCTGTATGCATCTTTGTTGAATTTCTTTCGCACCAAACGTAGTCAAATGTGCTAATGAGTGGTGTGAGGGAAGGACAAAAAACTAAACACAAAAAGCAGTTAATAAAGAAGCGCATCTGTAGGCGTGCAATTCCTACCCAAGTACAACACCACTGACAAACAATTAAAATATCCACTTCGTATCATATATCAAACTGCTTCTTATAGCATGGAATGAAGTGAATTTTGCCTAAGTATAAAATATAAAGGTGCAGCACTGCAATTTCTCGCTCATGCCACTGCTGGCAGACGGGCCTCCATGCAAGGGAGCTCCAGAGCGTGTCTCTCTCGGGAGTATTTGGCCTTTATTTCCACACTGACCGTCCGTCTCAGGAGAGGTGCAAGTGCCCACACACAGGTTGCCAATCGACTCACTGTCCATATGGGAGTCACTGAAAATGATTAAAACTTCGTGGGAAATCAAACATTGGTCATCCTCTAAAAGAGATTGGCCCCTGCCATGGGAAGGTGTCATTTACAATACTGGGCGCCGCCAGTGAAAATGGGGATTGACGCACTTTGACTTGCCTTGCAGAGGCGATTTCTCTTGCAAATGCACGATCCTGGTGTGGTGGGTACGACAAGTCCCGGTAGTCCGTGTGGCTCCGCAGAGTAAGAGACTTCTTTTGTAATATGCGTCAAGAAACGAGAACCACTCGGGGAACACGCAAGACGTATATTTCGTGACAAGATTGCGTGCACCGAGACGCGTGACAAACGTAAAAAAAAAACGCGAGCGCTAAAAGCGTCCTCCGTGTCCGCACCTCTAACCCCCCCACCCCTCCCCCCGCGCGCTGGCAGCTGCTGCTGGAGCACCTGGAGTGCCTGGTGTCGCGGCACGAGCGCTCGCTGCGCATGACGGTGGTGAAGCGGCAGGCGCAGTCATCGTCCGGCGTCTCCAGCGAGGTGGAGGTGCTCAAGGCCCTCAAGTCGCTCTTCGAGCACCACAAGGCACTGGACGAGAAGGTGGGGCGCCCGCACGAGTCACGTTTAACCCTGCGACGACGCGATGCGTGTGTGCGTGTCTGCTCACGGTGCTGGCCACTATAAACTACGAACTAACAATTTTGCTGAGGGTAAAACTGGAAGACCCGCAGAAAAATCCACATGACCACGGGGAGAACATGCAAACCCCAAATATACAGGCGTCGGAGTTGGATTCGAACCCACAACCTCCTGTATACCTGGCGAGGTAGTTAACATCTTGCCGTGCCGGCCTTCAAAGGTGCTGCTCGCCAATAGCACTGCCCAAATGGTTTGTTAAGGCTCCACGGGGGGGATTTTTGTCTTGGCTTTTACTGCTGCTCCCCCCCCCCCTCATTGGTTACTCACGATACTCCTCTACACGTGAAACACTGGCGAGTCAAAGGCGGCCGTGCGTGATACTGGCCGCAACACACAGTCGTGTACCGTGCCGACTTTCACAGGTGCTACTCGCTCACAGCATTTGTTCCAGCAGTCTGTGTTGTGGCCAAAGATAAATCTTTGCGCTCTTACTCATGGGCCACGAAGTTAATCTTTGAGAGAGTACCTTGTTTCAATGAAGCAATGTCGTCACGCAGCCATTTCTCTTGACCGAGTTGTGTTACTACTGTGCTCTAGGTTCGGGAAAGGCTGAGAGTCGCCCTGGAGAGAGTGGCAACCCTCGAGCAAGAACTCACCTCGGCAAACCAAGAGGTCCGACTCCGCGAAGCGAAATACATCTCGACGCGACACCGCAACGCTGCCTTTCTTTTTGTCTTGCTGCTAAGGCCGAACGGAAATCTCACTTTGTTTTTGTGATCGGCCGGACAATTTCATTTCGGTGCCGCGTTTGTGGCTCACGTGAAAATGTTTTGGCCGTCGTGCCCGCGAAATGTGCCTTATCTTCTGCCGCGTTTGCGTTTTTTGTTTCTGCATTAAGGGTGCACGGCAAGCCAGTGTCGAGGTCTGTAAATACGCATTAGCATTCGGCGATAACAGGCGACATTTTTGGCGTCACTATCTCGACCCATTCCCCCCCCCCGCCCCTCAAGTCAGTCGCGGTTACCTTGGCGATTCCTTCCTTCACAAACCGCGCAGATCCTGCAATAACAGAAAAGCGTCGTCCGTTTGTTTCGCGCGAACGTACATTTCAGCAGGCAAAAAAGCAGACGCCTTGTACGTATTAAAACGAAGGGGGGGGGGGGGGGGTTCATCTGCGGAGTCGTATTTGCAGGGCGGAAAACATGCACGCAACGTACGCCCCGGGAAAGGGAATCTCAGAATGGCAACAACACACCTCTCTTGTGCTATCTGTGAGATGATATAAGCCTTGGCGCAGCAATTGACAACGCGACGGAAATGCATTGCGCGCATTTCAAAATGTTGTCTTGCCACATATGACGGCGCGTATTTCACCGATGCGTTCGGCTAATGCGCTGTTAGGGTGACACGCGCATTGTGGTTAACGAACGCGATTTTAATGCGGAGCGAGAGATTTTGTGGCCGGCGAAAAAAAACGCTCTCCCAAGTCGCTCGACGATTCCATCCCCACTGCACGGCCCGAGCGAAATTACATTTTCCATTTTGTGTGAAACTTTTGTCGCTTTGAACTCTCTGTTGTTCGGTTGCCGAGGCGACCAGACTGAGATTGGGACAAAGTGGGGCGATTTTGTGCCATCTTCTTGTAATCAACAACTCGGCTTGGGGGGGAAAAGCGACGCCTTCGTTCATGAAACGCATTGAAAAGTTCAGAGGGTGTTTTAGCGCTTCAACGTGCGAACGATAATGGCCACGTATATTCTTCAGCTGCGTATATACTTCATTCAGAGTATACAGGGACACACGCGAGTGGTTGGCGAAGCCGAGGTTTTGATGGCTTCAATGAAAGTAAAATGCATATGGTTTCTAAAATAAACGTGCGTAAAAAATAATAATCAGAATACAGAAAGCGGGGATCAGATTAGAATACAAACGAAGACCCCCCCCCCGCCCCGTGTTTGTGGTGCCGTTATAATTTGATGCAGCTGCAGAGATAGGGGATTTCGTGGTGACCTTGGAGTATGTGGCTTAAGATAAGACCTTTTACCGCTAATATACGAGGAAATTACTTGTGCCACGAATACCGACGGGTGGAGGCACGCGCGCCGGGGGCGGGGGAGGGAGGGGGCGGGTGGATCCTGTATACAAAGACACGCCGCCTTGTCTGTCCCGGTGATCTTGAGCAGATTGCAGCCTCCCAAGGTTTAAATTTCCATCGCGACAATTTGCAGCGTCCTCCGTTGGCCCCTCCTGCGCATTGACTTGGCCTAAAACATCAGAACCGCATTGATTCGTGTGCAGCGCGCCCACCCCACCTGCCCTCCCCTCACAAGGCAAGTTTCCCAGCGAGTCACGCGTCGCGGTCATGAACCGAGCCCTTTTTCTCCGAGCACCCGCTGTGGTGTGGGGCCACCGAGGTGCATTGGAGCTGGTGGCCTGCCTTCCACGCACCGAGAATGGGTTCTTAGAAAACCCATCTTGAATCCACGCGTTTCCTAAAAGGCTGGAGAAAAGGACAAAACAAACCCCACGATGGCTCGTGCTTTGGATTTTACACCCCCCGGGGTCATGTTCGCCCAAAGTGTGCGTGCTGTCGATCAACCCTGAAGAAAGAGAAAAAAGTGATGAGAAAAAAATTACGTGCCGTATCCGTTTTTGCTGCCACATGTACCTGCGTTCTTTCTCGAAGCGGGTTTTGTGATATTTGTAGAGGGTACGGAATGCATTAAAGGGCAGCAAATGCTTAAATTTGTATTCAATTGGTTTGATGCAATTCCCTGACGAACGTTTGTGTGGGGTTTCTAATATTGCCGATTTGAAGTTTTTCGACAGATGGTCTACCATAAAGCTGTCAGTATAATATAGGTGATCAGGTAACTAAAGTGATAACTAAAGTATATTTTTAATGTATTACTTCATTATAGGCTCACCCGTATTATGCCTGTGTTTAATTTTCATTCAGTGCTACGGGTTTCATAGGCCACATTGAATTTACTTATTTATTCAGAAAGCCACACTGGGTTGCAGGACCCTTGAGGAGGGTCCCTACTGCATTGCGGTTTATATTTTTACATATGTTTTAAGTAAATTAGCGACGAGTTGTGGTTATCGTACAACGCGGGAGGAAATCGGAGCACACGGAGAAAAAAAAACATCCCCCTCGCGCAACGCTGTATTCCCCGTAGCGATGGAAACAGGTGGCGATTAGTCCAACTGCTGTACTGCCGTCTGCTGGCGAGCCAGTGAATGGCATTTCAGAGTTTACTGGGAGGGAGTGTCACAGCATTTGTCCTGTGAACCACCAACAGCGCTGGATTACAGCCAACAGCGTAATATAAACGCGTGCTTTTTAGGGCCACTTTTTTTGATCAAAACTGTTTGACCGGTGAAACTCGTTGTGCTGTGGCAGTTCGTTTCTGAGGAGGATGCTTGGGCGCGTGTTTTGCACAACAAATCGGCAGCCAGTTTTGTGCACCGGAGGGACACCGACTTGGCGGGTGATTGGTATGGGCAGATACAAAATGTAGCCGCTTACATACATTTATCTGAGCTTGCTTGTTATTTATTCTTCAACAAGCAAAAGTTTTTTATATATATATCGCAGTATATATCGGCGTCCAGCACTTCACCACGGTGATTCCACCACCGTCGGTTTACTGTCGTTGCCGTATGGCGAAAATAACCATCGCCCTATCGGAACGATGGTTCGCAACGCTGCTCCGTGTTGTCACCTGGCAAACCCTGCGGTTTATATCCCGGCCACGGCCGACATCGGTGGCGAGCGATGTCTGAACCCACGCCTCTTGGGGGGTGGAGGGGGCGGTGGCCTTCACCTTCCTCCCTGAAGCCTGCTGCGACCAAATTCGAGGGAGGAACCTCGCGGGACCATCTCAGCTACTGACGTTAGCCGTGCACGGACATCCAACTCGGGGGGGGGGGGGGGGGGTTCGCTGGGTTCGTAGCGTGTTGCGCTGTGGCCACTGTGCCAATGTTCTTGTCCGGTCGTGATAATAACTTTCCTTATTTAGCTCCGGCGACTCCACGCCTCACCAGCAGAGGAGGTGAATGAACCTCGGGGTGTCCTCGCTCGCCCCATTAAACAAAGGACGTCCTCGCACTAACGTGTGCGTGCGTGTGCGTGTTGTCACCGCGGGGAGTGGTGGTGCGGCGGTTAGCGCGCTGCACGACATATGTACGTGTGTATGTTGAACTTCCTTTGCACCGTACGTATAGCCAACCGTGTTAATCGGGGGGTGCGGGGAAATGACAACAATCTGAACACAAAAAGCAGTTACGAACTTGGCGAAACAAGTTCAAGTACCGCTCAAGGCCAACACCTACGACAATTATCTGAACCAGTCCCAGGCCTCCCCTCGGTCGACTGACCCTCCAATGAGTACCTGGAACGGTGCGTAACCATGGCCGCACGGGAGACACAGGCGGCCCGAGTGTGGTGCTGGCCACCCACCCCATCGTGTGTTGTGCCGACCTCTATCGGTGCCGCTCGCTAACGGCACTTGCCCCGACAGTCTGTTGCAGCTATACGGCGGGGGGGGGGAGATGTTTTTTCTCTGTTGTTCACTGCTGCCGTCCCTCGTGCCTGCTGGTAGCTGTCCGTGCTGAGGGAGCAGGCGGCGTTGTCTCAGCCGCGGATGGGCTCAGGGGATGGAGCCGAGGACACGGAACAGCAGAAGCAGCCGGAGGGCGAGCAGAGAGGGCCCGGAAAGGTGAAGGGGACTTTCGTTGAACCCTTTGGCAGGCTAATACACGTGGACACACAGTCGTCCACACACACACCTCGCGTCCCTTGCTGTCACTGTGAGAGGCCACGAGCATGCCGAACAATCGACACGCAGTCTGACCGAGCATGCATGGAACTGATTGGTCCACACCAGAGACGGCTTTCTTTAGAGCCTCGTCTCAGACATTGTTATACCAGAGGACGCCAAAAAGGCGAACAGCATAAAGAAAGGGTAAAACCTATTATTTTACTTTGATACTGGCAAGGGAGGTCCCATGAGTGTTACTCTTACAGCACGTGTGAGTTACTGTCGCACCCATCGGGTCGGCTGTAGTAAACTAAATATTCTTTGGGGCTACACCCATTTTAAGCCTTTAAACCAGTCTGCCTCAGCAGCTTTCCCCCTCTTTTTTCCTCCTGATGACGATCGCTTGTGTTGTGATCGAAACGTCGTAGTTTTTTGTTATTTTTTCTTTTTCTTTGAACCTATCCATGTGACTTTCCAAAAAGACCCAAAGAATATGAATTCCTGCAGTCACGGAAGCTTCAAATCAAGATTGAGCCAATTCTTTATCGTTAACCGCAGGGGAAACATTTTAATTGTTTCACCACTCGTTGTGCAAGCGACGCTTGATAACATAGTGTCTGGTTCATCTCACTCCTGAACTTATTCACAATGTTTCATATAGTCGACAATTTCCATGTATTATGTTGCATTTAACTCACTATGTCCGCTCAGGTTTGTTGCGGAAGCAATTCAAAAGGACTAGAGATTTCTGGGCAGCCCTGGTCTAATTTTTGATTCCATCCATAACGGCGAGAAATTGACCACACCTTTAATAAACAAACCAAACCCATATTTTTTTATCGACCTGTTTTCATAGCTCTAATTAAAATGTGATCCATAAAACAAGGGTTAGTTTTATGCTTTATATGCAACCAGCATCTCAGCTGTGCCGTCGCTTACAAGGCAATAGACCTGTGAACCAGCCGGCCACCATCACTGTGACTACTCTGACAACCTTCCACAAATCCAGCAGGTGAACCCTAAACACTTCTACTTGAACTTAGCGCATTATTGCACTGGCCTCCCAGCATGATTTCATGGTGACAGATCGGCCTACCGATCGAATGAGGCGGGTGTTCGAGGAGGCCCGGTGACGATGATAGTTGTCGTTGACGGGTTTTGTTTTTTCCTTCCCTGTTGTTATTTCTTTCATCGTCGGGGCGTCCGCCAGCGGCTGTCCAACGGCTCGGTGGAGACGGAGGACCTGGTGAGCCGCGTGCTGGACCTGCAGCAGACCCTGGAGAGGCAGAACCTGGAGCTGGGCCAGATGAAGGACCGTCTCGTGGCGCTGTCGTCTCGCGTGTCCGAGCTCGAGGGAGACCTGGACACGGCACGCAAGGACCTCATCAAGTCGGAGGAAGGGAACGCCAGATATCAGCGAGACATCCGAGAGGTGAAGCGCCGCGTTGAAACGAAACGGCTTTTTTTTCTTTTTCCTGGTGACGTTGAGCATATTTGTTCGAATCCTTCAACTCTTTGACCGAACACGCAATGAGCGGTGTGCGCGCGTGCTCGCTGGTTGATGTAGGCGATGGCCCAGAAGGAGGACATGGAGGAACGGATCACCACCCTCGAGAAGCGATACCTGGGTGCCCAGCGAGAGGCCACGTCACTCCACGACCTGAACGACAAGCTGGAGAACGAGCTCGCCAACAAGGAGGCCGTGATCAGACAGGTGTGCCTGCTCGCCCGCCCACATGCCCGCTCGCTCGCTCGCCCACTCACCCGCTCGCTCGCTCGCCCACTCACCTGCTCGCTCACCCCGGCCACACGGTGACCGCTGGGCGCGAATAGCTTGACCCCCTTTTATTTGCGCGAATCGTCATGGATTATCCTCGGAGTGTGTTCCGATGAGGATTCACGATCGTTATCATCGGCCGTGATCAAGCTACTGCTGCTTGAAGGCCTTCTTGAGCCATCGCTCGTGATTTTTTAGCAACGGAATAGTCCACCTAGCCACCGAACGAGCTGCCATCGTTCTTCTTCTTCTGTCGTATGGCTGATATAGATGCAGAGCGACAACTACAATGTCACATTCTGCTGCGTGGCTTGTGTTGTTGCTGTGGAGACCGGGAGGTCGATGATCGACGTTCGGTTGCCGCGTTGATCGCACTCGACGGGATTTCTCGCTTAACAGAGTGGGCCACGTGGAGGCCGCCATCTTCCACTGGCGTTGATGAGGTTTATAAACAAAAACGCGTTTGAATGAAATTATGCTGCTTAGACTCGACGACAAGTTCTGCTGCATCTTTAAACGGACGAGCTTTTGTGGGATAGGGGAAGGATCAATAACAAGCTTGTATTTTTTCAGTCCCGTAGCTTGGCATGCAGCTGAATTGCAGAGCGCGCGTGCTGTTTACATGAAACTCGCTCATTGGGCGGGGCCGAAGTTATACAAGCTGCGCAGACAACAGCAGAGCTGCGAGATTTTTGCCGTCGGCCTGTCTCCACGACGCATCATCGGGGGAGAAATCGGTCTGGTTAGGCGGAGTGAAGCAGTGCCTCATTCATAATTCAGCAGGCCCAGGTGGGTCTGCAGCGTTGCTGATTTGAAGGCCCGCTCCTAACAAGAACGTATGCAGCCACCTCGGCAATTAAGAGCGGAAATTTTTTAATGGCTGACCGTTCAGGCGAGCAGTGAATCTGGGGTATGGGGAAGATTTGCGCGTAATTAACTTGAGCCTCCGTTTATTGGGTGTCCGATGTGTTCCGGAGTTTAGTTAATTTTGAGCTGTTTGCGAGGTGTTTTAGGAGTTATGCTGTATTTAGCTGTGCAGCGGGTCGTCGCAAACTGTCGGAGGAATTCGATTTTTTGAGTGGCGTTGTCTTTGGTGTCGGTGTAATCTCCTTTGTTTAAATTTACGTTTTGTGCATCGAGCTCATTGGACAAATCGTCGTAATTGCTGTTAAAGGGGGCCCGTGTCAAACTGTAGAAAATTCCACAGTGGCAGGATACTGGATTGTATTTTTGACCAACTGTAATTTATCTCAGTCCCATCAGCCTTCTGGTTGTAGATAAAATGAGTTCCTTTTAATTTGAAGTCGGCAGTGGTTTTTCTGCGGACAGACTGGCCCCCACCATAGAAATGTGGAAATTACACTTTGGATCAAGACCCCTAGCAGAGGAGAATACCACCTAATACGCTGTTTGAGAAGAAATGCACATCGGCCACATCATATTCACCGCTAAGAAACTGTAAAAACCTTTTACTTTTTTAAATTTCACCACGTAAGGCCCACTGAGCTATAGAAGCGACTTGGCCAGCAATGATAGCTCGACGGAGTGGCTTTTTACGTGGAAATGTATACAGAGCCAAATACTCAAAACGACATATTGATTCTACTCTTTAGTTCTTTCGGTAAAGTTACGTATAAAGACAAAATAATAAATAAAATAATATTTTCTCATTATACGTGACTTTACCGAAAGAACCAAAGAGTAATTCCTGCAGTCACGAAAGCTCCAAATTAAGTATGTTGATTCTAAATGTGGAGGGAAAAACTGGAGGACCCAGAGGAATATCTACGTGATCACGGGGAGAGCATGCAAGCTCGAAATATAGAGGCGTCAGGGTCGGGATCGAACCGACGACCTCCTGCAATGCAGGGCGAGGTGGTTAACATCTCATAGCCACCGTGAGTGGCTTTGGCAGAACACATCGCTGCAATGGGTGGTAGCTGATGGACGAGGCTGGTCAAAGAATGGCAGGAAGACAAAGAGAACATGCCCAAGAGGACCGACCACCTTCAGCGACGGAACGATGAGATCGGTCAATGTGCAGGCATGAGATGGATAGTGCGGGGGATGACGATGACATGCTTAGACTTTCTTATAGCACTGGACAACCAGTGCCGGGTGAACAGTAATGATGACGATGAGTTCTCAAAAGAGATAGGTTTTTTTTTTGCCAATATTAATATTTGCAGATAATTACGTGCCAATATTTATGGACATTTAGCACATTTGTTGTATTTGTTATTGTTGCGCCATTGAAACTCAGTGTTATGGGTCTACTCAGCCCGTAAGGTCATGCTGCTAGAACAAGTAAACAAAAAATGCTTTCTTCGCTCTAGAGCAGTGGTTCTTAACCTTTACTGCAGCCTTGCACCCCTTTGTACATTTTTTTTCCGATTGAGAACCAATGTTAATACATACAAAGTGTTTGATGAAACAAAGTAGTTGTATTTACGTGCGCGTGCTTAATTTGTGCTTCGATGATTTATCTTCAAAATAAATACGGCCCACGTCTCGCATCCCCAGAAAGGGCATCCCGCGCACTCCCACGGGGGTGCAGCGCGCACCCCAGGTCAAGAAGAGCCGCTGCCCTAGAGGGTCGTATGTGTCCGGCAAGTTTCTGATGTTCTCAGCCCACTCACTGATGACCGACCAAGAAAATTTCCGTCGGCAGCTTGACGTGTGGTCCTGTGTGTAGCCCCCTGGTCACCGGTGAGAAATGTGAGCCCCTTGGGGGAGGGCTGTGCCTTCTCATTGCGCTCACCTGGCAGCCTATCCCTCTGGCTTAGAGATGTCGCTGTTAAGAGTTTAGTGTGCGGTTGGAGATGTAGGATGGAACACGGCTTCATATTTACTGTCGGGAATGTTGGGGTGGCGATTGCATCTGATCACTTTGTACTTGAAGCATCGGTGTACTCAACTGTCACGTGCCTCGATCATTACCGTGGTGAACAAGTAGAAACTTGGCTGGAAAGCCAATGTATTAGGGGAGCCTGTATTTTGTTGTGAGATTTGACTGCATAAAGAATTCTGCCAGAGCAGTGAGATGTGTATATCTATGACCAAATCACCTGAAATGCGTCTGATATTAGCAGGTCTGTGTTTGTGTGTATTGTAGTGTAGTGGTTAGTGCACTGTGCTCCAAACCAGGCGACCCGAATTAAATTCCCACTCAGGCCCAACACGAGTGACGATTATTTGAACTAGTCCTGGACCTCCTCTAGGTCGACTCAGCCTCAAATGAGTACGACTTGCGGTGTGTAAACATCAGCACTGGGGAGACAAAGGCGGCTGGGTGTGGTGCTGGCCACCCACCCCTTTGTGTGCTATGCCGGCCTTTATAGGTGCTCGCCAACAGCACGTAGGATCGTATTTTGTTGCTATTGTTGAACGAATAATACAAATTCCACTTAGGCCAAGTCAATAAAGCTGCTGTTATCTGGGCAAAAGTAGGGGTCTGTGGACGCACTGCACGCGTATCATTCGCTGCACGTGCTTGGATCCTACACAGTGCAGGGATGGATATGACCTCATATCGTAGGGGAAAAAACTGCCCCAGTCTGGTGTAAATGCAAGGAGAGAGAGGAAGCACATTCTAAGCGCAGAGGTCACTTTTACAGTCGTTTTAATGGCACTTTGGGGAAAGAAGGTGCTAGAAATGTTGCGTGTGGCGTTGGGCTAATAATACTTCGCTATTCGTGATCGCTATTATTGGCACCAAGGCATTCCGTTATTAATTTTAATAATGTACTTTGAGAAAAGCAGCGACCTTTTAGGTATCTGTACGTCCCGTTCGTTCAAAGGCTTTCACTCTATGCGTGCTTTTTATTTCTGCCGTTTGCGTTCGCGCAGACGAATTGGCAGACAGTTCGCGAACCACGATCAATGGAATCGCGAACAAAAAGACGTGTTGGTTAATTGGTAATTTTCCCAAGCCTAACTTAAAATCAATGTAAACAGAGTTGTTTTGATTTGATCAACATTCGCCGGGGCTCTGAATTGTAACTCACGCATAAACATTGCCTAATTAACATACCTCAGCATTGGCTGATGAACTCAACTCTAGAACTAGTTCTGTCGCATTATCTTACAGGGTCGTTCCCCAGGCATATTCTGCAGAGGGTCTTTTCCTTTTGTTACGTCACCATTGTGGATCTGCCATCGTCACCTTTATAATAATAAAATAATAACCTCCATTTTATTGAAGTATCTCAAAGCGCTGTACATTCCACTCACGAAAATAGATAACATCTAAGCGAAATAGAAAGCTGATGATAACAATGACGACTCTTGAAATTCCAATAAAATGAAGAACTATGATGAAAGCGATTGATAATAATAATTGCTGAGTAATCCAATCAGACAACAGAATGTGTTTTTCAATCTTAAGTTACAGGGAAAACCTGCTGTACAAATGTGTGAGTTTTAAGACGTGAGAATTATTTTTATTATGTTTTATTTGTATTATTTTATAGTGAGAATTATTTTATTATGTTTTATTCTAATTATTTTATAGTGAAATTATTTTATTATGTTTTTATTATTTTTTTATTTCCCTTCTACGTTGCTTTACCGAAAGAACCAAGAAGATGAATCCCTGCAGTCACGAAAGCTTTAAATCGAAATTTTAAGACGTTATTTAAAAAGTGACACGGACTTGGAATCCCTAATGGGCCGAGGAAGAGGATTCCACAATCGCGTTTGCGATGTGATTACTCAGAACGATGCAACCTCTCAGCGCAGTAGAACTTGGAGATACGCACACCGAGTGGTGTGGGTAAGGTGGGCTCTGCTTATATCTGCTCTCGGCCAGAAGTTGCCCTTTGCACCCCCCCCAACCCACAGATACCAGTGCAATGTAACGAAGTGTTGCCTCTATAGGAACTGTGTTGTTTCTACGTCAGTCAGTGTTGTATAGGGTATACTTTAGATTTTAAGTTTTCGTGACTGCAAGGATCCATACTCTTTGGTTTTTTCGGTAAAGTCACGTAGGTTAAAAAATATATATATATTAAATCACGACGTTTGGGCCACAACACAAGCAGCCGTCCTCAGGTGAAGAAACAGAGCTGTCGGAAAGACAGCGTCCTAATGAACACTGCTAAGCTTGGCAGCGTATTTAAGCTGGGTGGGAGGAGCAGATCGCCTTGACAAAGGAGTTTACATATTCTTCACCTGAGCACGGCTGCTTGTGTTGTGGCCGAAACGTCGTGATTTTATTGATTTGTTTTCTTTTTTAACCTACGTGACTTTACCGAAAAAACCAACGAGTAGGGTATACTTCTCTATGCTTTGTCTATTGAAGAAAAAAATGTATTAACAAAGCCATAGAGTGGGGCTACGATGATTTAAACAAACTAAGAATTTGACCAAACTTCTGATCGTTCCACCGCTAGCCTGCACACTTAACGCCGGCAAACCCAGCCTGGTCCTTACCCAGCGGGCCTGGCTTGCGCTGCATTCTTTTAATGCGAAAGTAAGATAGCTCGCCAACAATGTGCCATAGCATCTGCATCGTTACTTCTTGGCCAATGTGGAATCCTTCATACTAGGCTCTTTCTTTTCGACCCGCGTCATTGTTTTCCCGCGTGGAATTTCAAATCGAAATGCGCATCGTAGCCCCTTTTGAGTTGTAATGAGCATTCACGTTGACACTGCACCAACGGCGTGTTGCTGCTGCTGCTGCCGCTGCCTTCCAGAGCGAGGACCGCGCACGGCAGATGCAGGAGCGGCTGGAGCTGGGTGAGCAGAAGCTGCAGCAGACGCTCAAGAAGGCGCAGACGCTGCCGGAGATCGAGGCGGAGCTTGCGCAGCGCGTCGTCGCGCTCACCAAGGTGAGCCGCGGTCCCACCACTCTCACCACTGTCACCACCACTGTCACCACCGCCGCCGCCATCACCACCACCACAGTCACCACCACCACCACCGTCGGTCACCACCACCACAGTCACCACTACCGCCGCCGCCGCCATCACCACCATCACCACCACCACAGTCACCACTACCACCACCGTCAGTCACCACCACCACCGCCATCACTATCACCACTACCGGCGCTGCTGTTGTCACCACCACCACAGTCACCACTACCACCACCGTCGGTCACCACCACCACCGCCGTCACTATCACCACTACCGGCACTTCCGGTGTCACCACCGCCACCACCACCACCGCCACCACCACCACCGCCATCACTATCACCACTACCGGCGCTGCCGTTGTCACTACCACCACCACCGGTGCCGTCACCACCACCACTACCGCCGTCGTCGCCACCAAAATTCTCTGCCGTGCGGCATTTGTTCCATTTTCATGAAAATAATTCATAAAGAAGCATTGTAGCCTCAGGTGACCTCGGGGTGACGTCCAACATCTGCTTGGTATCCACGCTGAAGCCCGCTTGTAAAAACTGCTCCCAGCCATCCCCCGTTCTCTCTCTCCACCCGTTGCAGACTCTTTAAGACGTAAAAATTATTTTGCGTCACCCCGAGCGGTCAGGTCTGCGGAGGGCGTCGTTGGCTCCTTCCAGAGCCGCAAACAGCCGGCGGCCACTTCTCCCCCTCCGCCAGCCCGAATAAAATATGACGGGGCCTGCGAGGATAACGTAGAGCGCTTCCACTTTGGCCGCTGGCGTCCGACGTTGACCGATGTCACGCTTCTCACGGTGCCGGCGGTGCGAGCCGTGGCAGACGCCGCGGCGGTCCCTTAAGTGGGTACCGTCCATTACACCAACGTGATTTTTGCATTGCATCCCCTGCCACTCGTTGCACCATAGTGGAGGGAAGTCGCGGTATGAACCGTATCGTGTCGTTCCCGTCAAAGTCAGAGTGACCTTGCCGCTCGATTGGATGTTGGTGATCCGTCTGCATTGCTGAGGAGCTAGTGGCTGGAAATTCCACATTCACTGTTGACTTTGCACAGAGCGTTGTTGATGTTTGTCCACCCCGGAGAAATGGCCTGACTCAGTCGGGCCCCCAGCCCGCCCTCCCACCCATGCCAGCATTTGAAATCACAACCACGGCGCCACCCAGACAAACATAGCCGTTCAATTATTTTTAAAACTCTTCCTTTGACCGACCTTGATGCACGAGTGGTGAACAGGATAATCTGTGTTTCTCATGCCCTGCGGTGAGGGATTTAGCCGAGGCAGGGTAGAGGTGGCAATACGAGGTCACGCGTTTACCATTCACTTAACCCTCCACTTAATGAATGAGCGCTGTGTGCAATCCACTTATTGTGCTCGTCACCACCTTCCGTATGCCTTCAGCATTGCCCCTTTTGCTGCAGTTCTAGCCCAGGAGAGGGGGGGGCGAATCCCTCGCAGATCAGCCACAGGGCCAGCCATCTCTGACTCGCTCTGCAATAAATAGTTGCGGTAATTAGGCACAATTTTGTTCAGTCGGCCACAAGCAGTGGAGCTGCGTGCGATTGCGGCTCGCGCTTGAAAAACCGCGCCCTGGGGGGGATCTCCTTTCAACTCGGCACGCATTTTCAGACCGCTCGCAATTGTGCCACGGTGTCCCTGGCACATTGTGCTTCTGGGTAAATGAGGTGGGATGTTGCCTCTAGGCCGACTCCACATCCTTGTGAATAAATAATGAATGTACAACCACTGCGCACAAAGGCGAACGCTTTAGGCTTGAGATGACTACAATTCTGATTCCGATCCATAGAGCGGTCTCTGTGCCGAACCACGGTGCTTTATTGTAAGTGCCCTCTGTCCTACTTGATAAGCACCTCTCTCCTACCTGGTGTCTATCCATTGTGGTCCTCAAAATGTGAGAATTCTTTTTTTACTTTCGCATTTGGGTAAATAAGTGGCCATTGAGAGATTGGTCCCTGTTGTGGTAATTTCTGGTATCTGCCACTGGCTTTGGGCCACTAGTGGAGCTCAGAACTGCGCCAATTGTTCATTTGAGCAGGGAGAGACTTACCCTGTCAATATTGATGCATGTCGTCATCAGTGCACCCTCCTCTTTACGCATGACATGCGTTTGTGCCCTTGTTTTGCTTTTATTGTACATTTTAAAGTGTTTGTTCTATTTGTTCTTTGAGTAAACGGTATTCTCAAACAACCCAATGATAAGAAACAAAAATACCTGCAAATTACTAATTTGGGATGACAAAGAACAATATCCCCCGCTATGGAAAAACAAAACTTGGCAGGACCCTCCGGAGCAAGAGTCTTGAGGCTCGGTGAGGCTTTCCCGGGTAGACTAGCGGCGTGGTAATGACAATAATAATCAGGCGGCGGTAATGCAAGCAGCAGGCAATGTCATCCCTGAGTGGCAGCTATACTCAACGCAGCGTGAGAAACCAAATCTTGAATCGCGACAATTCATTTGATCACAAGGGGATTTAATCATTACATGTCCCCCCTCCACTCACATCATGAATAATACAAACCACCGTCTGCTATCGTTTAGCCATCTGTTAACTTACTTCCTAACAATCTAGGCTTCATTAAAAAATATAGTTTTTTTTAAATTAATTTCGTGTCTAGACGGCTTCATTTATGCCCCTGACTAGACAATTCCAACAGCATTCCTTTTGAAGGTGGCTGGAAGTGTATTGACTTAAAGCTTTCGTGACTGCAGAAATTCATATTCTTTGGGTCTTTCGGTAAAGTCACGTAGATTGGTTCAAAGAAAATAACAAAAGACCACGACGTTTCGATCGCAACACAAGCGGTTGTCATCAGGAAAAGGGGGTTAGCTTCTAAAGGACAACTGTTTCTAAAGGTTTAACAATGGGCGTAGTCCAAGTGTCAGCAGCATGGGTGGAGTAGCTAATGTTAATGTAAGGGAAGTTGCTGCTAGGGGTGATGGTAGTTGTTGGTAGTGATGGTAGTTGTTGGTAGCGATGGTAGTTGTTGGTAGTGATAGTAGTTGTTGGTAGCGATGGTAGTTGTTGGTAGTGATGGTAGTTGTTGGTAGTGATGGTAGTTGTTGGTAGCGATGGTAGTTGTTGGTAGTGATGGTAGTTGTTGGTAGTGATGGTAGTTGTTGGTAGTGATGGTAGTTGTTGGTAGCGATGGTAGTTGTTGGTAGTGATGGTAGTTGTTGGTAGTGATGGTAGTTGTTGGTAGTGATGGTAGTTGTTGGTAGCGATGGTAGTTGTTGGTAGTGATGGTAGTTGTTGGTAGCGATGGTAGTTGTTGGTAGTGATGGTAGTTGTTGGTAGTGATGGTAGTTGTTGGTAGTGATGGTAGTTGTTGGTAGCGATGGTAGTTGTTGGTAGTGATGGTAGTTGTTGGTAGTGATGGTAGTTGTTGGTAGTGATGGTAGTTGTTGGTAGTGATGGTAGTTGTTGGTAGTGATGGTAGTTGTTGGTAGTGATGGTAGTTGTTGGTAGTGATGGTAGTTGTTGGTAGTGATGGTAGTTGTTGGTAGTGATGGTAGTTGTTGGTAGTGATGGTAGTTGTTGGTAGTGATGGTAGTTGTTGGTAGTGATGGTAGTTGTTGGTAGTGATGGTAGTTGTTGGTAGTGATGGTAGTTGTTGGTAGCGATGGTAGTTGTTGGTAGTGATGGTAGTTGTTGGTAGTGATGGTAGTTGTTGGTAGTGATGGTAGTTGTTGGTAGTGATGGTAGTTGTTGGTAGTGATGGTAGTTGTTGGTAGTGATGGTAGTTGTTGGTAGTGATGGTAGTTGTTGGTAGTGATGGTAGTTGTTGGTAGCGATGGTAGTTGTTGGTAGTGATGTAAGTTGCTGCTAGGGGTGATTGTAGTTGTTGGTAGTGATGGTAGTTGTTGGTAGTGATGGTAGTTGTTGGTAGTGATGGTAGTTGTTGGTAGTGATGTAAGTTGCTGCTAGGGGTGATTGTAGTTGTTGGTAGTGATGGTAGTTGTTGGTAGTGATGGTAGTTGTTGGTAGTGATGGTAGTTGTTGGTAGTGATGTAAGTTGCTGCTAGGGGTGATTGTAGTTGTTGGTAGTGATGGTAGTTGTTGGTAGTGATGGTAGTTGTTGGTAGTGATGGTAGTTGTTGGTAGTGATGTAAGTTGCTGCTAGGGGTGATTGTAGTTGTTGGTAGTGATGGTAGTTGTTGGTAGTGATGGTAGTTGTTGGTAGTGATGTAAGTTGCTGCTAGGGGTGATTGTAGTTGTTGGTAGTGATTGTAGTTGTTGGTAGTGATGGTAGTTGTTGGTAGTGATGGTAGTTGTTGGTAGTGGGCCTCCATTAATAAAGGGAGTGGGCAGTAATGAAGCCATCCATATATACAGACATAGAAGATGGGTACAAATTCAGTAATCACTGGAAGGACGTTATCAACCAGTTTAAGTCATCACAGGCTGTAATGTGTCCACTTTAGACTTGGCAGCCCTTTAATTGGTGGAAGCTCACCACCAACACCATCACTACCCACTACTACCATCACCTCCAGCAGCCCTTTATTTGGTGGAAGCCAACCAACAGGACCATCACTGACCACTCCCTTTATTGGTGGAAGCCCACTACCAACAACTACCATCACTACCAACAACTACCATCACTACCAACAACTACCATCACTACCAACAACTACCATCACTTCCATTAGCAACTTCCCTTACATTAACATTAGCTACCCTGCCCTTGCTGCTGACTTTTGGGCTACGCCGGTTTTTAAACCTTTATAAACAGTTTGCCTTTAGAGGCTAACCCCCTTTTCCTGATGACAACCGCTTGTGTTGTGATCGAAACGTCGTAGTTTTTTGTTATTTTCTTTGAACCTATCTACGTGACTTTATCGAAAGACCCAAAGAATATGGAAGTGTATTGTTTTAATGAAGCATAGACATGTGTCTGTTATTTATTCGTGCATTAATTGACAGTATATTTCCCAAGATAAATATATAGGTGTAAGCCGTAGCATTAATACACGTGTTTCTTCTTGCAGCCTCAATGGATGGTTGTCTTTGTACATTAGGCTCGGAATCTTTCTGCCGTAATAATGAACCGCCTGGTTTTCAGCCATCAAGCTAATTAATAGGCTTTTTACAAAGGGGCATGATTTTGCTTTGGTGAGTGCCACCTATTTATTGCAGATGTTTAACTGGGTCACAAAGCAGGCATATAAAAAATGCATTTGGATTCTTACAGCTCACAAGCTAAGGCAGATGGCATACATTTTGACAAGCATTCACCTGCAACATTAATCCTGAGCTTGAGATTAATTTCAGACATTCGCAGGCGACCGCAATGCGATGTGGGAATATGTATTGTCCACAAACAATATTAATAAAACGACAAGCAGTGATGCAGACTGTGATAACAACCAGTGTGATTTACTTAGTGGGCTAGAATCCTAAACCACTGCTCTTTGTGCCTGCATCTCCGTGACCTTGGGATCGAATGTATAGGATTATTTTAATATTTCCTGTCTTCCACCGTGGTGTGGGCCCATCATCTCGTTGTTTGCAGGCCGGCCCGTCATAGACAAGCCCCTCTCTATCACGCGCAGATAAAAGTTGGCAATTATTTCCGCGGCGCAAAAATGGGACGCGCAGCGGTGACACATGACCTCCGTGGCTTTTTTCATCAGGCAGAAGAGAGGCACGGCAATGTGGAGGAGAGGCTGAGACAACTGGAGGCTCAGCTGGAGGAGAAGAACCAAGAGCTGCAGATGGTAAGCACTCTTAGATAATAACAACAAAGCGCTGCTGCCTGCAGATATTTATTCATCCCAAGAAAATGCACGTCTCAATTCTGGGCTTGTGGCGTGTGACTGTTCAGTAGCCTCGCAATGGAAGTGGGGTGTCTTGCCCTGCCCTAATTGAGTGGTCATGTCAGCGGTGGGCTTCACAATTCGTGCATTTATTTAACGTCCATTCGTAAAAACCACAACAACAACCACACACGCACGCTAACACGCATGCTCACACACACGCGTGCGTTTGTCACAGGGCTGGCACAGTCTGCCCGTTTGGATTATGGCCCCCCGAAGCCGGGCAGTGCTGCGTGATATTGATTGCCTGCTGAAATTGGATAGAGGGCTTATAGGGATGCACATCAAGGGAGGAAACGGCGTGCATCTATTGTGATTCGTGAAATCTGCCATGGAGCCCTTTGTGGTCTTGTCATGAAAGGCCATGCATAACAACAACAACAGCAGCAACATTCTTCCAGTGCCTTGTTTGTTCGCTCTGTGCACGAAGCTTTTCGGGTGGGCCCGGGGTTAGCCTTGTGCTTCGATGCATTTTATCACCGGGCCAAGTTAATACCTCGGTGGGCTTTGCCTCGTAGGATGGGGATGGTTTAGTTTTATTTTGTATGTTTTCTTTCGGCGATTCGTTTTCCTTTCCTGTACTTTGCGCGACTGTCGTGGTTTGCATTGTTTTGTTGTTGTAACGTTCTTAGCCGCCCCCTCCTGGACATCCGTAAAAAAAAGAAGAGCTTTATAGCCCATCGGATTCCTCCAGTCTAAATAAATATTCTGGTTCTGAAATTGGTCAACGGTTTGATTCCACTGGCCGCTTGGTTAATGTGCTTGTGGGAATGGGTCAATGTGCAGTGCAGGCGTGCGGCAAGCTCTGACATCATTCCCAAAAAATAACGATGCATCATCCGTTGGTTGATGAATATTGATTCTGAAAAAAGTAAAGGCACATTGCTGCAATTACTGATTCACGCTCCTGTTGGCAGATGGGACTTCACTAGAGGGAGCTCTAGAGAGCTCTCCTTTGCAGATTACCTTGGAAGAATAGCCACAAATCGACCCTTAATCTGATGATATATATGCATGGAATCTCACGTGTAGGAGTATTTTTAGATTTGTATATGAACTAAACAAATCATTTTATTTTACCAGGTAAGGCCCACTGTGAGCTATCTAGCTCTTTTTCAGAAGCTACCTGGCCACAAATGATTGCTCAACGAATTGGCGTATGTGTAAATTTATCGCAGCTAAATACTCTCAACGTACGTTTCGAAATGTGGCGAGATAAACCGAGAGAAAAATCCAAAAGACCACGGGGAGAATATGCAATCTCCAAATATACAGGTGTCAAGGTCGGGATCAAGCCCCACAACTGCCTGTATAACGGGAGAACATTTTCAAAAAGTCAACCGTTACATTTGAGAATGTTTAATAATTGTTCACCTTTGTAATTGGAATAACTCTCACCTACCTTGTAGAACGAAATGAGGAATCCCAAGTCATTTTCCACTGCACTATAAACATTTTATACTTTTCAATATTATTTTGTCTGATATGAGACATGGCCACTCTGTTTAAAAAGAAAATGCTCATTAAAATCTCGTGTGAAAATGTTTAAGTTTTTATGCTAAAGGCTAGGTCATGTGTCAGGTCACTCATAGATATTTTTAGTTGAACCAAAATAAAATGTAAGATGTATTGCTTGTCAAAAACTGCTCCGCTCGCTGAAAGTGAGAGGTAAAATTAACAAATGGAAATTTTAGATCTTAGTTTATTCGCAGTCAGAAATGTCTGAAGAGCCACATGATGTCACTGATAAGCAAATCCACAAATCAAAATAGGTTCTCCAAATAAAAATAAAAACACATTTTCAAAGTACAATAAGTGAATGCAAAATTCATTACTGTCAAAATATAATTCAGCTTTGTTTAAATCCATTGTACTGGAGACATAGCATTTGATGAAGCAACATAGCGTGTTTTTACATTTAACGTTGACTCTCTGTACATCTGTAACATTTAATTCAATTTGATGTTGCATTTGTTTATCATATTTTCTTAAAAATGTACTTGTCAAAAAGTGCTTTTGGAAGCTCATTGCAATTTCATTTTCCCTTTTTTGCATCAGAAAGGAGTATTAACTCGCAGTGCTTGGATGTAAAAACAGACCAGAAACTTCCACTTGGAGCTAAAGGCTTTTAGCAACTGCACTATATAGACCTGATTTGCACTCGGACCAACACTATACAATCTATGTGTTCCTCTTAATAGCCACTAGATTTTCCACTCCAGTCAATTCCAATAGATTGCATTGCCACAAGTGATTAAAAATCACTCCCAGCATCATCGCAATTGGTAGACAGCATGGGGGAAAAAAAAACATTTAATCCGATGTTGACGTAAATCCATCCATCCACTTTAATGTTAGCCTGCTCTCCGGCGTAATAAAGTATCTCTCTCTTATTGACATTCATTATCTATTTCATTGAGTTTGTTTGCATTCGACTCTCCGGCTTGGCTTCCAGGCCGAACGCACGAGTGTACTTGTGCCTGATGATTGATAATAATGCGGGGAACTATTGGTTTTCTTGGAAGGCATTCAAAAGACATGTTCATTAAAATACATTTCCCTGTTGTCTTGTGCCGCACGCTTGCGGCCGTGCGTTCGTCCATCCGTGTGTTTTCGCCTGCCTGTCTCTGGTACTTGGCGCGCATGCGTGCGTGCGTGTTGACACGTGTGTAAACGCGCGTGCAAACACGCAGGCTCGTCAGCGCGAGAAAATGAACGAAGAGCACAACAAGCGGCTGTCGGACACCGTGGACAAGCTGCTGTCCGAGTCCAACGAGCGGCTGCAGCTGCACCTCAAGGAGCGGATGTCGGCACTCGAGGAGAAGGTAACGTTCACAACCGCTGCCTGTTGGGAAACCACCCCTCCACCCACAGGGAACGTGGAATGGCCACCGCTGCATCGGTAGTGGCCGTAGAGAGATCAGCGTCGCCTGTGCGGACTGCACATGACATTCGCTGTGAGAATCTATAGTGAGGCAGAGTAATTCATTCTGTTGTTTTGGTGACAGATTGGGCACCGAAGGAGGTCAAAATGTACTGAAGGTCGAAGCGAAATACAGCAAAAAAACACTTCTCTCGACAGCGCCCCGCGAAATATGAATGTGTGTGCGTGTCGCTGTTCACACCGGAGTGATGTTGCTTTGCTGCCGAGAGTCCAAAATGAACACCAACATTTTCACTAAATGCGTCCCTCCTCTCGGTACCAATATCTTCCTCGCTGCAATCAATCACTTAATAAATAAATGCGTTTATATAAAACTACGTAAGTGCCTTTTGAGACCTAAAGTGTCTCCTGCAAGGGAGACCAATATACAAATCAAAAGCATTGTGTCAAACAATACAACATATTGACAGGACAGAGACTTAAATCAATGACAATTACAATGTTAGACAACAAAATTAAGTTTTGGATTTAAACGTATATGTGTGTACGATGTTTCATACATTTTTCATGTTGCTGCTAATAACAGTGACTTTGGCCACACGAATGTGGGTGTCACGCTGTCGACATGTTCACTACCTCGCCTGATGTACAGGAGGTTGTGGGTTTGATCCCGACCCCGACGCCTGCTGTATATTTGGAGTTTGTGTATCTCTCTTCCCGTGGTCGCGTGGATTTTTCTCCAGGTCCTCTGGTTTTTCCCCACACATGTAAATTGTGCGTTTAGAGTTTGGGGCTGCTATACATTTCCATGTAATAAGCCACTTTGTTGAGCTATCATTTGTGATAGCCAGGTTGCTTTTGAAAAAGAGCCGTATAGTTCATTGGGCCTTACCTGGTAAGATATAAATAGTTTGCTTTAAATTAAATGAACCACTGCCAATCTACGGCTGTCTGACACAAAGACAGACAAAGATCTCCAGTATATTTCGATTTAAAGCTTTCGTGACTGCAGGGATTCATCTTCTTGGTTCTTTCGGTAAAGTCACGTAGAAGGGAAATAATAAAATAATAAACATCGAACAATGCCTTTTTATTTTATTATGTTTTATTTTTATTATTATTATAAGAAGATGAATCCCCAGTATAGCCTTAACAGACTGTTGGTCGCGTGGATTTTTCTCCATGTCCTCCGGTTTATCCCTCCACATTTAGAATCATGCATTTAGAGTATTTGGCTGCTATAAGTTTCCACATTATAAGCCAATTTGTTGAGCTATAATTTGTGATAGCCACGTCGCTTCTGAAAAAGAGCTGTATAGCTCCTGTTAAAATGAAATAAATATTTTTCCAGGTTTTTTTTATAGTTTTAATTCAGTTGCTAAAAACCCTGCAGCGTTTGTATCCTGCAGCTCCAGTATTAAACCGCGTGGCTTTATAACGATTCAACATTCTCACAGATGCGATTTGCCATGCAATTCATATCGCTCCACGGAGGCTGTTGTCAGCCACTCGTGCAACACTCTACACACTCAACAATGAACGCGTGGGACACCTGAACATTTTCACACCCATTATTATATCTGTTTTTAAATGCTGCTCATTGCCTCAGGCACTTGTTCATTGCAATGCACGTTTTTTTTCTCTGTGCCGTGAAAACAAAACGAATTCCACCTATGCCAATCAAATCCCCCACACCATATGCTACACGTACTGTTTAACATACTCAATGTGAGGTTAACCACTTAAAACATTCCCACAATTTCCTTTGACTTTACATTGTCCACGCTAATGTGATGATGGCATTTTGTTTGTGGAATGAAGACTGCCCAAGTTAAGGAATTTTGAGTTTTCTGGGTCTTTATTTGTGATTGGAGTGCACACGTGTGCAGTTGGGGCGTTGACTAGTTTTGTTCATTGTGGACTTGTTAATTTGAACGTGGAAGAAGCGTGTGTTAATCCGACGTGCGAAACCTTTGCGAGGCATGATCATAAGCACGTTTGCACCCACAAGACTCATTTCCTTTCCTCTGACTCGCACAATCTGAACCGAGTTCACCCACGCGCAGCGTAGCCAGCACGCGGGCGTCAATTTCTAATGACGCGTCGTAGCGTTGACACCTGGTTAGCGCGCCGCGTTATTAACCCGCTGACCTGCGTGTTACTTTGACCATGTCCACGAACGTCAGTGGCGAATGATACCTGAATCGATCCCGCCCCTCCCCGCCGTTTCATCAATCCACACGGGCCGGCGTCGTGAAGTATCGTCAAACAACCCCCCGTTTACCGACACAACATTGGCAGGCTTCCATCGAGAACAGTGGATTGACAAAGTGATTCGAATTATTTCGGGTTTTTTTAAGTACACAATCAAAACACACAGTACATGTGAAACAGTAAAAAAAAGTTATTTCTAGGTGTAAGCACGGCTATTCATTACACGCTTTTTATTAACTCTGTCTGTTGTTGTATCCTCAAATCTTGTTACTCAATTTTTACCCAATTCCCATTGTGGTATGGACTGCAAACTTGGTATACTTATGTCATACTGATGACAATACTATATTCTATCATTAAAAATAAAAAAATATATATTTTAAAAACATTTTTTATATGTTATGTTTCGGCTTGGGTCTAATTGTCCACGCTCAACTGACGTTGGCTGTAAATCACCACGGCCCCCTTACATCATGGCAAACTTCGGGGCCACTTCCTGGAGTCGTGGAGTTCTTCCATTATTCGTACGGTACATTTCATTAAAGTGTGTTTTTAAATATTACTTATTGGGTTCTATTTAAAGTGTTTCCTTCCATTCATCTCCCAGATCCAGATAAACTGCCACCATGGTTTGCCTGCTTATCTGGCAACACTTTTATTTGTGTCGTTCTTGTTGTTGTTGATTCGCACCTGGGTCACGTCAAGTCGTCCCAGGTAGCCCCCACCCCCTCCCCCCCCCTGTTGTTTGGCCGCACGCAGTTAGCTTGTTACCAGCCCACAGGGGATTATTGTGTCCGTCGTGCAGGGAGGGGCTGGGGTGGGGAGGGGTGGGGAGGGTGGCGCTGGGTGGGGAGGGTGGCGCTGGGTGGGGGGTGGGGCTGGTTGGGGAGGGGCTGGTCACCCCGTGGTGCCCTTATAAAACTCAACGTTTAACCTACTCACGCCGGCTTGTGCCCGCCCTCACAGTCGGCCATATTTGCGGAATACACCACGCCGCCGTTGACCCTGGCCACTGACCGAGCAACCCAACGTTCCTACCAGCTCCCTCCGCAGGAATGCGTTAACTGAGGCTGAGCTGAGCATGCCAGTCTGTCGCTGCATGCCGGGGATGTTGGAAGCGTAAAACAGTGGCCCAGGAAGACGGCCGCTTCCAACCGAGGGCATAACTGAGTGTGAGGCCGCCAATCCTCGTGCCGCCACCGCTCGCCACTGCAGCAGCACGCGGTGTAAAAAAAACGATGACGACCACCGTGCTGCCCCCACTCCTTTCACCCTTGCACTCAAAATGTCTAAAGCCAAAATATCCGCTTTGAGAATGTATCACATGCACCCGTAAACGCGACCAAGTCACCCCAATATCCCTCCGCTAGCTCCTAATCTGAGCTCGATTAAATAAAGAGTTTTGCACTCGCCATCTTCAAGATCCGCCGTGAACTCTCACCCTACCCCTCCTCTCTCTCTCCCCTCTCGGCTCGCTCTACTCCCACTTCGAGTGTCCTCGACTCCAGCCACCAAACATTTATTTTGGTCAATATCCGCTCGATGAAAGGTTTCTCTATCTCTGCCGCCCTTCTGACATGCCTGTCTTCAAGATATCTGTACCGTTGGCTCCCTGCCCCTGTTCGCAGTCCAGTTTCAAGACCCACTCTGCTGATGGCCCTCTCTCTCTATATATAAAATGACAAAACTTGCCTCCTTTCCCACTATGACTTTTGTCCTTCCCTACCTCCGATAGCTACGTACAGTGGGAAAGAAGTGATACATACGTACCCGCCCATTTGGCGCTGTTCTGTCCAACGTCTTGAGTTGCCTTTGTATTAAGGCCCCGTAGACATCAAATTTACACGATTATGCGTCGGGACATTTTGTCTGCTTCATGCTTTTAAGAGTGGCTCGACCCGAGATATTAAATTATTTCTACGCTTGAGGTCCCCGAGTTTGACAGAGTGCATTTGAGTCATTTACTTTGGGAGATTGGCGGCTCATCCATTGGTTATCTCACGTCATCGAGCTTGAGGAGGAAAGGTTTCTTGAATAGCGAGGCAGCAGCCGATGTCCGTAACCACGTATGCCGAACACCTGGATGTTTAATAAACCCCAGGGCCCGTTTACAGGATTTAATATTCCCACTGTTTAACATGTGAAATGTGCAACGACATTTTTAAGAGGTTCGTTTTCTCAACGGTTTACGTACGTTCGTGTGTTTGTTTTGTATCAATCCAGCCACCGGGGATGTACACTTAATCAGGCACTGTCGGCTTTTACAGGGATTGTTTCCAGTTTACAGAGTCGCGGTCAATGTTTGCAACTCGTGTAAATGGTTCTGACTCGGAGAAGCGTTCAGTCTGCCGCCACGGTGCGAGTTGCTTGAGCGAGTTTTGATGAGAAGAAGGCGTACGACGTGGGAACGAACTTTTAGTTTTGAAGTTTGAGATGAGCAGGTGCTTCTGGTAATACGGCACTTGATGGAAAGCGTCTGACATTTTGATGGTAAAAGAATTTTACGGCTGGCTGGCTGACTGGCTGTTTAGGCTAAAATACGATTTGGCTTTACCTCATTTGTATGCAATGCTCTTTTTTTTACATTCATGGCGTGCTGGGGGGGGGGGCGGGGGGGAGCCCCTATAAATTCTTCCTGCAGCCAGTTGGAAATAGTGCAGCAGCAGCCGCCAACAACGGTAACGACGGCGTTGTTGTTGTCAGTGGTGCCGTTCCCTCGCTTCCCTTCAGCGGAATACCGTGCCACACTTTGACAGTGGTCATTTTAGTGTAACACTTTGGTGTTCAGCATATCACGGCAAGTGTAAGGTGGTTTTTATTGCTTCTTGAAAAATGCAAAAGTTAGTGTGGGTTTTTTTTTTAAGTACACGATCAAAGTATAAAAAAACCAGAAGTAGTTGAAATGCATTAAAAAAATATCTGATAATCTGATGGGTATTTTTCCCCCCACCCAAACAATGTGGACAATTTCCGCCACTTTCTCAGAACTGGAGAAGGAGATGAACATTGCCCAGAGCTCCTTAGAGTAGAGGGAAACTTTCTTGACTGATTGAAAAGCGTAATCCGTACGCTGCATGCTCTCAGCATGCTAATGCAATCCCCATTGACCTTTATGTAATCAGGTAAGAGGAAAATGATAGTGTATTTTCTCCAAGACTAAACTCCCTAACCATAATTGTATGGCCCAGAACTGTGCTATTATCGGTCAATGAACACACAAACATGGGATTTTGAGTCACTTAAAATCCATCTATTGTAGAGAAACAATATCAGGAAACATTATTTTTAAATAATGAAAGAATATTTTTAATAATAAAATTATGCTTTTTCCAGGCCCTCACACAATGTCCCTACGAAGAAGGGACATTGCCCAAAACGTCACCTACCCTATACTTTAAACAAATTACGGCCAGCATTATTGAGAAATGTGTCGAGTTATTTTATATTGTTACCCGTGTTTGTGCACCACTGCCAGTGCAGCAATATCCCCAAGTAATGGTACATTTTACACAGCAAGCAGTATGTTTTTTGGTTGATTCCAGGCAGGAATTTCCAAATCAAGCTGGGAATCAAACCGGCGATTATTTGAAAACTGCCTCATTGAGAAGTGCTCTTACACAAAGCTGCCTGACACTCTATTTGTTTCCCAGTAGGTGTAATTGTATTTAAATGCGAGTGCGCATGAGTTTGCTTTTGGTAAACGAACATTGAATTCCAAGCTAGTTATATAATTATTAATAAAAAATGACATTTCAGTAACAGCAATTCCACTGGTTCCATTTAGTGCCCTGCTCTGCCAGTTTTATATTAAAATATGTTAAGATCAAAGGTTATTCTGACACGGTTTCACACTTCGTGTCGAGCCTAATAACTTTTAATAAACGTGTGATATCTGATATGGGTAATGAGTCATCGAAAATAGTTGTTATTTTAATGAGCGTACAAAAAAGTACTGATTTGGCCTTCCCATCTCCTTGAAAGTTGTACCTTAAGATGAAATTGAAGGGAATTACGTTAGAATTTTCTCGGTCTAAAAGCGCGCATACAAATTAATCTCAATCCCGATACCACTACCCACCCCATCATTTTGGGGTAATTGTTGCACTATTCATGAGCATGACCTTAGAAAGTTTACATCGTTAAAGTAAAGGACACTGAAACACGATTTCATATGCAACATTTAATGGTCAATTTAACTGCAAAAGTAGATTCCCACAGACATATACACACAAAAAGGCCAAGGTCCCCTAATATAGACTTTTAACAGACGAATGGAGGGTATATGTCTTCTTCTTGGTTCTTTCTGTAAAGTCACGTAGAAGGGAAATAATAAAATAATACAAATAAAACATAATAAAATAATTCTCACGACGTTTTGGCCACAACGCAAGCAGCCGTCCTCAGGTGAAGAACAGGTCTGTCGGAAAGACAGGGTCTGAAGAACAGGTCTGTCGGAAAGAACAGGTCTGTCGGAAAGACGGTCTGAAGAACAGGTCTGTCGGAAAGAACAGGTCTGTCGGAAAGACAGGGTCTGAATTTCAGACCCTGTCTTTCCGACAGACCTGTTCTTCACCTGAGGACGGCTGCTTGCGTTGTGGCCGAAACGTCGTGAGAATTATTTTGTTATGTTTTATTTTTATTCTTTTATTATTTCCCTTCTACGTGACTTTACCGAAAGAACCAAGAAGATGAATCCCTGCAGTCACGAAAGCTTTAAATCGAAAGGTATATGTCTTGTTTGAAAGCACCTGTTTAGGCCTGTAAGCCCACGAGAGGATGATGTGGCCGGAACCAAGCCCAACTAATGTTGTCTTCCCAACGCTCATGTTTATACACTGTACCAAGCACGCTTTCACTCGTCAATCAACCTCGGGGAGGCCTGCCACTGATTCCGATATCACCACTGATGGGGTTAGCCGTGGCAAAGTGCTTTCACTTGGGTCGCGTGGTTCATCGCACATCCCGCTTAGGCAACGCGCCACCACTCCCCACTCGATGTACGCATACACGCATGCACTGTGGCCGGTGCTCATTTAAGGCTCAGTCGACCTAGAGGAAGCCCGGTACCAGATCAGATATCACGACTGGTGATATCTATTTTTCTTTTACTAGGTAAGGCCCACTGAGCTACGTAGCTCTTGTTCAGAAGCGACCTGATCGCAAACAATAGCTGAACAAAGTGGTTTGTCACGTGGAACTTTGTACCAGGCAAATACTCTAAACGCATGTTTCTAAATGTGGAGTGAAAAACCGGAGGACCCAAAGAAAAATCCAGACGACCACGCGGAGAACACGCAAACTTCAAATATACAGCAGGCGTCAGGGTCGGGATCGAACCCACGACCTCCTGTATACCAGGCGAGGGAGTTAACATCTTGCCAGCATGCCCACCCGTAGCAGAAATCGCTATCGCACCGGACGCGCGCTCATCTCCCGCCATCGTTAATACATTATTGACGAGGGCAGTGGGAAATAAATCAATGCAGTGTGAAGTGCGTTCATTTTAAGTCCGTCATAGTTGGATGGGCAGCTGCAGCATCAGCAAGCGGTGAAGCTCTGTGATTGACGGCTTTGTGCGCGTTGCCAGCGCAGCGCGTCGGTGATATCTGACCTCCACACTGTGGTTCGTGTTCATCCTGTATGTTCGGTCATTGCCCCCTTATGCTATAATATAATGTTTTTTTTTAAACATGTATTTGGAAACTGTTCACATTTTAATATGTTAATTTGTCACTCGTAAATAACTGCTGAATTGAATAACTGCTGCGGCCGTCTGGAACGCTCTTCCTTCCAATATTAGGAAGCCACTCGAGCTATAGCCACCTTTAAATCTAGATTGAAAACTAATTTTTTTTTCACTGCTTTTTGTGTTTAGTTTGTTGTACTTTTCTCGCACCTCCGATGAGCACGGTTGGCTACGTGCGGTGCGAACGTAGTTCAAAATACAGACAACACGTGGTAAAAATATTAGCGCGGGAGGTCTCGTTGGTGAATGTGCAGCGAGAGCTTATTCTGTGGCGGTGTTTGTCGCACGTGTGCTGCAGAATTCTCTGAACCATGAACTGGACGGCATCAGGAAACACCTGGAGGAGACGCAGCATGACAAGGTATCATTTGCACCGCGCTCCCGGTTCCCCCGGCGAATCTCGCGGAAACACTCCCGGCGCATCTAACGCCTGTAGTAGCCGCTCGGCTGACCGTCCTTCGATCACTAAATAATTTAACGAGCGTGTCGCGGGCCCAGCGCTATTAGAACGTGCACGTAGAAAAATCACCTTACACTGTCGGGGTTTTGGAAATAATCTACACACATTCTAAACGGCTTCATATTCTTAGGTTTTTTCGGTAAAGTCACGTAGATAAAAAATTTAAATTTACTTTTATTAATTTAAATTTTTTATCTACGTGACTTTACCGAAAAAACCTAAGAATATGAATCCTTGCAGTCACGAAAGCTTCAAATCTAGAATTCTAATCGGCTGTTTTCCCAATTTCTTTCCCAATTGTGCTCTCGGCATCACGTCACAGTGTACCAGTGACAGTCACGATTTGTGTTTGTTAAAGCGTCCTTCGTATATAAATAACTCCCATCTACATTGGTGGGTTTTTCCTGAAAATAGTTTTATTGATCGTGGCAAGGAATAATGGAGAGTTCTCACTTTCTCGAGCGCAAGGTGAAGAAGGGTTGCAGCCTGGGACTTACTTCCCGGCGAGCCTTGTTCAATTACAGCCCACGGGTGCTCGATTCTCAAACCCTTCAATTGGCCTCGGTGGCTGGAGGAAAGGTCTTTGTGTCTCCACCCTCGCCGCCATGCCGCCACACATCTCAGACATGGCCTGGGAAAGGGTCCAATGGAACGGGGGAGCCACTGGGACCGCACGGACGTCACGGTAGGGTAGACCGCTCCAATGCCCATACCACGGACAAACACTCGCACAGAGCGTAGATCTTCCATTTAGTTTGAAGGTGCACGAGCTGCATCTATTCAGACGTGGGGGTGTGAAGCTGGCAGCCTCGTGCCGATCCCCAGCTGCCGAGTGCTGATGATGACACATTGCCTGCGATCGTCCTTGTCAGCTGGCAACCCAAGGCAGACACAAGTTATGTTCAAATTAAAATGTTCACCGATGTCCAAGGCAACGTATCGACCCCACTTGAGCACGCGCATGCCTGGCACACGCGAGCCTGCTGTACAGGAGGTCGTGGGTTCGATCCCGACTCTCACGCCTATATATTTGGAGTTTGCATGTTCCCCCCGTGGTTGCATGGATTTTTCTCCAGGTCCTCCGGTTTTTCCCCTCCTCATTTAGAAACATGTGTTTAGAGTATTTGGCTGCTATAAATTTCGACGTGATAAGCCACTTCGTTGAGCTGTCATTTGTGGGCAGGTCGCTTCTGAAAAAGAGCTGTATAGCTCAGTGGGCCTTAGCTAGTAAAATAAAATAAATAGTTTAGTTTAAATTAAATGAACCTCTGCCCCTCTACTGCTCTCTGACGTAAATATAGACAAGACAAAGATGTATAGCCTTAACAGACTCTTGGGGCAAGTGCTGTTAGCAAGCACCTTTGAAGGCCAGCACGGCACACGAGGGATGCGTGGCCAGCACCACGCGCGGCCACCTTTGTCTCCCTAGTGGCGATGTTTGAGGCTGAGTGGACTTAGGGGAGGCCGAGGACTCGTTCAGATAATCGTCACTGGTGTTGGCTGTCAGTGGGAATTGAACTCGGGTCGGCGGGTAAACCGCTGACACGCACGGCACGCACGCGCACACACGCACGTACACGCACCGATCTGGGTCGACTCAGATCGCCGCTTGCAGACTCTTTTTGACAGAAGCTGCCTCCCTCCGCAGGAGCGGTTGCTGGAGGAGGTGGCGACGTTGCGGGCAGAGATGGACCAATGGAGGCTCAACCCGGGCTGCGAACCAATGCTGAGCAGGTGCGTGGCACCGGAGTAATTACACGGCGGTTGGCTCGTGGACAAGCGTCGCGCCCTCCGTGTTGTTGGCGCTGGCCCTCTGGTGGGAAAGTTTAAACCCAAAATGATGCTCCATTCTGCAACGCAGTGTGGGAACAAATTTGTTACGGGTGAAGTAGAGAAGCAGGTGTTGTTTCTATTTGCCGCTTCTTGATGCAAGTGATTTATAGACCAGTCTACCTTAAAAAATACAACACGGAATGCCTTGGCAATTTTTACAAGGCTCTATGTTCTGGCCTTTATGACTTCTAGGCTCTCCAAAGTCAAATGTCTTGAGCAATGGGGTGGTTCTCATCCTCCGCTTTACAGCCCTGAGCCAGAGGCAGGTTTCTCCAGTTAACCACCCACCCGTTAACTTCTCCATAGTGTTGTACTTAATTTTATCGACCTTTGTAGGGATGATGGGACTCGGGCCAACCCCCCCCTCCCCACTCCAACTAGGATTGAAACTCGCGGCCTTTTCCACTCCGAGCTGCTCGCTCGCCCGCTGAGCCACCTGGCCCTGTCCCACATTGGCGAGTGAACGGCAGCGTTACGCGAGAGCGTTTGAACGCAGGGTGGACAGGTGGGTGATTCTCTGTGCCTCGTCGTCATCGTTGCTGTCGTTGTTCGAAGGACGAGGCTTGGCAGTGCCCCCGACTTGGGCCTCACCATGCGGTCGGCGGCGATGGAGCCCATGGATCACTACTCCAACTCGATCCTGGTCCACCGGCGGCCGCAGACCGGCAGGATCGTCGCGCTGCGTGAAGACCCGAGCAAGGTGGGGGTTTCGATTTGAAAGCTTTCGTGACTGCTGCAAGGATTCATCTTAGTTATTTCGGTAAAGTCACGTAGAATGGAAATAATAAAATAGTAAAAATAAAACATTGTAAAATAATTATTATAAAGTAATTATTATGTTTTGTTTTTATTATTTTATTATTTCCATTCTACGTGACTTTACCGAAAGAACCAAGATGAAGGTGGGGGTTGTTCACGCTCACGTCTTCGCAAGCTGTAGTGTGTGCACGTGTGGAAAATGGGGGTAACACTCGTCCAGTGGTTGGCGCACCTTGCGCTACAATCACCCGAGTCCTGAGCTCGATTCCCGGTCACGGCTGAGCGATATCTGAACTAATCCCGGGGGCGTCCTTAGATCCACCCGACCAGTGTCGTAAAGTATGGTCAAACGACCACTGTGACTGACGCAGTGTGAAATCTAGTGTGTGAAAAGGCTTTAATCTTATGGTGGAGTGACAAAGGCCTGTAAATGACTCTGAATATTCCATTTGGTTATTTACGTGTTATATTGTTGCTTGCGTACTGAAGAGCAAAGACTTATCAGGTAAAAAAATGTTTTTAATAGCCTCTACCTTACAACTGAGTGAACTCGACAAAAGTGACGGATGTACCCGGCCTCCGTAATAACTTCACAGCACTCTAGATAACTCGTTCAAATTGCTGTGCACATTTTCTGCCCGGTGGTCCAATTGCCGCACACGCTCGCTGCCAAGCTAATTTTTGGCCTAATCACCCCCACCACTTCTAGCCTCCACGGGACTAACAGCCTCATTTTATCCGCCGACAGGCATCAAAACTACTCTCGGCCACATCCTTAACAGGTTCCCAGCCAGCCGCCGTGCGATTACCCGAGCTGGTCTAAATTTGGTTGCACCATTACGGGGACGCATTTTTTTTTTTTTACCGTGAACGGCAAGCAAAGGAGAAGTACTCTCACCGTATCCCAAAAAAAATTCAAAGCGCGCCTCCGCGAGAACATTTGGCCCAAGTGCACCGGTGTTGATGTGCGTGCGTGCGCACGTTTTTGTACCTGTGCCGGCAGCCCGAGGTGTAGAGTCGTAGCGGTTAAGCTCGCTGTGTTTGCAATACCTGCGATTCGCAAATTAGAATTCCTTGCCACGCTTAAAAAAAAAACGGTGGCAATTGGCATCTGAAAATGGCTCAGCCGTTGCCTCGTTGGTTCGTGCAATTTGTAATCCGATTTGTAATGGATGAGGAACAGCGCTTTTATATTCTGCTGTTGGAGTAAGGGCACCTCCCCCCGCATCTTTCAGTCACGAGTCTTGATTCCCAACTGCAGATAACACCGGTGGTGAGTGATGTTTGAACCGGTCCTGAAAACCACCTCCGACTGAACACCTCCGAGGTTTGAAGCGGCTAAAATCTGTACTTGGAATTGCGTTTAAACGCCCGCACTGGGCCAACACAAGGTGGAAGGACTTTGGTGCCAGCTAGGCCACCTCCTTGTGCAGCATGCTTGCCCTAATATGCCACTCACTAACTCAAGCGATAAAGTGTGAATACAACAACGCAGTTGTACCAGACTCTGAAGTCCAGTTCGTTTACATTGAGCATCAATCGCCATCGCATTCCACCTACAATCCTGTTCGCCGCGAATGAGTCACCGTGAGTTTTTTTTTATTAACTTGTTTCGCAAATGGACACTGAGGCCATTTTGGAATGGGCACGGTTAAATGAAGAGTCGAACGCGAATTCAGGCAGAAAAACCTCAGAATGTGGTGGACTGCAGTGGAGCTGAAAGGCATAATTTATAGAACGGAGACTTCGCTGAACAAGCTCCCCAAGACGCCATCGCTGGACTTTGTTTATTTACACTGAACGAGATGTTTCACTTTGCGTACATTGGTCCATTGTCACAGACCATGTAAGATCACATCCAATGTTGCGCGTTGCTGAAGTGATTTGTAGTTGTGTAGTATTGTGTCTGCATTATTTATAATGTCTACAAATGACTGTGAGACAGTCACGTGCCATTAATGAATTGTCACGTGAACAATACATGAAGAGCAGTTGTTATGTTGTCAGTAATTCAAGTGGTGGGCAAGTGGTAAACTGACCTCTTTCTTTTTTACCTAACATCATGCTCTCATGGAATGGAACATCGTGCCATGTAAGTTACAACGAGAATATTAAAATCAACAGTGGATTTTTATTTTGAATGCCGTTTGATGTAGGAATATTAATATGCTGTGATTTATTTAACTTGATTAATTTTGTTTATCTTTACTTATGTTTACTTTCCAATGCAGTACATTCTCTGGCTGTGTATTCAAGTATTTGACAACATTTTTTTTATATTCCCATAGCCATGCTCACTTTTTTGGGGATTTTGGTACGAGCCATTTCCATCAACGTTTGATCCAATTCATACAATATTAATTTAAGCTATGCATTTAGTCTGTGATTTTGACAAGTTGTTCATAACGATGGCTTCGCGTTATAAATAGAGGTTGAATTCACTCGTTCGCAGCTTTGTAATTGCAGTATAATTGTCGCAGGATTTTGAACGCGTTCAGCAAAATCCACAGACTGGCCCTCCTTCTCATGTTGCTGAAACGGAATGGTTTTACTGATCGGCTCCATTACTGGCATTGGAGACACTGCCACATTTTTACAAACTGACGAAAGAAAACAATTACGGTCATCACGATGGGAATCTGGGCTACAGTGGAGTTCATCGGATGTCCTTACTTCAGTCAACTCGCTGTTATTCAGATTAAAGGGGAATAGGGCTAGCCCAGATAAAAACAAAGACACAAACAATACAAAACATGCAAATTAACCTATAACAACCATATTTGCTGTTTACTGAAATTATCGTTTTAACAATTCTTAAAGCATTCTAGATTTGAAGCTTTCGTGACTGCAAGCATTCATACTCTTAGTTCTTTCGGTAAAGTCACGTAGGTAAAAAAATGAAATGAAAATTAATAAAAATTAAATAAAAATCACGACGTTTCGGAGGCAACACAAGTCTCCGTCATCAGGTGGGACCGTCACAGCCAGATTTGCTGCATCACCTTGATGCAGCAGTCATTTTTTTACCTACGTGACTTTACCGAAAGAACTAAGAGTATTCTTAAAGCAGTCCGTTTACCCGCCCCGACGTGTTTGCGGTCACATGGGCACTGATTGCGTTGACCCATTGCGAGTGAGGAGTAGCCACTGATCAAACCTAAATTGAAAACTCATTTCTCTAGAACATCTTTCTGTGTTTAGTTTGTTGTCCTTCCCCCGCACCTCCGATGAGCACTGTTGGCTACATACGGTGCGAAAGGTAGTTCAACACACATACTAATCAGGATGTGCACAAACAAAACACATGCAGGCAATGGACCGCACGTTGGTGGACCTGACGGTTACCAGTTAACGAAAACGAGTGGGTGTGGGGGGGGGGGAAGATGGTGGGGGGGGGGGGGAAAGAGGGGGGAAATTGGGGGTAGCGCCGTCGAGCGATGCGCTCGGCGCCCTGTCGCGCGGACCCTGACCCCCCCCCCTCCCCTTTCCCCCATGCGGCGCCGCCGCTGCAGGTGCACACCCTGAACGAGCAGGCGTGGCAGCGTGCCCAGCAGGCGAGCGTGCTGGCGAGCGTGGCGCACGCCTTCGAGAGCGACCCCGAGGGGTCGGACGAGGACGAGCGCGAGACGGTGTTCAGCGCCGCCGACCTCCTGTCGCCCGTCGGCCACTCGGACGCGCACACGCTGGCGCGCCGCCTGCAGCAGCAGCTGGACGCCATCAACCAGGAAATCCGGTGAGCTCGACGGCGGTTGGCGCCGCCGCGCTCCACGCACGCCGAGCGTGGGGGGCCCGCCTTCCGCCTGGACGTCCGTCGGAAGCCGCGGGCGCAGGGGTTACCGTGCCGCGGCGACGTTGCGTTCGATCGCCGGCCGTGGCAAACGTTCGTTGTTAGCGCTTCTGGGCTTCCCCCCCCCCCCACCCACTTCGCCAATCTGCGCCAAGCGGTGCTGTGAAGCGCTTTCGAGGTTCGGGTTAGGGACGTCGTCATATTGACTGGAAAGAAAGGTGAGCGGGGCTTGAATAGACCGCAGCGCTAGAAAGGGGGATGGTGGTGGCCGCTCGTGTGCAGGAACTTCATCGGATCCTTGGATCGTGAGACCCCGAGGGATGACGGCAGCTTGGGGGAAGGCTTCATCTAGCAGCGAATAGAGCACGCGCATAACGTGTCTCACACCACCCCACGTTAACGGAAGGCCGAGTTTAACGACACGTCGCTGCGGTGCACCGGCCCCTTGACGTTGTCGCTGCCTGCCACGAGTTCGCTCGGTGACGGCCGTGGCCATGTGTGCGGGCGCATCCGTGCTGAGCAGGCTGATCCAGGAGGAGAAGGAGTCGACGGAGCAGCTGGCGGAGGAGATCGAGATCCGCGTGGGCGGCAGCAGCAGCAGCGGCGGCAGCAGCACCATGCCCATGCCACGGCTGCGATCGGCGCGCTCCATCCCCGGCTCGCTCACTGCCACCGCCACGCTCGCTACCAACTCGGCGCCCGTCAGCGGATACGCCACGCCCAAGCGGCTCACGCACAGCCCCGCGCACGACCCGGACCGCCATGGGGCCATGACGCTGGTAACGAGCGGCGCGTGCGAGCGGCGCGTGTACGTTACCACGCCGACCCGGTTGCCCCGCCGAGCGCTCGTACGTAACGTAGGCTCGTTAGGAAATAGCCAAGTCACCGCTCGGACCCTGTGTTCGGCATTTACAGGTACAGGCCGATATTGTCGATCTGCTGCTGAGTTGGATGAGGGCCTACCCCCCGCCACCCGTCCCCCCCCACGCCTTGTGAGCCGTCAGCGCTATTTGACCGTCCGTCGTTCACCACGCTGGTCAGTGCGAGTTGGTGAAGATGGAGAGCGGTACAACGGTGGATGTGTGCCGCACTAGCCACGATACCTGTTGATTGCACGATTGCACGATTGCGTGCGGAGGTCAGCCGTGCTAAAACGCCATCCGAGCTCAACCTGGAACGCGCCCGATCTCGTCCGATCTGGTGAAGGAAGGCCCCAACCTGATTGGGTCATGAATATGATCCCGTTCTGCAGGTCTTTCCGAGGACCACATGTTTATGACTCATGAATGTGATTGCCTGTTAACGTTGTTCAGGAGGAAGCCCCCATTGTAAATCTGGCTCATCTGTACGGCCCATCGCACCAAATTGTCAACGGGATCTGGTGTCACTAGGCCTGCAGATGAACCTCACATTTTTTGCCAACAATAGGTCTCATATAACCCAGGCCTAGGGCACAGGCCTTCATTGCCACACTTGGGAAAATGTGGTTATTTTTGGAGCCAGAATCATGAACAGCGAGCCCTGTTCTCACAAAAGCCGTGCGTGGTGGCCTTTACTCGACGCTGACCACCTTTTTTCATCAGCTTGAGCGGGATAAAACCCTTCCATTCGCTGGGAATGTATAACGACGATAAATCCACCAGAATTTAGGGGCAAACGATTGCCGAAGCCTTGCTTCATCTCCACGTGCTCTCTGTGCCGAGAAATAAATAAATTAATCTACTTCTCTCAATTCAATGGTCGTGGCTTTGTATTGATCTTTGAGCTCGGAAAGAGCACAGCGACGGTGCCATAACAGCGTATGACCTCAAATAAATCCGTGGCCCTTTATTTTTTCCTTCTCCTTCCGACTGTCAGAGGTCACTCTGATTTTTATATGGTCACAGAATAATTGTATGTCATGACAAAACGGTTAACCAACAAAAAAAAACCCAAAATCTATACGGTGAGAAATGTGTTAAAATTGTAGTAAACGCCTACCACTGTGGTAGCACGTCATTACTATTCCTCATTTTCAACATTTTGAGTACGTACGATTTTCATGAAATTTTTAGACTTGAACATAAATCGGCATTTTTACCGCTGTTGGGCGTAATTGCGGAAACATACTTCAGAATTGCTCAATGGTGATTACTTGTGCAAACAAAACTTTTGGTGGCATTCATTTCCCGTTTACAATCCTGAGCTCATGATGCAAATTCTACATTTCAATGGTAGGGCCAGGTCTTTCCATATAATAATTAACCTATAATTTCCACAAATGTTTGTAGGAACCTTCCCCATCACTGATTCGGTTGTGTGTGTGTGTGGTGTCTCAAAATTGTTGATTCACGGTAAAATGCAAAGCATGTCTGTAATATTTGCCACAGTTTAGACGTCACGATTATAAACTCTAAATTTTTTCCGCACTCCTTCACTGTTGATTCTTTTTTTCTTTTATTGCTGTCGTTCCACTCAGCCTAGTGATTTAAGGAAGCATCATAGGAAGGTAACCGTGTATCCCTTTTGATGTTATGCTTTCCGTAGGCGTCACTATTATTTGCATTATGAATTTTTTTTTTTCTTAGTTTTTTCCCCGCGTTTGTGCCACGTTGTACGCTCAATGTTTGTGAAGTTTTTGCGACGATGGGATTTGCACCGAAACGATTAAAATAAATCTGCTGTTGCTGCTGGCAGCCGTTGTAGCTGAAAACGATTCTCAGGTTCTGAAGTGGGATTCGGTTTCAATGGTCAGAAGAAAGATAAATACTGGACGAGTTTATTGCGTTAATCAGCAATGATATTCGCACTTCTTTTTGGTTCTTTCGGTAAAGTCACGTAGAAGGAAAATAATAAAATAATAAAAATAAAACATATTGAAATAATTCTCACGATGTTTCGGCCACAACGCAAGCAGCCGTCTTCAGGTAGAGAACAGGTCTGTCCTTCTACGTGACTTTACCGAAAGAACCAAGAAGATGAATCCCTGCAGTCACGAAAGCTTTAAATCGAAAAATATTCGCACTTGTTTAAAACATCTCCGTACTTACGGTTGCATTCTTCAAAAAACATATTTGCAGGCCACTTTACAAAACCATTGTGCTAAAGTAATTCTTCCTGGTCACTGAATGGGTCTGGAATCGCTAGAATTATTATGTCGGATTTGCAGCCACTTGCCAAGTGATTAAATATTTCGCCTGCTTTGCGACTGTGAGCCAAACGTCATTTTGACTTGCAGCGTCGGTAAAGCAACAAGTGGGATGTTTTTAAGCGGCATGGCCATGCATGCTTACAGTCGCTTTGTCAATCCACCGCTGGGCTTTCCCACGGCGAGTGTATCCTATTTCACCATACTTTACCACCCCTGGTCAGTGCGAGTTGGTGACGGTGTGGAACATAGGCGCGGGTGTACGGTACAGTACAACGGAATTTGCTGCACTGTCCTCTGCTAACAATGCAGCCCCCTAGCAGCTGACAATACCCCACTATCCAATAATTGTGCCGGCTCAGACCTGCTTAGCTTCTCATATCGGTATATCAGAGCTAAATTATTTTTGAATAAAGTATGTGATCCTTAAAAACAATCCGGTATTAATAGAACAATAGTTAAAACAAACTTAAATAATTTTGGCACTTTCAATCGTCATGTCTATCGCCATGACGATTTAAGTCTTGTCATTAACTTTAACGTTATAGTTTTTGGTACCGGAGTGTTGGTGCATTGCAAGTGATCGCTAAAAAACTCACAATTTTAAACTTCGGCATCGGCAGTTGTGACGCCACTGATTGTTATAATTCCAGTCCTTGTTTTGAATCTTAAATAAATTGGAACATGTCGCAAGCTAATCACAAACATGTATAATCAGCCGATGGCAGTTCCCTTACGACAGCTTGTATGTAAATAATGCTTCCGATTTACACTTCCTCTGAATTAATCGGGTATAAAATGAAACGTAAATTTTTTTTTTTATAAAAAAAAGGCATCAAATTCATGGTGCATAATGTATATTATATCATCAGCAGTGCAGAAACATTTTTAATGCGTTATTTTTAATCTCTTGTTGATTTTTGTTGTTGTTTATTTTTTCAAATTACAATTTATTTTTATGCAGCTAATGCGTGTCGTGGGAAGTTTACTTGTGCTTTGTGTGCTTTTTAGCTTTCATGAAGGAACACAGAGGGCTTGCAATAATCATTAAAAAAAAACACGTAATTAATTCTATCCATTCGCTGCCAAACTTTTCAACGTACGTCACATTTCGGGGGCGTCTTTTGAGATGAAAAACGTGTTTAAAAACTCAATATATTTTCCCCTCATCCCCCTTTCCGACACCCTCCCACCCCCCCCTCTGTGTTTCTGAATGATATGCGGAGAGCCGTTGCCGTTAGAGAAATTCACGCAATTCTTAAACGCCAATTGCCTTCTAGCACTCCCACCAATTTCTTCCGGAGCAGTATTCTTTCTCAATATTTTGATTGCGAGATTTCGCTTTGTAGCTCTCAAAGTGATATTTGACGAACGCTCAAAACAAACACGTTCAAAGTGCGCTTTCCCCACTTTCGGCTCGTGAAATTGTAACGATCTGCGGAAAACCATTACCAAACTTTGTTCCTTTTAAAGGAGTGATTCTGAGTGACGTCTTAATTTAACTGCTCTCTCTCTCTCTCTGGCTTGAATCGATCAAATTCGTATTTCCTTCGGAAATAAAATATCCGTGCGCTCCACAGTGGGAGATAACCAGAGAGAGAGAGAGGCTGAATGGTGGTTTATGTCAGATGGAGCGTTCACGGAAGTTCTCGCGTCAATGCATCATATCAATTAACATGACTATAACACATTTGGCGATAGTACGTCCGCATGCCATTGATAATGCTTGCATACAATTGGCTGTGCACTGCTTTCATCGAGCGCTTTGTACGGTCTTGACCGATTATGGATCTCAGAATGACGCAAAGTTGCAAGCTTTGACACAATTGCCTTTTTTTAGCGCATTTCCTCGATATTTTGTACGCGCGCGTGCTTTACGAGCGTTGTACCAACGTGTACTTGGTGTCCCGCCACCCAACCCATCACCACCACCACCCATTGACCCACCGCCACCAGCTCTGCGCGCCCACGTGAAAAAACACTCGCTGCCCCGCCTTAGCGAACGTTCCCCTCGGCTCTTCCGCAGGCCGGCGGGGCGCGGGACGACCCGAGGGAGGACAAGGCAACGATACGGTGCGAGACGTCGCCACCGCCCAGCCCGAGGGTGGGCGCCGAGAAGGGCGCGCAGCTCACGCGCTCGGCCAGCCAGGAGGAACTCCGAGGGTACGTGTGTGTGTGCGCGTGCGTGTGTGTGCGTCGGCCGGACGGGCGGGCGGGTCCGCTGTGTTGCGCTCGGTACCGGTGGCTCAGAAGAGACAGCACCGCACGTACGTATGAAAATGTGTGTACGTTGGGGGGAGCGGCCAACACCAGTGATGATTATCTGAGCTGGTCCTGGGCCTCCCCAAGGTCGACTCAGCCTCAGTTGAGTACCTGGTGCGATGTGAAAAAACATTGCCACTAGGGAGACAAAGGCAGCCGGGCATGGTGCTGGCCACCCACGCCCTGTCTTGCGTGGCGTTCCAGCCTTCATAGGTGCTCGCTAACAGCACCTATCCCACCAACAGTGTGTTAAGACTCTTTGGGGGAACTATGCCGTTGTATTAATGTTGAACTTCTTTCGCACCGTACGTAGCTAACCAAGGTGCGGATCCATTGGCACAACGGAGTTTCGCACACCTCCGGTTAGCACAGTTGGCTATGTACGCTGCGAAAGAAGTTCAACAATACTTACATATTTCCATGACGGTCCTGGGTTACGGACATTAAAAGCAGGTGTCGAACAGCATAGTTGTCGAATTGTTTTAGATTGTCATAATAAGTTCCGGCCCTTGTTGAATCCATTGTTGGATGAAAGCTTCCCTCTGCCCTTTTGGCAATGGGGGGGGGGGGGGGCGGGGGAGGGGTTATTTGACTCTCTGGTCTATGATTAATGACGTAAATGTCACGTTATACATATTTTTTGTGGTTGTAATAATTTGGTATTCTCACAGTAAAATTGTTGTACTTTCATAAACACCACATGTTCAATTAATGAATGAAAATCAAAGTAAAAAATGGCAAAGCACCAATCTTAGATAATTCTTGAGTTATGACGTGAAAAAAATGACTAGCTTCAATGTTTACATTTTTGTAAATTTACATTATTTACAAAAAAATCCCCAGTAAGGCCAGGCACTGGCCTTATTGGAAACAGTCTTGAGCCAAATGCGCCTCTGCCATCGCACAGCAGAGAGATTTGTTGACTTGGCATTCCAGCGGCAGTGAATCTCACATTGTCCACCTACCCGCTGAATCTACTACGGCTGGAGCCGCACAATTGCCAAGACGCTGATTGTGCGAAGACGCCCTGGCACCGCTGAGCAATCCTAGCTACTCGGCGTTCCATCTCACCCAAAGCGCCTTTCGCAAGTTGCGTTTCGTGTCGCGGGCTTTTATTTGTCCGCTAAATAGGCCGAGGATTTTTGCAGATCGAGCGGAGACCACTACACTAAATGTATGTCATTTCGCAGAACTCTTGCCATTTTTAGTGGGGGTGTCGGGGGGGGGGGACCTTTTGTTGCAGGCCATGCCAAAGCCCTAGAGATAGACATCAACAGTCATGGTTTTACGGCACACAACAAAAACGCACACATTGCTTATGTTGCGGCGCCCATTTAAGATGGTGTCGTTCATCGTGATATAGCTTCCCTCGCGCTGGAGGGTTTCCCGTCCGGTGCTTAAATCATAACTCCACTGTTGCTTAAATCCGGATCGCCGACAGATAACACTGTCAAAAAACGCAGGCTGTTTACTCGCGGACATTAATCCACGGCCACTAAACTGTCCGCAAATTGCAGCGCAGACACTTACTTGGTTTGTCATTGTGAACTGTGGGGCTTGCACAAGCTGTCTGGTGAGTGGAGTTCACCAGAGCCTCTGTCGCCTATTAAGCCAACGACGGTGGTGGTGTGCCCTGGGTCCACGCGGTGCTTTTCCAAACCAATCAAATTTACGAGTCCCTCTTGCCAATAAACTCCTTGCCTTTCCTAGACATGCATGGCAATCCTTGCCGAAGGCCTTGCCATGCCCCCTCAGTCAAAAGGGGCTTGTTTGACGGTGCCGGTCAGTGCGCGGAGTCGTGAAAGAAGGGACCTAGAACTGGTCCGGATATCACTCATCACTGATGTTAGCCGTGGCTGGGAATCGAACTCTGGTCGCCGAGTTCATCGCTCAGCGTGCTAACCGCTGCGCCACCGCTCGTGCCCCTAATCAGTCAACCAGTCTGATGCACTGTGATGGACAGCTGAGAACAAAAAGTCTCGTTATTGCGTTGACAAATGTGTAAATATGTTCCTATACATGCATTGCAATGAGAAATAAGATGATGCAACTTAAACATTGTCGCGCTTTCTCCTGCCTTGCTAGGATAACCTACAGCTAACTGTTGTTTTGACGCTATAAGTGCACGTGCTGTATCCGTGCCTAATTATGGATGCATAATAATACGGACATTATTTTACAGGATGTAAATATATCAGTGCATTGCACTGATATAAGGAAAGATGAGCACGTACTATTACGAGTGTGAAGAAGAGTGGGCTTGAGCCGGCCATGGGAATGAATAGGAGCTGATGACCAAGTCAGGTGACAGATTGGCATCTCACAACGTATCCAGAACTGCGACGGCTGCAGAAGGTCCATTGCCCTAAGCGCATAATGCGCATTCATAATATACGTTGACTCATTAATCCCCCACCCCCACTTTGCACAAGAGCGCAGAAGTGTGGTCACCACATCTACGCCTCTATATCAGGAGCGAAACAGACTTCTCCACAAATCTGGCTGTCGCCTGATGATGCCGGTTGTAATTACTGGCGAAACGTCGTACTCAGTTTGTAAATGTTGTGGCTTGGCTCTCCAACACACCGGCGTGCTGTACTAGTGACGAATTGGCCACGTTCTGTTTATGTGACAACCCTTACTAGTTGGCTGTGTCGGGTGGTGGCGGGTTTTAAAGACACATTTATGTATTGACGCGATCTAACCCAAAAAAAACTCTACTATGAGTGGTGATCTTTGTTTTGCTATTTGTACTTGTGCACCACCGCCGACGCAGTTTTTGCCAACTTATTGAAACAATGTATATTGCTGTAAGGGGGTGTTTGCTATTATTACACATGGTCATCTACCCTTGTCAGGTATATTCATGGTGTCTTAAGCCAGCGGCTTACACGAGGTTTCGGGTGCAGTCTTTGGAATAGCTGAGAAGCTCATCCTAGAGGTCAGGGGTTAATGTTGGAAAGCATTTACTCTGTGCAGAGCCTCGCAGCGATTACCTGGAGAGTGCCTCTGCACTGATAAGCAAGTGACAATCCATCCACCATCTAGCACTTATCTGTTGAGGACATCGATGGTCATTCCAAACAATTGCACCCGGATAACGGTGCGATTCACCCCTTTTTAGCGTCAGTAATTGGCCCCGACAGATGGACAAAATTGTGTTGTCAGCCCCAATACCTATCTACATGCAGTGGCAGGGGGTCAAACAGTCATGGCCACTGGAATGTGATCAATCTATGGGCACGCTTACACCATACAGTTTGTGCGTGGCAGCTTTCCTTTTACATTGACCTACTGTCGCATTTGTCTGTTAGTTAAATAGCTTTGTTTAATGATATTCGGTTCTTTGGCTGCTTTCAATTAATGCTATGAATGTCAGTTGAAAGTTGAAATATATTTCTCCTCAAAGTGTTAAGGTTGTGAAATGGCATTGTCCTAGATGAGGCTCGTTAATGTACACTGTGGTAGCAGCAGGGTCTTAGTCTTAATGTTATTTTGCTTGCAAGTTAAAACCCACCGACACCATTGCTATCGCGAAGCAAAACATTCAAAAAAAAAAATTTAACTGCATTTATTTTTAGACCGATCCTCGCCAGAACCAAAATATGCTCACGTCATTGCAATTCCCAACGTACTTAATTCACCTTACCATATCAATAAAAAGTGTGCCGTTCCTGGCCCTTCCCCCCTCAACCATTATATATACGGGGTGGTATTTCCTGTGATCTCTCATTTACTTGATACAGCTGTCGTGGCTGTGACGGTTCCACCTGAAGACGGAGGCTTGTGTTGCTTCCGAAACGTCGTGAATTTTTTATTTTGTTTTATTTTACTTTTATTAATTTAAAATTTTTACCTACGTGACTTTACCGAAAACAAACCTAAGAATATGAATCCTTGCAGTCACGAAAGCTTCAAATCTAGAATTAATTCACAGTCTTCTTTGCAACCTGTAGGCCGTCTCCGGCAGGATATTGCATCAATTTGGAAGGAGTGGGGGGAGGGTCGGCGGGCGGGCGGGCAAGAACGGTAATTGCGTTTCCTGCTGACCATTAGCCGAGCTGCGACTCAACGTCTCGCAGACTCGCTCGGCGCTTCTCCTCCGCAAGAGAGAAATGTCCTCGCGAAGGTTTTGCTGAGGCCAAGCGGCTGACGCCAGAGGGTTCATTCCTCCTCCCCCGCTCCCCAGAGCTAAATTCTATCTCTGTCCTTGAGCGGGATATTTCTGGGTTGCCAACTGCAATTTTGGTGCAAGGCGAAAGTGACCATTTGTATCCAATTCCGTCTCGGGCTCCATCCTTGGTAATTGAGACTCCTCCAGCAAGTCTGTCAAGCACGGCAGCGCTCTCCTTAGAAGAAAATATTTCAAGACAGTAATTTAAAGATATTACGCTCCTTTGCAGTTTGAGGGCTTCTAACGCAGGCAATGTTATTGTTGGAATGCAGGTTTGTCGGCGTGATCTTCTGGAAATGTATACGCCGTCCGTGTTTTAGAGCTTGACTGGACATACGTGTGTATGTTGAACTTATAGTTGAACTTATTTTGCACCGTACGTAGTCAACCGTGCTCATCGGAGGTGTAACGGAAGGACATTAAACTAAACACAAAAGCAGTTCTAAAGAAATTAGTTTTCAATCTAGATTGTTTAAAAGTGCATCGCTCCCAGTGGCTTCTTAATATCAGAAGGAAGAGCGTTCCAGACGGCCGCAGAAGCGCATCTGAAAGCACGCGATACGGTGACCGTCTTCACTGAGTCTGTGGACGCCGAGAGTCTACATGGGAAATTCATAGATATTTCTTGAAAGCTGAGCAATGTTGAGCCTCGGTAGTGCTTGGATGGTACACCACCATGCACAAACAGGTGGTCATCGCGGGAATACGTGGTGGGCAGTGGCAGGCAGCACAGACAAATCCATTGATGTTCTTTACCTCTACGCTTTCACGTCTACTTTTCCCACCTACACCAACCCACGCACACACCAACGTGGTGAATTCTAGATAAGTAAGCCCTTGCCCCTTCGTCCAGCAGATCGATCGCTGCAAAGGCTGGCATGTGCGCGTTGCTCGAAAGACATCCAAGCCGAGCAACGTTTATGAAATCGCGTGGCGGATCGATCGTTACGTTACGTTGTCTCTCTTTTGAGTATCGCTGTGCTGCGTTTGTGCCCTCCGCTTAGGCCACCTGTGTCCCAGGATGGCCAAGCCAGCAATCCCAGCAGCAGCAACAGCAGCCAGGACTCCCTGCACAAGGCGCAGAAAAAGAAAGGGATCAAGTCCTCCATCGGTCGCCTCTTCGGCAAGAAGGAGAAGGCTCGGATCACCGGGGCTATTAAGGAGATGCCTCTGCAAGGCCCAGGTACTTGAGCGCTTGTGCCGTCAGCTTTGGCGCAAGTGTCCTCTTGCCGCGGATGCTGCCGCCGGCGGTGTAGTAGGGGGAGAGGGTGCCGTGGCGGTTAGCTAGCTGTGCTACGAATCCGGCGACCCGAGTTCGGTTCCCGCTCACGGCCAACACCGGTGACGATTATCTGAACCGGTCTCCCGTAGGTCAGCTCAGCCTCAAATGAGTACCTGGTGTGGTGTGTAAAAACATCGCCACTGGGGAGACACCCACCCCCTCGTGTGCCGTTCCGGCCTTCATAGGTGCTCTGATTCCATCTCTTGCCGCGGCAGTTGAACCAACTGGTGCAGCTTTCTTTTATCCAGCGGTGCAAACGGGTCACAACAACGCAGTCGACCGGCAGGTCGCGCGCGTGGTGGGGTAAACCTGACCCCCACCTATTCCAAGATATCTGACCAGTGTGTGAAAGGTTGGTCAGAATATCCTCCTAGAGCAGCGCTCTAGAGAAGCCATCCCCCCCCCCGCCCCCTCAAGTGGAAGGGCTTCCACAAGTAGTGGAGGGAGCAAATCAATGTTGCAGCGTCGTACCTTCGTCTGTTCCAATCGGATGCCGGTCTTGTTCAGGGAACGTGGAATGTCCACCACTGGGATCGGAGGCGGGCCCCGGTGCTTTTAACTTTGACCCGACGAGCCTGTCTTCAGCAGGAAGCCTTGGGGAAGTCGACAGTGCTACCCAGGATGCCCTGGGACTTGGGAAACTGGGGACGCAGGCGGAGAAGGAAAGGAGAATGAAAAAGAAGTAAGTAACTTGGGCTCACCTCTTCAGCATTCCCACGTCGGGCAACTTTCTTTATCAGAATCTTTATTCATACTGGGGGAATCCGATGAGCTATAAAGCTCTTTCGCAGATGTTCAATCCGGGGGCAGGTCAGAGCATGACAAAAACAACAACCAATGCAAGCACTCGTTAGAGTTGCAGAGTTATAGGAAAGTTAAACAAATCACTAAAAAATATATGCAATTGAAGCTAAGCTACTTTTATCTTGCTAGGTAAAGTCCACTGAGCTATTAGCTCAACGAAGTTTGCGGTCATGTGGGAATTTATAGCAGCAAAATAATCCAATTAATATAAACGCATATTTCTAAATGTGGAGGGAAAAACCAGAGGCCCCGGGGGAGAACATGCAATCTCCAAATATACAGATGTCAGGGTTGGAATCGAACCTACGACTTCCTGCATACCAGGCGAGGTAGACAACATCACACCTTAAAAAAGATTTCAAGTCTAGTTGCTGCCCCCCTCAATGGCCATGCCAGCTAGACGCCGCCATGGTCCCGTTTGACGGAATTCATCGCTCCATACATCGACAGAACATGACGTGCAGTCCACTCATTGTGCGTGCATCAACCGCGGAGATTTGCAGTTGAGCGAGCTCTTAGAATATGTATTAATACGTGTTTTTAATGAATGGTGTGTGTATATTAGTATGTATGTATTTGTCATAAGATCTGTACTGTATAACATCTTTACTGTCGCAGGTCACCCATAAAATAGAGACGAGCAGCTCATTGGGCCCTGCCTGCTGAAACAATATGACCCTATGTATGTTAAACTTCTTTTGCACCGTGCATAGCGAATCGTGCTAATCAGATGTGCTGGGAATGGACAACAAACTAAAAACAAAAAGCACATTCTGGAAGCTAAGCAGCAATGAGCCTGGATAGTGCTCAGATGGGTAACCGGCATCCATAAAGCAAAACACTCACACACATTCGTCAATAACGCTCTCTTAAATGGGATTTTTTTTTTTTTCAAATAGGCAACGTTTTGGGTAATGATCCTTTGTCATAGCACATGAAATTCTGTTTAATTTATATTCATAGAGCACCTTCACTCAAGGCGCTTGACATAGCTTACAGAACAGTGGCAGAATAGAATGATTTAGATGGCAGGGGCATGTTACAAGGATTGAGGAACGAGTGGAAGCGATAGAGGGGTACTTGGGGATCACTCAGGGTAGGCGAAGGATGGAAAATAGTGAAGGGGCGAGGGGAGAGCCACTGCCTTAAACGCCGCCTATTATATAGTTTTTGTTCCTTTTAAGGCCACACAGTGTGATTGACCAACATGTTGAGTTTTTGTTTTTAGATTTGCGCTTGTGGCCTCACTGCCAATGCAGCATCACCAAATAAAATTAACAAACGGCTGTTATGACCTGCTGCGGGGATATGTTATCAGCAGAGTTATTAGCGTACAACAATGGATATTGTTTGAGATTAGGTTTTCCCCTTTTTTCTGGCAACAAAACAGGTGTTAAGATGTTAAAACACCAAACTGAAACCTTTTACAAGGAATCATGTCTGCATTAACCACAATACTTGTGGTCAGAATGCAAACAAGAAACATACTCTGATCATTTATGCATTGTCTTTGAAACTGATTGGTCCACACCATAGGCAGCTTTCTTTGGAGCCTCGTCTCAAAAGGTGTTAGACCAGAGGACGCCAAAAAACGTACAGCACAAAGACAATCACTATCAGAGTAATGAGAGCTCGGGGTGTGCAGCTACATCATGGGACCTCCTTTGCCAGTACCAAAATATGAGAATAGGTTTTCCCCTTTTTTCTGGCAACAAAACGGTTGTGTTAAGATGTTAAAACACCAAACTGAAACCTTTTACAAGAATCATGTTTGCATTAACCACAATACTCATATTTTGGCACTGGCAAAGGAGGTCCCATAGTGGATATTGTTGTCCTGTACTACTCTGCGTCTATGCTTCTGCCTGCAGCGTGGTGAACGAATGGCCAAAATAAATCCCGTGACCCCCACACAGCCAAGCAGTGGACATATTGACTCTTGTTTCATACGTGACCGATTTAAAACATGTGAAATGAATAGTCACCAAATCTAAAATAAGCCGAGCACTTTCCTGCGTGTCGCAGTGCGGCACTTGAGATGACATGCCGACACGCGGGAGATGGTTTTCGAATGTCAAATACTCTCCTTCCCCCCCCCCCCCCCCGCCAAATATGTTGTTTTCTCAAAACTTTCTTCACCTCAATCAGATGCGTCCGTCATTTTCTGAATTCCTATTTTTGAACGATTGGACCACTTCTACTGAATTTCGCTTTAATGTACGATAAGAGTGAGGTTCAAATCATTTTCTGGCAGCTCGTGACAAAATAAAGTCATTTTGGAGAGCGCAAAGGCTTACACGGCGGTAGTAACTGCTAAATCGTATTTCAGGCTGTTAAGCCGTGTTCCATTTATCTTTGCGGATGTATTTGGCATTATGTTACTGCAACATTTGCAGCATGCATGGCATAAGTAGCCACTAGATTGTGTTTTATTCCCTGGGTAACGTGCAGTATTGCTAATCCAGCATCTGCTCGTCGTGTGCATTTTTAAAATGTTGCCTTTGTAGATATGCCACATTCTTGTGTACACTCTGTATCTATGTATAAAGCATGCTCCACACTATGTCTGCATTTCAATGAAGAACATATGCTTGCTTATTTAGTCTCGATATCACGTAACCAGATTCTATAAACAGCCTCTGCTTGGTATCAAACAGCACTAAGGCCTGTGCCACCTCAATACGGTTGTACGTTTAATTAGGTAAAATGCGGTCTTTTTGACCTACGTTGGAAATATGTTCCTGCAAGTGCATCGAAGAACATGAATACCACGAGGGTGAAAGTCAGCGTTTCTATCGCAGCCGCCTTAAGACGGCTCCACTGACCGCCTTGAAACTTGCCAGTATTTTAGAGTTCAAACATGGTTGTGAACGCTACAAGGTTTAAACAAAAATTCCCTAGCGATGCCAATTTTCGGTCGTCTTATATGAAGTAGAGTTGAATAGCCACTGGGATTGCAGCTTGAATTCCCCCACATTGTGCCTATATTATATTAATGTATCCATGTCGAAAAGTTATATTCTTTGGACTCACAGTTACCACTGTTTAATCCCCCGACATCACTTATTATGTTTGCACACATTGCTGTAAATCTCTATGTATATATTGCGTTCAGATGCACTTCCGTGGCCGTCTGGAACGCTCTTCCGATATTAGGAAGCCACTGGAGCTATGCACTTTTGCATCTAGATTACAAGACAATGTCTCTAGAACTGCTTTTTGTGTTTAGTTTGTTGTCATTCCCCCGCACCTCCGATTAGCACGTTTGCTATGTACGGCGCGAAAGAAGTTCAACATTTATGCATACATATATGATCCGCTGTTGTTGTGAATATCGAACACAAACAATTTGAACGTTTTATTTTTCTGAAAAGCATGATGGAACGTGGTGCTGATGTAGACCAATCTATTGATAGTCGTTTTACAAAGGGCATTTATCAAGTCGGTACAACACTAAGATGTCCTGCATAATGACGGTAAACAGAGTTCCATTTTACTGCCATTATACATAAAGATGAATGTTTTTATCCTACTAGAGTAACCATTTATAGTATAAATACATAACCTCAAAGCAAAAAGGCAATGTTTACCCTAAATAGCTGTGGGGTTGTTAATTAAAATTCGCATTGTGCTATTCACCATGTAATTTACCCGTGTTTGGAAGCCTTCTATATTGAAGCAGATGTTTATATATATAAGAGATGAAAGAGTTGCTAATTCGTGCTTTTCCTCTTGTGGGTTATTAGCTTTCGACTTTGCTGGTTTAACCGTAATCTAAAAGCATAAAACATTTCTGCTGTATGTCATTAACTGCCATTTTATCGGCTTGTCTCCAACACAATTTATCAAAGCATTTCTCATTCATCTCCGATCATCCTTTTGTTTCTCTTTTTATTCGACCGTTATGCTCGAGCTTTTATACTGCCCCCTTTGTCGTGGGCACGTTGCAGTCACTGCGGGCAACAAAGACGTCTTTCGTGTCCACAGAATGAAGCGCGCAACATCAACCACGTGACGCAGGGTCCTCGTGATGCTGTCATAGTCTCCGACAAACCCACGCGGAATATTCCATTCGCATGCCTGTCAACCCCTTATCAGTGCCCTGCCTTATTACGGACCAATTCAGACCTTGTTTGTCGCCCCGTGCCCCCTTATAAATCTCAACGTTCACCTTACAAAGTCCCATCACAAGGGAGAAACACAAACAAATAAACAATCACCACTACTACACTCACTACGACTACACTCACCACTACGCTCACCACTAGTACACACACCCACGACAACACTCATCACTACACTCACTACATACCTGACAACCCCTCATCATTGCCCTGCCTTATTACAGACCAATTCAGACCTTATTGGTCACCCCGTGCCCTTACAAATCTCAACGTTCATCTTACAAAGTCCCATCACAAGGGAGAAACACAAACAAAATGACAAAAACATGTTTTGCCCGTTTAGAAACGGCTGTTCGCCATATGGGCCTAAAAACTACATTTGCCTGTACAAGAATACGGGTTAAACTGTAAGGGTTGACAGGGATGCATTCATTGCAGGGATGAACAAGAACCGAGACATTACGTTATAGGGCACGTTCTAGCAATAATTAATCTCATTTGCGTTTTACTTTAAACCATACCTTTTTGTTTCCTTACCGGTGTGTTTTGCGCGCATGGCCATGTATCACGTATGACAAGCAACCCTCTCCTGTTAGTAAAGTAAGCCCGCAAAGGATAGCCCAGAAATAACGGACGTGAGACTCGCGTTGGGAAAGTTGGTCATTGGCTGAGAAATCCTCTGCGATAAGTGGGATGATTCCACGCTTTGGACTCGAATCTGCGCATTACGTGCCGTTCAGCATACGCTGGGGCTGGCGGCACGGAGGTGTGGAGGCCGTCTTCATTAGCGGAGTGTTCCACATATTGCAGTGATTCTGTGTGTGTGGCAGAGGTGGGACAAAGTCATTGTTATGCAAGTCCAAGTCGAGTCGCAAGTCATCAAATTCATGACTCGAGTCCAAGTCACATGACTCGAGTCCACATCTCATAGGTGGGACAAAGTCATTGTTATGCAAGTCCAAGTCGAGTCGCAAGTCATCAAATTCATGACTCGAGTCTGACTCGAGTCCAAGTCACATGACTCGAGTCCACACCTCTGGTGTGTGGCAGTAGAAAGTAAAGCAATTGTTAAACAACAACAACAACACGTTTTGGGCTATCTTTGTTTTACTTCTAAGGCTTATTTTCAAGACTGTGCGTATGCACAAAGCTTGGAGTTTCCCTGCCTATGTCACCTCCTCCTCCACCTGCCACGCGCCCCTTTCCGCTGTGCCGCCATTTTTAATGCGTACCCCCCTTGTCTCCCCTCTCCACCCTCTCCTCCATTCCGTGGTAAAAAAAAAGATCCGGGTAAGTCCACCTTCCCTCTAAGTCGTTCAGGGGAGTAAATGAATGCCGTCAAAAATGGCGCTTGCTTCTGCGAATGTGGCAGACTTGAACTGGCAGAAGCTTTAGACGCGACCGGATTAAATTTAAAGCCTTTAGTCTGCCTCTGTCTGCTCGCTCCAAATTGGGCTCCAAAGTTGGTGCCATAGTCTATTATATATATATTTTTTAATTGTCACAAGTATTTGTCTCTCCAGCTGGGAATTATCGGAGCAGAAGCTGCAGTAATGTTTTTTTATCGAGCCGTGTGCATGCACAATTAACAGATAGCGAAGGTGTGATTATTACTTGCATCCAATCCTGTGGCGCCAATGGCCGCGTGTGATGATTGCGACGAAGCGGTATGTGATCGGCAAAAAAAAAAACCCTGGTAATTTGCAGCTGGAGTCATGAATTTTTGTCGGCACACCTAGACGTCAACATTCATTAAAATAATTGTCTTAAGAATTTAATTCGGAAAACATTTATTAAGATCGCACTGGACTAAAGCGCTGGCGGGACTCCACCTGCTTTTGCCCTGAATTTATTCCCCTGAAATGCGTGTCTCTGGCCGTGGTCATGACACTAATACCTTGTTCCTGATGCTCCCTGTCGCATGGATTGTGTCTGCATGAATGTTCCGACTCAGCCCTAAACCGCGGCAACATGTTATTTTATGTACAACTGTTAGAAAATCTAAATTCGGAATGTAACAATGTATAAAATCATCTGAACTTAACTCTCAGGCCATTTTTTGTAAATGATATTGACGTCTCAAGGATTTGACATTAAATCCACGGTCATCTGTTCTCTGGCTCAAGCTAAACATTACAAGAAGCCATGGACACCTACAATTCTGAATAACCCAGTTTAGTTTGCCGGACAGATGGACGCAAATATAATGTCAACACCTTGGACGACCCAGTTTTCGGGCAGTCTAAATATATTCATTTTTAAACTAAACGGTTACAACAAAACATTCCCCCCTTCTCCTGCGATGCTAAACGTTCAAGCCTACGGGACAGCAGTGAGGAGGGGGGGGGGTGGTTACTTAACGCGCATCCTGCCGGGCGTCGTGTCAACGTATACGCGCCGTGTCCATTCGTAAGGACCCTTGACGTCGTTTCATTCTTCGCGGCAGACCTCCAGATCTCGGGTTTACATTCGAGAGCCTTAACCGCCGCGTGGCTGATTGCTCTCTCCTCTCTCTCTTTCCTTTTGGTAGGCATGAGCTCCTGGAAGACGCCCGCAGGAAAGTCCTTCCCTTCGCACAGTGGGACGGGCCAACGGTTGTTGCGTGGCTGGAGGTAACTGCAGGGCGCAATCTCGCGTCGATCTCCCACAGACCCAGTGCCAGCAACCGCCGTCGGCGTTGTGTTAGCGCCAGCGCTGTGATGGCCAAGGCAGACGGTCGCTTGCCTCCTCCTGTGCCATGGTGGCTTCAATTGGTTCTCACTTATAATGCCTTGGAATCCGGAATACCAAACAGTGGATATGTGTTCGTGCATGCGTATACGCGTGCGTTTATGCACGCGAGTGTATACCTGTTTGTGTGCATGTGCGCATCCGGCAACTTGAGTTCGAATCCTGGCCACGGCAAACCGGTCCTGGGCCTCCCCTTGTAGGTCGACTCGGCTTTATATGGGTACCTGGCGCAGTAGTTTAAACATCACCAATGGGGAGCCAAAGGCAAGCAAGGCGTGGTAACGGCACCGTGCCACCCAAAAATAGGTGCTCGCTCACGGCACTTTCCTCAACAGCCTGTGTCGGTTTTACAGAGCATCATTGTCTTTGTGCATTTATTGTACGCACCTCTTGCATCCACGTGGGTTCTCATGTGCACGCAAAGGCAAAAAAGACAAAGATCCCCCGTATAGCCTTAACAGACTGTCGGGGCAAGTGCTGTTAGCGAGCACCTATGAAGGCCGGAACGGCACACGAGGGGGTTGGGTGGCCAGCACTACGCCCGACCGCCTTTGTCTCCCCAGTGACGATGTTTACACGCCGTACCAAATACTCATTTGAGGCTGAGTCGACCTAGGGGAAGCCCAGGACAAGTTCAGATAATCGTCACTGGTGTTGGCCGTGAGCGGGAATCGAACCCGGATCGCCGAGTTCATAGCGCAGCGCGCTAACCGCTACATTATCGCTCCCCACGCAAAGGCACACACACACACACGCGCGCGTGAGAGCGTTCCTGCGTGCACATGTATGCGCGCGGGTAAACGCGCGAGCGCGCTTGCGTATCTGTAATGCTTCCTGGGTTTAACCAGGCTGGATTGTGTGAGGAGCTCGCAGATCTTTGAAACGTCTGGACACAATCACATCAGTGAGCTTCTCCACAGGCAAGGCTGTGTTGGCTCTGTCATGTAGCTCGCATGCCCAAGCATCTTCTGTTTGTCCGGATGGAGGGGCTAAACTGGTCCTGCATGGGCTGGAGAAGAGATGGGCTGGTGTGGTACAGGAGGATGTGTAGCTGAGTGGACTTGCTGGTTACTGGTAGCAGCGGTGTTAACATTGACCTCTATGCAGGGGGCTTGTGAAGGAGGCTACTGGGCAGTTGCAGGCAGTCAACCTCCAATAACACAGAGGGCACAGCAGTGGTGCTTACTGTTGTGAGCTGGGCAGATAAAATGCAGCAGGGGGCACAGGTGGAGCATCTACCAGTAATCTCAGTCAAGTCAACCCATGGCACTTGGGTCTGTCCCGTGACCTCCTGCCAGTGAGCCTTTGACATTTCACGTGACGTCCTCAAAGTGCACCTAGCCTGGCACAAGCGCCGCGGTGACGTCACCGCCACTGGTGGTGAATGGGCGGCTGCTGCTGCTGCCTTGTTTGTCGTCGTCGTAACGCAGCGCACGTGCACGCGTCGCGCTTGTGCCCGCGCAGCTGTGGGTGGGCATGCCGGCGTGGTACGTGGCGGCGTGCCGCGCCAACGTCAAGAGCGGCGCCATCATGTCGGCGCTGTCGGACACCGAGATCCAGCGCGAGATCGGCATCTCGAACCCGCTGCACCGGCTCAAGCTGCGCCTCGCCATCCAGGAGATGGTGTCGCTCACCAGCCCCTCGGCACCACCCACCTCCAGAACGGTACCACAGGCGCCGCGCGCGCGAGCGAGCACCGTCTGCCGACGTTGCCGGTGCAACGTTGCGTTGAGGGCGCGGGTGGTAAACGATGATTCGGGCGGTGGCGGCCCAGCGTTGCTGGTTCGCAGATGCAACACATTGTTTTCATTTTCGCGTGGTGCTGAAAAAGCAACGGGACAAGCTGACGCTTGTGCGTGTTGAGTTTTGGAAAGCCTTTCGATGGCGTCTGGAGTCAATTGGCACCTCCTGCAAAAGCGGCTGTTGGGCAACGGTCTGTGATGCGAGTGATGGATTGCATTTCAACGCTGTTACAATTACGTGACTCTTTGGGCGTAGGTAGCCAGACCTGCCACATGCGTACGTTTTATTTTACGTGGCCAAGTGAAGTCGGGCCCAGCGTGTGGTCTGAAGTAATGCGTGCAGGTGGAATAATCGAGGAACTGGAATGAGATGAGGGCAGTGGTTTCATCAGCTACCTTCTCCACAGGACCTGGCACAATGTGGTGCCACGGTGGCGAGATGTTTACTACATCGCCCGGTATGCAGGAGGTCACGGGTTCAATCCCGACCCTGACGCCTGTTTATTGGGAGTTTGCATGTTCTCTCTTCCCGTGGTGGGACATGATTTTTCCCTGCACATTTATAATTAACATCACGCGTTGAGAGTATTTGGCTGCTATAAACTTCCACATGATAAGCCACTTCAATTGTGGCCAAGTAACTTCTGAAAAAAGAGCTGTACAGCTCGGTGGGCCTTTCCTGGTTAAATACTAATAGTTTAGTTTGTTCGGTAATATCAGTACTTCCCCCTACAAGTATATCAGGTACAATGTGGATCTGTGTATTTATCTTCTATCCGTGTGGCCACTGTGGTGAATATCTGTTCGCCGGGCAAGTTCGCTCTTCGTTTTTCGTACGGCTGCTGATGTAGATGCAGAGCAACAACTTAGTTTCACATTCAGGTGGTCAAGCCAGCAGACAGCTGCATGAGGAGTAGCGGAATGTCTCGCTGTGATGTCTCCTTCGTGTTTGTGGATCGACCATCGCGTCCGTTATCCGTTGTGCGGTCTGTTCTGGATGACCACGGTTACACGCTGGAGAGAGTGCGACTCTGGTCAATGGTCATACTGCAGCGAGTCATTTGGCAGATTGCTTGTGGTGAGTTAAAGTGTCCTGCCATATGAGAAACATGATTATTAGATGAAAGGTTATTTTGCTGCAGTGTTTTGATATTTGGCCGTGTTGCCCTTGGCTGTTCGCAACGTTCCTCCTGCTTTAATGTTTTTCATATATTCTTAGCATGAGCTGAAAAAAGGAGAGAGAGAAAAAAAATCAAAGCAGATATCGCACGGTAAATATTGATAGTGCGCAGCCAAAGCAATCCATGTGTGAAATTGAATAAATTATGGGTAATCTTGCAGCGGGCAGAAAAAAATTCGAAGTGCAGATACGTTCAAATAAAAATTGTAGTGCAAGAAAGACAGATGTGACATTTTTAATAATGTATATGTCATGCAGACCGAGTTTGTTTGTGTGTGTGAATGTGATACGTACGGTACCTGCGGTGTGCGTTACTTGCCTTGGGTGGAGCGTGAGCACAAACGTGGCCACCCGAGTTCCATTCCTCCCCGTGGCTACCGTCACCAGCGTGGTTAATTATGGTCAAACAAGCCTCGTGAACGACACAGCATGGGGAAGCCTTCATCCAGCAGTGGACTGACAAAGGACCCTGAAGGATTATAATTAAATTTCGATTTAAAGCTTTCGTGACTGCAGGGATTCATCTTCTTGGTTCTTTCGGTAAAGTCACGTAGAAGGGAAATAATAAAATAATAAAAATAAAACATTATAAAATAATTCTCACGACGTTTCGGCCACAACGCAAGCAGCCGTCCTCAGGTGAAGAACAGGTCTGTCGGAAAGACAGCGACGTCGGAAAGACAGCGACAGACCTGTTCTTCACTTGTGGACGGCTGCTTGCGTTGTGGCCGAAACGTCGTGAGAATTATTTTATTATGTTTTATTTTTATTATTTTATTATTTCCCTTTTACGTGACTTTACCGAAAGAACCAAGAAGATGGATTATAATTATTTCGATGTATTTCCTTGGTTTCATCAACAACATAATATTCATAATAAAAACATTCCAACTCTCTTTGAAAGATATGACTTAATGATCCCAGAAAACCCTGCAAATTGTTATTTTAATGTCAAATTTGATTGTTTAATATTTGTGTTTATGTGCCGTGGTTAAATATAGTATGTGGTACATGCTGGTGGGAGATGAATCCGACCTCCCATGTTGGAAGCCTGGAGGCACTGTTATATCCATCCCTGAGGATTAGTGTATGAAACTAGGTCATCCCAGCCTTAGTTATTACAGCAAAGTCAAAGCTCCCATTTCAAAGCTTGGTGTAGCACAGAGCAGTCTATGTGTGCCCATGTTTTTGTATGTATATTTAACAAGTAGTTTAATAGTAATAGACCGGAACATCGGTTAATGCTTCTTCTGTTATCGGAGGAGAAAACGTGTGTTTTTTTTTAAACGTGTTTTGTAATATTAACTGTATTTGTCTTTGCATCTAAAACTACACCAGGACCCGTGACCGTCTCTCTGAAAAATATATCACAACTGTATTGCCATTGTTGTTTGCTGCACCGTTGTTAACACACAGAGATATTCAATTCCAACGTACGGGTTTCTCTCGCTTGAAGCGGTAGTCATATATTAGTTCCGAACAAAGGGCGCACAAAGCAAAACCGCACGAGGTGACAGCTGCCTGCCGAGTAGCGTGTACAGCACACACAGTGTACACACAATACACGCAGTACACACACAGTACACACACAATACACACAGAGTACACACAGAGTACACGCACAGTACACACATAGTACACACACAATACACGCAGTGCACACACAATGTTGTCCCACCGCCAGCTGCATAGGGGTGCCATGGTGGCAAGATGTTAATTAACTCACCTGGTATACAGGAGGTCATGGGTTTGATCCCGACCCTGACGCCTGCTGTATATTTGGAGTTGGCATGTCTCTCTCCCCGTGGTCGCATGGATTTTTCTCCGCGTCTTCCGGTTTTTCCCTCCATACTTTGAAACAAGTTTTTAGAGTATTTGGCTGCTATAAATGTCCACGTGATAAGCCACTTAATTGGGCTATCATTTGTGATAGCCAGATCGCTTCTGAAAAGTGCTATAAAGCTCAATGTGCCTTACATGGTAAGATAAAAATTGTTTAATAGTGGCACTTTGGGTGACTTCAAACCGAAAAATACAGAAAATGTTGGGTAGAAAGAGATTAGCCGTGTGTACATGAAATCGCACAAACCGAAAACGCCTAAAGCGAGAGGAACCTGTACATTCAGGTTGATTGAACGGCTGTCCCAGACCAGAGTGAACAAAGGGTGAAGGTTGATTTGCAATTACTGCATTGCCATGCCAATGCATGCTGCAGTGATCCGTCTACAGACACAAAAGGGGCAGAGGGGCCCTTTGACACAGGTGCATTTAACCCAGCAGCAAAGGGCAGCGCTGCGTACATTCATTCCCCCTTGGGGAGGCGTGGGGTGCATTCAACCAAACGTCTTTAGCGTACCTGGGGAAACCGAACAAAAACGAAACTTAACCAATGACTTTAACACGTAGGCTTTCGCGACCAATATTGTTTATAATATAGGTTTTTGGGTCAGATCGCGTTATTTATAAATGTGTCGTAACCCTCCACCACCCGACACGGCCAAACAGTAAAAAATGTGTCACTTTTTCAAAGGACAAAATAATTCACTTCTTTAGCCCACCGGTGTGCTGAAGAGAGAATCAACAGCATTTTTTAATTTGAGTAGTACGACGTTTCGCTGATTATAACAAATAACCAATGACGGCCACCGAGCAAAGCATGAGGCCCGTTTTGTGCGTGATGTGCTGTCGTCGACGTCCGGACTTTAACCAAAACTAACAACTTTCTCGCCGTCTCTCTTGTCGCTTTCTTTGGCTTGCGCCATGCTCGCATTGGCTGCCCCCGCTGCTTTCGCGGTGACTAGTCGACGGGCAATGTGTGGGTGACTCACGAGGAAATGGAAAACATGGCGGCGGCTCCCAAAACGGTCAGTGCTTCGTCGCGTTTACTCCCGCGGCCTCCGCCGATCTGCAAAAGGGGGGAAATCGCTTGTGAGGTTTTGGGAATGGGAGTGAGAAGCCCTGTAAAATCCAGCACGGGACTTGCGTCCGCTTTGTGAAAAAGTCCACTTTGTGTTCCCGTGGAAATGATCGCCCGTTGAGGTTCATTTTTGCGTTTTTGCCGAATTCCAACAGACGCAGTTTTGTTAACGTTTTATTGTAAATGCCTCTTGAATAAGTTGTTAATTTGAAAAACCCGAATGCACGCAACGTTTTCACAGTTACCGTTGCGAATGTTTCTGAATTGTTAAGTTGTTTGGAGGCTTACATGTTCGTGTAGTGTCACATCACTGCCATCATGACGAATGGAGAACGTTTATGACTGATACTCGCTCATAACGATAACATTGCAGTCCAGACTCCGGCTTCTTATTGCAAAGTCCCAAAATCTTGTACATTCTTAACTGAATGAACTATTTTATGGTGCATTTTCAGATGGGTGTGTACACCTTGCTCCAATTCCTTTCCTCGTTATCTCTGACTTTGTGAAAGGAACGAATTTGCCACGGCCGTGGGCCCTGTCATGTTCCTGGTCCCTTTGTGTGTGGTTGCAGGATTATTAGGATCTTGGGATGTCTCATTATCGTTGTGTTATGGAAAACGAACGGCAAACTTTGAAGAATTTAATACATATGTCCCTTTGCAGACATTATTAAGTACATTTAATTTCACACTTTTTTACCCTTCCTATTAGTTTTAACCACTGCTATATTGTCCTGCTGGGGGTGGAAATACATACATATGGGCTCGTAATAATGTTGACTTCATAAAATTTTATAATCACCATCATCATCGTTCACAAAAATAATTTATTAAAATTCTATTTAGTTTTTTATTCTCTTCCCTCCAGCAGCGCACGTTAGTGCACCCACCGCGTGCCAGTGAATTCTCTGCGAGGCAGTTCCAACATTCGCTCGACAAATCGCTACCCGAAACCAATCACACAAGCTTTTGCATTGCATGTGTTGGCGTCATTTTTCAAACGAGCAATCGCTGCATTTCCTCGTACGACTTTCCGCTCCGCTTTACCCGAAGTGAGACCGGTGCGGTGATTGTGCAGAAGCCAAATGGCTTTGGCGCCATTAACGTACTTAAAATTCAAATACTTTCAATTTTGGTGGATAACTTTTAGAGGAAATGTGTTATAAAAAAGCACACACACACCAAAATATGTATATTTATTTATACACGTATAGGTGCTTCGAATTAATAAATACACTTGCTTTAAAGCCTATCAAAGTTTTGCATAAAACTACCATGCGGCCTAACCCAACAAAATATGGCTACGAAAACCTACATTTTAAGTTAACTCTCTGTATAGAAATATAAATAAAAATGATCATTGGTGATGGCTTGCACTTTGAGAAATTAAATTGGTTCAGTTATGAACATGTTATAGACTTGTAAGTAATCGATTGACCATCATGGTACATCAATGCACAAATCCATAACTGTCAATACACGTGTAGGGCTGTTACGGGAGGGCTGTAAGTGCATACGATCCAATGGGTAACAAACACAGTGGGCGGAGTTACGGGAGTACACGGGGGGGGTGCCCGCAGCGACGTCCGCATCAGGCAGCCTGGGGGGTTGTGATCCTGTTGGGGGGTATAAAGGGGGAGGACAAAGAGAGCTCGGGGCTCAGTCTGGGAACGAAGGAGGAAGAGTGAAGATCCTCTAGCTAGAGCCCTGGACTCCCCTCGACGCCGCCCTTGTCAGGGCTGCAGAGGAGCGAGCCAGAGGCGTGGTTCCGTGAACCAGGGTTAGACCCTGGGACTCCGGAGACCGTAGCCCGACTCACCAGTGTCGGGCCAGTTAGCCTCCCCTAGCTCGTTAGAGGAGGACTTGGGGATAGGTGAGATTAGCTAGGGGGTATCCCCAGTTATCCGGGTGAGGGGGCCGCTACCCCCTCTAGTGTTGTCCTGTACCGATAAGCTGAAAATAAATATACGTGTGCCTCAACCTGGGTGTCCAGCGTCTTCACCGGTACTTCATCTGGTGTCAGAAGTACTACGGACATGGAAACACGTCAGACAGCTCGAGCCAGAGTACCGGAGGAGGACACTGCTGAAGTCGTTGAGCCCGAGGCGGCTCACCAAGACATGGCGCAGCCGGGGGCCGACGCCTTCCTACCGGGGCATCGGCATGAAGAGGGGCCGCAGCCAGACGCGCTACGGCTGGCTCACGAGAGACTGGCGGAGCTACTGTACGCCGCTGCCGCCACGCTGGAAAACATCACGCGGCTGGGGGCTGGTGGTCCACCACGGGGCGAGGGGAGTCGTCAACCTGAGCGCCTTCCCGCCATTTCTGAAAACTCAAACTTTGAATTTCCCGCCATCGTCACGGCAGCTGCGGAGGGCGTGGCCGGGCTCAACCTTGGGTCCGACACCGCTCTCGCTGGGACAGCTGCGTCATCTCCAGCGGAGGGAGCGTCATCACATCCGCGACAGGCGATTCCATCTGCCATTCGCGCCGACGCACAGCCGAGTCCCGGGGATAGCAGCCTACAGACGTCCAAGGCGAACGCTGCGCTACAACAACGGCTGCCTCCGCTGAAAGAATTTGTTGGTGCAGAGGGCGACTGGGGCGGCTTCCAGCGACGCTTCATCGCCCACCAAGAAATGGCAAGGTGGTCCGACGATGAAGCCCTCTGCGCGCTGCCGGCGCTCCTCGACGCAGACGCGCTCGCCGCCCTCACATCGGCGCCGAAAGAGAAGCGGTCTACTCTGCCGAAAGCACTACAGCTGCTGGCCGGGGTCTATGGACCTTCAGCGGAATGCAGAGAGCGGTTCTACGAGCGCAAGCGGGGTGAGAAGGAGTCGCCCCTGGCATACAGGACGAGCCTCCTAGCGCTGGCTAAGACGGCTTTTCCCCGTATGGACGACGATGGCGTGGACGCGATGGTCACGGAGAAAATACTCCTCCTGGCAGACGACCTGGACATCGCTGTCGTCGCACAGGAGGACGCCGAGATGACCTCTCTTCAGGCGGCGCGCCTCCTTCACGCCAACCTTCTGTCCCTGCGGCGGAAAGCCAGCAGGGCATCGGCAGGGCGTGCGGTGGCTGCAGCCACCCTTCCGACGGAGGAGCTCTTCGCCGTCGACCATCGACGGCAACAGGCGCAAGAAGTACGGTCGGCCCGGGACGGGTCAAGCCGTTTCAACCGCCCGTCGTCTCCACCGGGGCTCCCGCGGTGTTTCAACTGCGGCGTCCGGGGCCACGTCGCCTCGGGGTGCCGCTCTCCTCGACAGCGCGGGACGACGGCTCGACGGGACGCCGGGCCTCCTCCTCCCAAGCTCCAGCAACATGACCCGGCGAGTCGCGGCACCACACATGTTTGGCCAAAGCACCTACCCGTTGCACGCTCTCGCACCACAACAAACGGGGGGCCGATGTCGCGTTGCGTGGGGCCAACGCGGATCACTGCGGGGACTCAAATCGAGCCCAAACAGTGGTCCGTGTTGGCCCATCGCGTGGTAGCCGCGTCGTCAGGGTCGTCGGCCGTAGTCGGACACATTGACGGGGTAGAAGTACGCATCTTGGTCGATACGGGGGCATCGGCGACAATCATTTCGGAATTAATTTACAATATTCTGCCCGTACAAAGCCGGCCTTTACTGCCGGTTAACGTCCCATTCTATGCCGCTAACGGGGGCTCTCTCGGCATCATGGGACAGATTCGAGCGCAAATTTCTATTGGGGACATCAAATTGTCGGGGCCGATTTTCGTTTCCTCCTCGCTGGCGGTTCCGTGCCTGCTGGGGACGGATTTCTTAGGTAAAATGCCCATTCGTATTTTGATCGACCAAGGATGCATTGAGCTTCCATCGGGGCGGCGCATGGCGTTCCTGCCATCCCCTGCGGCGGCTCGGTCGGCGTTCGCGACGGTACCGGCGTTCGTCGTTGAAACTGTTCGTGTGCCGCCGGGAGCTCAAATGCTAGTGCCTCTCAAACTTCGTAAGCCCTTCGCTAAGGGCATAGGGGATCAGGGTGTTTTGCTGGGACCGTCTAGGGCCGGGGTTAATGGGCCTCATTTGATTCCGGCCCAGACCGTCGTAAGAGGGGACGGGGACCCTTTCATCGCGGTCCTAAATGTGGGATCGCAGACGGTGGTGGTTCCTCAAGGGACGGTGCTCGCTCACGCGACGCCAGTGCCCTGCGAGGAACCTGTCGCGAACCACGTTGGCACTGCTTCCCGGATGCTCCCACATTCGGACAGCGATGAAGGGTGGATCGACGCGCTTTGTGCGGGATCGACGGACCTGACAAATTCAGAGCGCCAACAGCTTAGAACGCTACTGAGGGAATTTTCCGACGTTTTCAGTCGTGATAAATATGATTTGGGTTGCACTCACCTGCTGCGTCACCATATTGACACGGGTGACAGCGCGCCAATTCGCCAAAATCCGTTTCGGTTAAGTCCCGCCGAAAAGGACCATGTCAAATCGGCTGTTGATGACATGTTAGCCGCCGACATCATTTCTCCCTCCACCAGCCCGTGGGGAGCGCCGATCGTCCTGGTTAAAAAGCAGGACGGCTCGTTGCGGTTTTGCGTGGATTTTCGGCGCCTTAATAAAATTTCGGTTGCCGACGCATACCCGCTCCCACGGATGGACGAATCGCTGGACGCTTTGGCGGGAGCGCGATTCTTCTCCACACTAGATTTACTTTCGGGATTCTGGCAGCTTCCTCTGGACGATGATTCTAAACCTAAAACTGCTTTCCGTACACCGCACGGCCTGTTCCAATTCAACCGGTTGCCGATGGGCTTACACTCAGCGCCGGCAACTTTCCAGCGATTGATGGAATTGGTTTTGGCTGGATTGCAATGGGAATCGTGCCTGATTTATTTGGATGACGTTATTGTCTTTGGTAAAACTTTTGATGAACATCTCCAGAGGTTGCGGGCGGTTTTCCTAAAGATGCGGGCTGCTAATTTGAAATTTAAGCCCCAAAAATGCCATTTGTTACGCGAGTCGGTGCGTTATTTAGGGCACATCGTAGGGCGCTCGGGTATTGCTACCGATCCCGCCAAAACGCAGTGTGTCAGCTCCTGGCCGACTCCCACCTCGGTGGGAGAGGTCAGGAGTTTTATTGGCTTCGCATCATATTACCGACGCTTCGTCGCTAATTTTGCAACAATTGCCAAACCCCTACACGCGTTAACTTCTAAAGGGGTTCGGTTCCACTGGGGTCAGGATGAGGAAGCTGCTTTCTGCTCCCTTCGGGACGCGCTGGTGAAGGCTCCTCCCTTGATTTACCCAGATTTTTCGAGGCCGTTTTTGCTCGACACCGACGCGAGCAACACGGGTATTGGAGGCGTGCTTTCCCAGGTGGTTGACGGCGTGGAACGGGTGGTCGCGTACGGCAGTCGGGTGTTGTCTCCAACGGAGCAAAGATATTGTGTCACCCGTAGGGAACTGTTGGCAATTGTCTATTTCATCCAACAGTATCGCCCATATCTGTACGGTCGGCATTTCACCGTCCGCACAGATCATGCGGCACTGCAGTACGCCCTGAAGGTTCAACAGCCATCGGGACAATTGTCCCGATGGCTGGAGGTCCTCCAGGATTTCAGTTTTGAAACCACTTATCGTAAGGGCGTTCGCCACACCAACGCTGACGCTCTGTCACGGATGCCAACCGCCTCCGAATGCGCATGTCTCCTGGGGTCGGGGCGTTGCAAGCCAGTGGGGGACGTGATGGTTCCGGTCCTGGCGGCGGCCGCCGACGATGAAACGGTAGTCCCCATTGATATCGCCGAACAGGGGAGAGATTCCCTGCTTGGATTGCCCGTTGATGAATGGGGGCGCCTCCAGTTGGAGGATGCCTCCCTCCTCGCGTTGCGTCGTCGCGCCGGGGAGAGGGGGCGTGTGACGGGTCATGCCGACGCATGGGAAACCCATGCGGGCTTGCTTATGCATTGGGACGGGAAATCCCAGCGTCACCGGCTGGTGGTCCCTTCTGGCCTACGAGGTAAGGTGGTGTGGGCTGCTCATGAGCGCCTCCTCCACCTAGGTACCCAGAAAACACTCGCCTTGCTTCAGCTGAATTTTTTTTGGCCGGGTATGACAAGGGATGTCGCTGATCTGTTGGCGGCATGCCCTCAGTGTGCGCAGCGCAAACCACCGGCACGGGAGTCGAACCCGCCCTTACAATCCATCCAGGTCTCCAGAATAAATGAACTGGTCGCACTGGATATTCTGGGGCCATTCCCCGCCACCTCCAGGGGAAATAAATATTTGCTTACTGGGGTCGAATATTTTACGCGCTGGCCTATGGCCTGGCCCCTGGCGAATCAGTCGGCAGCAGCCATCGTCGACGCCTTTGTCCAAGGTTATGTCATGGACAAAGGTGCCCCGGAGCGGTTGTTGACCGACCAGGGTAGAAATTTTTCGGGGAAACTCCTAAAACAAGTCTGTGATCTCCTGGGAACGAAAAAAATTCGAACCTCCCCCTATCACCCGCAAACGGACGGGATGGTCGAGCGTCTGCATCGCACCATCACGTCTATGTTGTCGCAGCAAGTTTCGGACTCACAGGCTGATTGGGACTTACAAATTCAAGGGGTTCTAGCGGCATACAGATTGGCTCCCCATGCTGCGACGGGGTTTTCACCTTTCTTTCTTATGTATGGCCGCGAACCCGACCCACCTGTTCGGGCACAGTTGCAGATCCCCGTGCCGCTGGGCAAATCTAAATTGGACGATCACGTTAAATTTAACCTTGACAAACTGACTGAGGCGCGGGATGCGGCGAGGCTAAATTCTGACAGGCGTCAGAAGGCGAACGAGCGCCTCAGACTGGCTCGCGCGCACGTGCTGCAGTGGAAGCCGGGGGACAGGGCATGGCTGCACTGTCCCCAGGTACCACTCGCGACCTCCTCTAAACTCGTACGCCCGTGGCGGGGCCCCGTCGAGGTTATTGAGGTTTTGAGGCCTCAGTGCGTTCGAATCCAATGGGGGAGGCGCCGGTGGTTTGTACACCCCTCTAGGCTGAAGCCGTTTGTTGCGGTGCGGGGGCCCACGCCACGCACGCGAGGCCAAGCATGTGGGGGGTCGACCGACTCGGAGGGTCCGTCGCTGCTCTCGCCTGATGTGTTGCCGGCTGTCCCACCCACAGGTGCACCGGGAATGACGGGCTCACGCCCTGGAACCCCCACAGGTGATGCCGACAGTCGCGCGACTTCAATCGCGACCTCACCTCGCATGGGACAGCCGCCACCGGATGGTCCGCCGTCCGGGGTTGCCCCGTGTGACGGGCCTGCGGCAAGGACGCGCGCTAAAATGCGCAGACTCTTATAATATACAGCAGGAAGAAAAAGAAAAAAAATTTATTTTCCTTCACGTGTCATGGTTACTGTATGCTGCGTCGGTGGTGTGCTCCTTGCACACTGAGTGTGTTGTGTTGTGTGGGCGCGGTGTGTGTGTTGTGGGTGCGTTGTGTGTCGTGGGTGTGCTGTGTGTGATGGGGGAGTTCCTGGCTAGTTGTACATACGTGCTTACGGATTTCGTATTTATGCGGGGGGGGGGGTGCGTCGGACATTCCCTTCGGGGGTATGGTTGTTGTTCTTGTTGTTGTTCTTCTATTTGCATTTTGTTGAAAAAAATGAGGCACACACGGGGTCGAGGGGTAATTGTTCCTTTATTTGGAATTGTTGCAGCCGGGACGGCTGCGAGCTGTAATGGGGGGGGTGATGTAGGGCTGTTACGGGAGGGCTGTAAGTGCATACGATCCAATGGGTAACAAACACAGTGGGCGGAGTTACGGGAGTACACGGGGGGGGTGCCCGCAGCGACGTCCGCATCAGGCAGCCTGGGGGGTTGTGATCCTGTTGGGGGGTATAAAGGGGGAGGACAAAGAGAGCTCGGGGCTCAGTCTGGGAACGAAGGAGGAAGAGTGAAGATCCTCTAGCTAGAGCCCTGGACTCCCCTCGACGCCGCCCTTGTCAGGGCTGCAGAGGAGCGAGCCAGAGGCGTGGTTCCGTGAACCAGGGTTAGACCCTGGGACTCCGGAGACCGTAGCCCGACTCACCAGTGTCGGGCCAGTTAGCCTCCCCTAGCTCGTTAGAGGAGGACTTGGGGATAGGTGAGATTAGCTAGGGGGTATCCCCAGTTATCCGGGTGAGGGGGCCGCTACCCCCTCTAGTGTTGTCCTGTACCGATAAGCTGAAAATAAATATACGTGTGCCTCAACCTGGGTGTCCAGCGTCTTCACCGGTACTTCACACGTGTAGATTATCTGTCGTAGGTAATCACGGAGCCTGCAGGAATTTGTCCCACCGCTCGGGTACGCGCGGAATGCCATTTGTAAACGTGCACATGCAAGAATATGAATGGTTGTTTGTTTGGGTGGCAACAGAGCTAAGTTTAACGGGCGCTAATGAAATGCGTAAATGCCGGGTGCGAGTTCCGACGGGAGACCGCCGTGCTAATTGCCTCGGCCGCACCCGCAGAGACGTTCACTTGGCACCGCGGATCGCTGCGTCGCTACGGCAAAGGCGGCTCTGCTGCGGGCTCTGCTGCGCTAACCCTGGCTTGGCGTGCACTAACACCGACTAACGTGTCCTACTAACGCTGACTAGCCCCCCTTGCGCTGTCCTGTCTTTTTTCGTCGTACCGCACCCATTGGAAAAGCAGGATGCCGATGAGGGAAGCTGGGCACAGGTGGGCATTTTAACTCTCAGTGGCGTTTCTGGTGTTTTTGTTTTTATTGTTGGACCAAGCGCTCGTGCGTGTTCGAATGTACGTGTACATATTTGTGTGGGGAACGGTCGTGTAGCGGTCGGCGCGCTGCGCTACTAACCCGGTGACCCGAGTTTGATTCCCGCTCACGGCCAACACCAGTGATAATTATCTGAACTGGTCATGGGCCTCCCCTAGGTCGACTCGGACTCAAATGAGTACCTGGTGTGGTGTGTAAACATCACCACCGGGGAGACATTGACGGCCGGGTGTGGTGTTGGCCACCCACCCCCTCGTGCGCCATGCCTACCTTCATAGCTGCTCGCTAACAGCACTTTGCTGAACAGTGTGTTACAGGCTGTACAGGGTATTTGTTGTTTTTGTATATATGTTGAACTTCTTTCGCACCTTCTTGATTCTTTCGGTAAAGTCACGTAGAAGGGAAGTAATAAAATAATAAAAATAAAACATAATAAAACAATTCTCACGACGTTTCGGCTACAACGCAAGCAGCCGTCTTCAGGTGAAGAATGAGACACTGCCAAGCTAGGAGCTTATATATAAGCTGAGTTGGAGGTGGAAGAAGAAGAGAGCCTTAACAAAAGAATGTGCATATCAAGAGGAATTTAGCATATTCATGGGAAATGCGTAGGTGGGCGGGGGGGTTTCAAAGTCATATTATGCCCATGCATTATGCAGGATCAGCAGCACCAAAGGGAGGGGGGGGGGGGTAGCATTAACAAAGGGAGGGCATGTTAATAGTATGTAGAAGCAATGAAACATGTGAATGGGAAAACGGTGGCAGGAGATCCGCAGCGGAGCAAATAATGCATTCCCTGTGGAGAACACAAGATACACAGTTAATGCCAGTGAGTGGACTGCCGTCTGAAAGTCACCATAAACGTGAACAACAATCAGTTAAGATCATTGGAAGGACGTAATAAACCACTTCGGATCTTAACTGATTGTTGTTCACGTTTATGGTGACTTTCAGACCGCAGTCCACTCACTGGCATTAATTGTGTATCTTGTGTTCTCCACAGGGAAGGCATTATTTGCTCCGCTGCGGATCTCCTGCCACCGTTTTCCCATTCACATGTTTCATTGCTTCTACATACTATTAACATGCCCTCCCTTTGTTAATGCTACCCCCCCCCTCCCTTTGGTGCTGCTGATCCTGCATAATGCATGGGCATAATATGACTTTGAAACCCCCCCCCGCCCACCTCCTACGCATTTCCCATGAATATGCTAAATTCCTCTTGATATGCACATTCTTTTGTTAAGGCTCTCTTCTTCTTCCACCTCCAACTCAGATTATATATAAGCTCCTAGCTTGGCAGTGTCTCATTCTTCACCTGAAGACGGCTGCTTGCGTTGTAGCCGAAACGTCGTGAGAATTGTTTTATTATGTTTTATTTTTATTATTTTATTACTTCCCTTCTACGTGACTTTACCGAAAGAACCAAGAAGATGAATCCCTGCAGTCACGAAAGCTTTAAATCGAAATTCTTTCGCACCGTACGTTGCCAACCGTGCCAATCGGAGGTGCGGGGGAAGGACAACAAACTAAACACAAAAAAGCATTCTCAAGAAATTCGTTTTCAATCTAGGTGATTTAAAAGTGCATTCCGCCCAGTGGCTTCCTAATATGGGAAGAAAGAGCGTCAAGCCAACGTGCTCTGTTGGCTCAGGCGCGTTTATACACGAACGACTTAACTCATCATCCCTTCAATATATTTCTGCTCTGAAGAAGGGAGCATTTTGTCCACAACTTTCAAAAGAGCCAGGCTACTGGCAAGTCTAGCCTCCGTTTCGTGCCTTGAGGTGCGAGACGCCGTGTGGTCGTGGTTATCGCACTGGGCCACGATCCCGGCCGCTCCAGGTTCGATTACTTTGGCCAGGCTCAATGCACGACAACGAAAGCGAATTTTGCTCGCAGAGTCCCCAGAGGGCAATTCGGCCCGAGGGACCGAGTACTTGGTGTGGCGTGCGAATATAAGCACTGCTCGGGGGTCAGAACTGTGTAGGTGTGTGTGTGGCACGCCGGTCACGTGACAGGGCAGCGTGGTGGCGAGATGTTGACTCCCTCGCCTGGTATGCAGGAGGTCGTGGGTTCGGTCACGACCCTGACGCCTGCTGCTGTATATTTGGAGGTTGCATGTGTCTCTCCCCCAAATGAGCACCTGGTGCGGTGTGTAAACATTGCCACTGGGGAGACGAAGGCGGGCAGGCGTGGTGCTGGCCACCCACCCCCTCGTGTAATATTCTGGCCTTCAAAGGTGCTACACGCTAACAGCACTTGCCTCAACAGTCTGATCAGACTATACGGGGGATCTTTCTGCACGTGTATCCCTGGTTTTAAGGATTGGGCGCTGTGGTCAAAATCTCCCCCAGCTTTTTTGGAGTTTGTTGACAATTAATTAACGTCACCTGACCCGCAATCATGGGGGCAACCTCAGGCTGCAGGGAGGTCTGTAGGCCAGGTGCTGGTTAATTTAAATTGGGTAAATCCATAAGGCAAAGGGAATCTGGCAGCAATCTCCACATCCTTCCTTCCTCCTCCTCCCCCAAAGCCCTCGTCTCACTAGCACCTGCAGCCGTTTGAAGCGTTGTGACGTTAGCAATGGCAGTGGACGTGCTTTGGCTATGTCGATCACATGACGCAATGAATGACGTGTGCATTCATCGCTGCATGAAGATCCTATTGAAACTCACTTCGTCAAAGATGTCATTTACACCCAAAAAAAGCTTTGACGTGGGGCCCATCTCTTGTTTACATCCCTGAGCCAATGGTGGAAATTCAATATTCAATATTCCTATGGTGGGGGCGACAACCGCTATGGGCCGAGTCCCCTCTTAACCAGGATTTGAACTCATAACCCTTCAATTGTGAAGGCGCTGGCTCTCCCGCCGGCTCTCCTGCCGACTCTCCCACTGACTCTCCCGCCGAGCCACCTGGCTGGCTCTGCGGAGAGGTTAATGAGCCGAGTGTGCAGAACAAACAGATCGGTGTGACGAGCCGCGTAGGTGCACGATCGTGCCGGGGCATGTAGAACAACTCAATACGTTTAAAGTCAATGAGCAAGTTAGATGCAAATCCTCGACACTATGTTCGTAGATGAACTCAGCATTCGGGACACATAATTGTATATTATGGATGTTGAACTTCTTTTGCACCGTATGTAGCCAACCGTGCCAAATGGAGGTGCGGGGGAAGGACAACAAACTAAACACCAAAACAGCAGTTCTAAAGAAATGAGTCTTCAATCTCGATTTAAAAGTGCATAGCTTCATTGACTTCCTAATAATCTAACAATGGCATGTGCTACAGTACAAAGCGTTGGTGATTTAAAAGTGAGTTATAAATGAGTTGTCTTCCAATAGAGGAGCCCATTTGTTGTGCACGATTCATTACAATGCATGAAGATTGTTTTTTTCTGCAACGTTCACCAGTCAGCTAAGGCAGACGTGAACTCTCAGTATATTGCTGCTGCTGCTGCTGCCATTGCGTTGGCAGCGGTGCACAAGTGCAATGAATAACGTCTCAACGCGTCCGTCGTCAATAACGCCGCGTGGGGTGGGCGGCCTTAAAATAAACAACAAACATAGAACAGGTGACATTTCGAGAAATGGCCCTTCTTCACAAGCGCATAAATCTATACGTAGAAATATGATATGCATAAATCCAGTTGTCAGTTTAACACGTAGGCTTTCGCGACCAATATCACCGATAATTCAGTGGGGGGTGGGGGTGTTTTGGGTTAGATCGCGTAAATATAAATGTGTCGTCAAACCCGCCACCACCCGGCATGACAATTCGTTACAGTACTAGTACAATAACGAATTGTCGTGTTCTGTTTACGTGACAAACTTTACTAATTGGCTGTGTCGGGTGGTGCCGGGTTTAACGCCACATTTATATTTACGCGATCTAACCCAAAAAAAACTGTTATGAAATCCAGTTGTGTTCTGTGAAGGAGGACGACCATTTCTAAAAACACCACCAATTATATTTTTCTGCGTAATAAAAAATTATATATTACATATTCATTCATATTTTTCCTTTTAAGGCAGTGGTTATTGATGAATGTGAGTTGTTGTGTTAATTTTGTTAAGAAGCATTCGTGGATGATTTGCATTTTATATTGCTTTCAAAGGATAAAATAGTTTGATTATGTTTGAGAACATCTGAGACACGTAAACGAGAAAAATATGTGCGTGACTGCTATGAAATTGCACCGACGTTCATCAAAGCGGAATCGTGAAACATTCACATTTAAATTTTGAATTCTTAAATGAAAATGTCCGCTTACAGATGTCGATCGTCAAAGGTTACAGACCGTATAAAACATCTATTTATATCTACTGCCAGATGCATGACGTTAATTATTATATTTAAATTATTACACAGCCAAGAAAATACAGATAAACTTTGGCAGATAATTGTATTCATGTATTCATCTGAAACATCTATACACAATAATCCAAAAAATACTTGAAATTGCATTCGGATTTCTAAATCAAAAAGTCTAAGTGACCCCGCTCACGCAAAAGAGTTTTTGCTTTGGCGCTCATTTCCAAATGAGTCAATTGTGGAAATGCACTTTCCTATGGCAGGGTCGGTCCATCCGTAGCACAGCCTCAATCTACAAAATAGCAGCACCCTCTTTATTAAACCTGGAGAGGTGATGGTCTCAGGCGGTGTTCTCCACTAATTTTCGGAGGGGGGCCACTTTCGCCGATAAGACATCGTCAGTTTGAGGGCCATCACACATTTGAAACCATCGGGGGTTTGGCAGCAGCACGATGATGATGATGGGGGGGTGTTGTCACGTGTTGTGTATTGTCGGGGGCCGCACGTCAGGGGCCGCACGTCAGGGGCCGCACTAAAGGCCACCAGGGACCCGCCAGTGGCCCGCGGGCCTTGCAATGAAGAACACTGCCTGAGTTATCCCCTTCCCAGGCTTTCAATTTCACTATCTTCTGCTTGTGTACCAAATTTACCCTCTGACTCCTCAGTCATATGCCATTCAACAACAACCGCCATTCGCCGCTAAGTGGCGGTGACGTCAGCACTGGGCTTGTGCCAGGTTACGTGCACTTTAAGGCCTCGTCGATATTTATTCTATCGACGACGTGGCCTTGAATTGAAGGTGGAGGGGTTACCAGCCCCTGGCACCTGTCCTGATTGGCCACTGTGGTGGCTTCGAGCACCACGAGGGGAAAGGCGGAGTTGAATTGGCCTCCCTCCCACAGCGCATCCACCACACACGCACACACACACTCGCGCGCGCTTAACGGGCGACGCTAATGGCTCCAACGCGTTGTTGCGTTGCCGCCTGGCAGACGCTGGCGTACAGCGACATGAACCACGAGTGGGTGGGCAACGAGTGGCTGCCCAGCCTAGGCCTGCCGCAGTACCGCAGCTACTTCATGGAGTGCCTGGTGGACGCACGCATGCTCGACCACCTCACCAAGAAGGACCTGCGGGGTCAGCTCAAGATGGTCGACAGCTTCCACAGGTATAGAGGAGCGCGCTGGCGCGTCAGGCGGCTCGGACGCGAATTCGTCGGGCGGACGGCAGAGAGACGGACGGACGGACCGAGTGACAGGCATGCCGGTCGGCAAGCGGGCACAGGTGGAGTCGTGCGTTTCCTTACGAACCTGTCGCAGGCAATTAAATTGTGCCCCCGCACTCTTCAAAGCCCTGTGCCTAGGCCCCCCCCCCTCTGGCCCCTGGGCGTGGTGCAGGCACACCGCCTGCACTCTCCGTTGCTACATCACGGAGCGGAGAGGCAGGCAGATGGGAACAGACTTCCAAGAGATGCGACGTGTGGACATGCGGCGGAGCAAATGTTCACATCTCGTTCTATTTGAGATATTTGATTTGAACTCCCGTACGAATGCCCAAGGCTACGTGAAACAATCCAAATAGTTGTAAAATTCAAGGACTGTTTGATTAAATGCCTAGTTAGCGTGTTTCTGTCAGATTTTGAAGAGTGAAATAATTTAATATTGTGGTTTATTCCCCTTTAAAACATAATAATGAGGTGGCATTTCAGTGCGAGTGGTGGTGTAGTCATTAGTACCCTGGGCTGTGATCTCTGTGGCACCGGGTTCAGTTTCTCACCGCATACAACACCGGTTGCGATTGGTGTTAGAATCTGGCAGCACCTCTCCTAGGTAGACTCGGCCTAAACAATATGCCCACTACGTAATATGGCAAGCCACGGTCTATACTGGGGTGACAGACAGCCAGGCATGAAACTGGCCACATCCCTTTGAGTGCCCAATCAGCCTTATTCATAGGTGCTCGCAAGCAGAACTTTTCCAGACAGCTTTTGTGTACCTTAAAAGAGCAGTACTGTTTGCCTCTCACTCTTAAACAAAGACATGCCACGTGGTTGCCAGCAGAGAGCAGTGCAGCAAGATTCCATTGTTGTACTGCACTCTCTGCTCGCACATCTGCACTCCCCAATTGTGACCCCCCCACTGGCCTGTCCGGTGAAGTACGGTCAAGTAACCCCCACGACGGGCACGGCATGTGGATGCCCTCATCCAGCAGTGGAGTGACACAAGGGGATGTACGTGGACATGCATTTGCTAACAAAAACGTATACGCTTCATCCCACAGAACCAGCCTGCAGTATGGCATCATGTGCCTGAAGCGATTAAACTACGATCGCCAAGAGCTGGAAAGGAAAAGAGAGGACAGCCAACATGAAATACAAGGTGCGTGACTTACACTTTGCAAACAGAGTTACGTATACCTACGTAGCGCGTCTAAACGACTCTGTGCACCACGCTGGTAAAACGGAGGGAGCAGGTTTTTGTGCCCCTGCAGCCTCAAGCTCCCAAATTCCTTGGAGGCTCAACCAAGACACGTGATGAGCTGGCAGCCCCACCCACTTTCAAATAGCCACGCCCACTCCACCACCAGCACCAGAGGTCGCAAACGGGTTTTGATTCCTTACCCGTACCCGTACCCGGCCGCACCAGGGTCGCAAATGGGTACCAGTACCCGGCTGGGTACGGGTTCCCGTTCCCTACCCTTACGCGTACCCTACCCGAAATGAGTGACAAACGGTTACTCACCAGTGACTCATGGCCTACCCGTACCCGGCCGCACCAGGGTCGCAAACGGCTAGGGTACGGGTATCAGGTACCCGGTTGCGACCTCTGACCAGCACCCAACTCGCACAATGAGAGGCCTCTCTCGTTCTGCACCTTGCCTTGCTCTTCCAACCCCCATCCACTACTCGGATTGCAACTCTGTGGCTCCTGTCGTGATACGAGCATGGGGCCAGAACTTTTTAAACCGGGGGCAAAATCCAGATTTTCACAAACGCTTCAGGACACTGGGGTAGACTTTCTGAAACTGTCATGCCCAGCCCAGGATTTGTTTTTATTACTTTGTCTGCAGCCTTTGATGTGCCATTTGCTGTTAAGATTAAAAGGCTTCTGTGGTAGAGAACTCCAATTTAAGTGTTAATTAGAGTTCAGCGTTATCTAATGCTGGTGTGGGGTGGATCCCCCATAGTGGAATCTGCCAACATTCAAAGTAAGTTTGTAGATGGGGGGCCAATGACTCGGCATATGGGGCCACGATTCATATGCTGCATCGGAATTGGATTAATCAATGTCTATATTAAAATTTCAGTTTGTCTTGAGCTATCCACACAAGATCAGACATCCCCTTTAATCAAATGTGACCTCAAGAGTGATCTTATATGGACCAAAGTTTAGCATCAAGAACTGTTGCCATTGTGGATTTATCCTATTGAAAATGGGACAAATTGTTTAAAGGGCTGCCCAAAACTCGGAGACCTAAATCAGTGCTCGTTGAACCCGCATCTTTTTCCCAGCCCCCGCTGGCTGAGGTGCGCCCCCTTGGCAGAGCCGTTATCCAATCCCTCTCGTTAAGGGCACCACGGTGGCGAGATGTTTACTACCTTGCCTGGTGTACAGGAGGTCGTGGGTTCGATGCCGACTCTGACGCCTGCTGTATATTTGGAGTTTGTTCTCCCCGTGGTCGTGTGGATCTTTCTCCGGGTCCTCTGGTTTTTCCCTCCACATTTAGAAACATGCGTTTCAAGTATTTGGCTGCAATAAATTCCCGCACGATAAGCCGCTTCATTGAGCTATCGTTTGTGGCCAGGTCGCTCCTGAAAAAGAGCTCTACAGCTCAGTGGGCCTTACCTGGTAAAATAGTTGTACGGTTTCATCGTCGCCTATGGAAATACTGCATCCCATGTGCCCGTCACGAGCGCTGCTGTTCGATTACTGCTCGAATGCTTCCAAAGACGAACGCTTGTCGGCGAGCATTACGAGATCTGCGCACGCACGCGATATTTCCTCACTTGTTTTTACGAATGCGCAATCGACGCGAAGCCTGACTCGTGTATCTCACAAAGCTCTCCACTCTCCTTGTCTCTTAGACGTGGTGGTGTGGAGCAACGAGCGGGTGGTTCGCTGGGTGCAGTCTGTGGGACTCCGGGAGTACGCCAACAGCCTGATCGAGAGCGGGATCCACGGTGCCTTGCTAGCCCTGGACGAGAGCTTTGACCACACGAGCCTGGCACTGGCCCTGCAGATCCCGACGCAGAACACGCAGGTTAGACTGAAGCGGATGTGGTCCGCACGCCGAACGTTCGTTGCAGCGAGCGCACTCAACCCGGCAGAGCAGTTTTAGTAATTCACGAGAACACTCCTGAAGCCGTCCACCGCCTCGCAAAGCTCCACGTGTCGCCTCTCGCTCTCTTCCTTCTCAATTCTCTCCTTGTCTCTCTCTCTCTCGCTGTCCCTCCTTCTCCCTGTACCCAATCTTGTGTGTTCCGGTCCTTCTCCCCATCCGTGCACCCCTCCGCTGGAATAAACTTCCCCTGCACATTAACCCTTTACCATTCCGATGACGTACGTGTACATTGTCAGAACTGAACCGGAAGAAAAACTAAAATAAAATAACTTTACCGGTACCGAGGCTTCCACGAGGCCATGCGGGAGGGCGTGTGGTGCCAGCTACCAGAGAGGGTGGTTGTGTCACTACAGTTCTCTGTGGTGAGTACAGGACATTGTCTTTAAAAACACTGGTGTTATGTCTCTCAAAATAAAATGAACGCAAACTGCTTGCGCGTTCCGAGATTCAGCGGTGAACGGGGCCCACCCTGCAACTTACAGAAAGGGTTAAGCGGTCTCCGCTGCCTAGCCTCTGTCCTTACCTGTCTTCCAGCTTACCTCTTGCCCACTCTCTTGCTCTTCCATCCCTTCGCCCCTCCACTCCTTCCTCCCGCCACTCCTCGACCTTTTCGTGATCCCGAAGTACCCTTTGTCGCTGTCACTCATTCCTCGATCCGTGCATGCTCTTGGAATCTAAATAATTCTACTCTTGTCAGCGCTTTTTTTTAAACTATGCCAAGCGCCACGAGTGAAAGGCGCTCTATAAATATGAAATAAGACGATGAGAGTTGCCGATCACTTCTCCGCCTTACTAGAGAATAAGAAGTCGTGAACTCGAAAAAATTCCCCGTCAGTTGCCACTGTTACAGCTAAAACGGGCTGAGTGGACATGCATACAGTGCTGCCTATTTGGTACGCTCATCCACTGAGCCAGTTGGTAACGGGTCATTGGTTCCATTCGTTTTATCCATTTTTGTATTCATCTCGAAAAATAGGAGATCATTTCCCAAATTGAGCCGTTTGCTACAGAGTGAGCATTAAAACTCTTGCCATTGGTGTCCAGTATCGTCTGTTCCTTTCACACAAATTACGAAATGGCTCGCCACAAAATTTGCGATAACTGAACATGATTGTCGTGCCTTGTTTACTTGTACAATACCGAATACTTCTCTTGCACAATCCGTATAATATCTACTTGGGCTGACTCGTTAGTAAATAAGCTGGTCATTAGATTAACTTGGGACAGTTGTGTGGCGTTTCTAAGTCTCTGAGCTTCTGTTTAAGAGCGAATCACTCATGACAACCAAGGCAAGGGCAAATGCACAAATTCAGTCACCCTAGTTTAGTTGCGTTCAAATGGGTATCGCAGGATGTATTGCAGGATGTATTGCACACGAAACAATATGTTTGGCCGATCAACAGATCACCCTACATCTGTCGCATCTCATCACATTTCAGAAGCTAAGCTGGGTTGAAGCTGGTTAGTTCTTGGATAGGTGACCACCAATACGGGCCGTGTGTTGAAGTCATGAGGCTGCGAGGAAGCTACTGGATGGCAGTTATGAGGACCAGTCACCCACTCATGTTCGTACGTTTTCTTTTGGTTCTCCAGATATCCACCCACATACCAAATACCCATAGCCGGTACTCTTAGGTTTTTTCAGTAAAGTCACGTAGGTAAAAATAAATAATCATAATAAAATAATAGAAATAATAATCGAAATAAAATTATAAAATTTTAATTTTATTTCTATTATTATTTCTATTATTTTATTTTTTATTATTTATTTGTTACCTACGTGACTTTACCGAAAAAACCTAAGAGTATGAATCCTTGCAGTCACGAAAACTTCAAATCTAGAACCCATAGCCGGTATTGGCCAAAAATCCCATTGTGGCAACCGCCCGATAAAGAATCTTGAGACTCACTGAAGCTTTCGTTGTTTTTGGTATTTAATTGGCATTGTTTTTGGATTCCGTCCCTGACTGGGATAGCGTAAGGGAATGTGGAGCACGTGCAGACAGCCAGACGACTGCGAGGGTCACCAGCAGCAGAGGTCGCAAACGGGGTTTGATTCCTTACCCGTACCCGTACCCGGCCGCACCAGGGTCGCAAACGGGTACCCGTACCCGTACCCGGCCGTACCCGTACCCTACCCGTACCCCGACCGGGTACGGGTAGGGTACGGGTATCGGGTACCTGATTGCGACCTCTGGGATGAAGCCATGTTGCAGGCGCGTGTGGGTTGATTCTAGGAACTTGAATTGTGAGAAGAGACAAGACGTTGGGAAATGAGTGACAAACAGTTACTCACCAGTGACTCACGGTCTACCCGTACCCGGCTGCACCAGGGTCGCAAACGGGTACCCGTACCCGGCCGGGTACGGGTAGCCGGGTATCGGGTAGGGTACGGGTATCGGGTACCCGGTTGCGACCTCTGACCTGCAGGCTCTGTTTGGGCCGCCCACCCAAGCGCTTGAGCCCCAGGTTATCGGTCTCCACTCCACTCTGCCCTGACCTTAAGGATGAGTCTCTCGAGCAGCTAAGATGCCCTCGCAAGATTCTCATTCTACCCACCGTTGGCTCCCTTGCTGAGGATTATAAATAAGCATAAATTGAGTCGATATTAAATAAACCTGTGTCAACACAAAATTCAACAATCGTTCCCGTTAATTGAGTGTCATCAGCGCAATGTTTTTTTTTGTAAGGGAACGTGGCATTCTTACGTGTTGTCATTTGGTGTAAACAACAACTGTTGTGGCTTACGAGGTGTCGATTCAGCTGCTTCTTCTCTCGTGTTTATGTGAACAATTATCAAAATATTCCGTGAGGAAGAACACCTCAAAAATGTTTTTTCTTAAAACCTTTTAACTCTTCGCTATCTAATAAAAACACTATTTCCGAACTGATATGAAGAAAAGCTACAATGTGGCTGAATTAATTGGTCTAAAAATGTCGATTGTCTGCAATAAACACCTGTCATTTCATTATCCCATTGTTACAGCCCTGGAATTCCTTACTCACACCACTCCTAGCAGAGCGCGACTCCACTACAGAGCACCTCAGAGAAATTTGTCGTTGGCCTACTCTTCCACGCTGGCTAGACGAGTGTAATGTTTAAACTACGGGTATTTGTTGCGTTGAGTATCATTTTTAGAATCGGCAAGCAGCACGCGGTTTCTGACCAGCATGGAAGAGTAGACCAAATACCCTGCAGATGGTCTTTCTAGAACTCCCTCTTGTACGGGCCTTTCTGTCAGCAAACTATAGCAGGGTTGCTCTTTTACCTTCCTAACCTCGTATTTATTGTTGCGTTGCGAGTGCGCGCGTGTGATACACGTCCCGGACGGGTTGTATACACGGCGGGGGGGGGCAGAGAGCAGCTGTCGTGCTCGCGCGTGACTTAATTTGACTCGTGACTTCATTTGACTCGTGACTTCATTTGACTCGTGACTTCATTTGACTCGTGACTTCATTTGACTCGTGACTTCATTTGACTCGTGACTTCATTTGACTCGTGACTTAATTTGACTCGTGACTTCATTTGACTCGTGACTTCATTTGACTCGTGACTTCATTTGACTCGTGACTTCATTTGACTCGTGACTTAATTTGACTCGTGACTTAATTTGACTCGTGACTTAATTTGACTCGTGACTTCATTTGACTCGTGACTTCATTTGACTCGTGACTTCATTTGACTCGTGACTTCATTTGACTCGTGACTTCATTTGACTCGTGACTTCATTTGACTCGTGACTTCATTTGACTCGTGACTTCATTTGACTCGTGACTTCATTTGACTCGTGACTTCATTTGACTCGTGACTTCATTTGACTCGTGACTTCATTTGACTCGTGACTTCATTTGACTCGTGCGTTCTGCGTGCAGGCAAGGCAAGTGCTGGAACGCGAATACAACAACCTGCTGGCGTTGGGAACAGATCGGAGGCTGGACGATGTGAGTATCGCGTTGGTCGTACGCATGTCCGTACGTCTACACCGTACGTGCTAATCGGAGATGCGGGGGAATGGCAACAAACTACACACACGGCCAGGGGTACACTGCTAAGTCGATGGCGCCTTCTCCTCGTGGGAAAAATCTTCCCAGAATGCAATATAATTTAGCTGTTTACGTAAACGTTTTAAAAATGTAAATCTCATCAGGCTCCACGGTGTAAAGTGAAGTCTCCATCCCTTGTCGTTGACTCTCTCTCTGGCCTTTTTATTTATGCACATCTGGACATGTCCAATGTCCAAAGTTCATCGGATTCCTCCAGTCGAAATGAAGATTTTGATTATGTGCTATTAAGAAGGACCATTGCCTGAAACGTTGCCTATTCTCTCCCGACCCTGATGCCTGCTGTATATTTGAAGTTTGCATGTCTCCTCCCCATGGTCGCGTGGATTTTTCCCTGGCTCCTCCAATTTTTTCCCTCCACATTTATAAACGTGCGTTTAGAGTATTTGGCTGCGATAAATTTCCACGTAATGGTCATCCACTTGGTTGAGCTATCGTTTGTGGCCAGGTCACTTTCTCTGAAAAAGAGCTACACAGCTACGTTGACTTTACCTTGTAAAATTAAAGAAAGCTTTAATTGTAGTTTAGCATTTTTTTTCGATTTAAAGCTTTCGTGACTGCAGGGATTCATCTTCTTGGTTCTTTCGGTAAAGTCACGTAGAATGGAAATAATAAAATAAAACATAATAAAATAATTATCACGACGTTTCGGCCACAACGCAAGTAGCCGTCCTCAGGTGAAGACCAGGTCTGTCGGGGAGACAGCGTTGTGGCCGAAACGTCGTGAGAATTATTTTATAATGTTTTATTTTATTATTTTATTATTTCCATTCTACCTGACTTCACCGAAAGAACCAAGAAGATGTAGTTTAGCAACTGAAGGTTTTTTGCCGCATATGGCGCTCCGCACTGCACGGTCGTGATGCACCGCCATCGCCGCCACGGTTGACGGATGGCAGAGAGTGGCGGTTCGGGGAGCCGAGGGTCACCGCGTGCCGTGCCGTGCCGTGTGCAGGGCACCGAGAAGGGCTTCCAGCGCACGCCGTCGTGGCGGAAGCGCTTCCAGCCGCGCGAGGTGCGCGGTGCCGTCGGCATGGGCCTGGGCTCGTCTGAGACGCTGCCCGCCAGCTTCCGCGTCCCGCAAGGCGTCACGCCGTCCCCCACCATGCAGCCCAAGCGCATCCAGCAGGACGGTGAGCGTCGAGGTGGAGCGAGGGGGGGTGGGGGGGGCCGGGGCGGGGGGTGTGCTTTGGTTGTCGCCTTGGGCAGAAGACGACAGTTGGCGTTGGAGGTCCATTCCGGTTCATTCTCTTAACCCTTTGCGTCCCGATGACGTAGGTGTACATTATCCGTTTTTCTTCCAATTCCATTCCGACGATGTACATTCCGACGATGTGCTTGTTTGTACGTGTACGGAACCGGAAGAAATACTAAAATAAAACAACTGTATTGGTACCGAACTTCCCACAAGGCCATGCGGGAGGGCGTGTAGCACAGTTTGGCACCAGCTATCACAGAGTGTGGTCATGTCGCTACAGTTCTCTGCGGTGAGTACAATGTCTTTAAACACAACGGCGCTACGCCTCTCTAAATAAAATGAACGATAAGCCCTTTGCACGTTCCGAGATTCAGCGGTGAATGGCACCCACCCCGCAGTTTGCAGTCGTTTCGGAACGGAAGAAGATTATGGCGCAAACTATGGGCTGTATATTAAACCACTGTAGTCAGGGCTCCTTCAACAGAGGAGGAGTAGCAAAACCACTTGAACGCTCTCCGGAAACCCACTCATGGAGAGCAGACCCCGACATTGTCGTTTAGCTCCTGAACATACTGCCACACGCTCGAATAGAGATATAGTCAGAATTCGATGAGCGTATGTCGTGATACGCAAATTAAAGCGATAAAACACCGGACAATACAATGCAGTTTCCGTACAATACATTGCGGTACATAGTGTCAAAATGAGATGCTGTCAAGCAACAGGTGGTTTAAATTTCGATTTAAAGCTTTCGTGACTGCAGGGATTCATCTTCTTGATTCTTTCGGTAAAGTCACGTAGAAGGGAAGTAATAAAATAATAAAAATAAAACACAATAAAATAATTCTCACGACGTTTCGGCTACAACGCAAGCAGCCGTCCTCAGGTGAAGAATGAGACACTGCCAAGCTTGGAGCTTATATATAAGCTGGGTTGGAGGTGGAAGAAGAGCGCCTTAACAAAAGAATGTGCATATCAAGAGGAATTTAGCATTTCCCATGAATATGCTAAATTCCTCTTGATATGCGTGACTTTACCGAAAGAACCAAGAAAACAGGTGGTTTGCTTTGTCGAATGGAGGTAGTCAGTCGTGGGCCTGGACTTGGGACAGGGGCAGGGAGTCGACAGCACGGACGGCTGGGGGGCAATGGAGCTCTCGACTATGGGAGCAGTAGAGGAGAATGAAAAGTGCTTTTAGTCCCGACACATTTATCACCTCAGTTCTCGTGGCACTGAAAGACATCGTGTATTGAAGACCAATGTGACTAATGTCGGATTTAAGTTAAACATGCGGTTTAACTTGACATCGGCATTTCTCATGAAGTGTGCATAAACCACACGCGGTAGAGTAAATGCAATTGCTGTAGAAGACCCGAGTGCCTGCCTCATTGCTTAATTCCCATCCTATGACGTGCTGTTATATTTCATCGTGGCCACCGTTTGCTTTCGCTTCGCTGCCTTACTAACAATCGCTCCGCCCATGAAAAATGACACAGAGAGTAAATGAAAGTCCACTCAGAGCTATTAGCTATTGAACACCGCTCTGTCTCATGAATAGTTCATCTCACAAGGCTCACGACCTTGCCGACACCGACCATCAATTCCGTGGTGAATGCACGCTGCAAAAGAGGTGTGAAAAAGAAACAACGGGGGTTTATGTATATATTTTTGTAATATATAATTATTAATTTCCTTTTTTTATCAGGTCAGGCCCACTAAGCTATCTAGCTCTTTTTCAGAAGCGACTTGGCCACAAATGACAGCTCAACGGTCGTGGCTTATCACGTGAAAATTCACAGCAGCCCAAATACTCTAAGCGCACGTTGATTCCAAATGTGTCTCGGGGAAAACCGGAGGACCCGGTGAAAAATCCACGCCACCACAGGGAGAGAGAACATGCAAACTCTAAACATCCAAGCGTCGGAGTCGAGATAGAACCCACGCTCTCCTGTATGCCAGGCGAGGGAGTTAACATCTCCCCACCACGAAGGGCAGAATATTTTGAGTGCAGAATCGGGTTCAGGATGAATGACGCACGGCTGCCTTTGATACATGAGCCAGCTCTGCAAAAGTAAGATATCCAGGCGCCAAGCGTCTGAGTGGGTCGATCCACTTCCCAGCATGCAATGCTTCATGGTACACCCAGAGGTTTTATTTTTTTATGAGAAATGTTCACATCTGTTTTCCCGGCTCTTTGGAAGGCAAGGGTTGGTGGATCACGTTAATGCGTGAACTCCTTGCACCGTTTTTGCTGCGGCGTAAACAAATATCAATACAAGCAATGCTTTGAAGTTCAATTTACGGACGTTTTAATTTCGGATTAGATTCGGAGTTGCGTAGGAGGCAGACTCTACTTTTTTTTGTCCATTGATATCTAATTTCATTTATTTCGTCAATTTTAGAGAAAATCTGATGAGTTATTCTGATCACCTACTCTATTTGTGTGCGGAATTTAGCAGTCTTGGCTTCTTCCGGTATCGGCACGCAACACAGAAAAACACACCACTGTCTTTAAAATCCATACAGCAAGCCGTTGAATAAATAAAAGGCCTGTTAATGTGTGTGCATGATAACAATGCACATTTGTGGCGGAACATACGGTCCTGATGCCACACTAGATCATCAAAGGCCACTGCGGGTAATTTTAACATTTTATTTATGTTCGCATTTCGTGCATTATCTAGGCACAGGTACAATTTGCATTCGTGCACTCATCAGTCACGTGAGCACTACCGCGGGTGCCCTGCGGCTACGGTGACATTGTTTTTATATATAACGAGCGTATCACAGCTTCTGTCATGTTGTTGTTCGTCATTTTGCACGCCGATTCGTGCAGTGTCCACAATTCTGTGAAGCAGACAGTAACAGCACATATATGTGCGTGAGCATCGACAAATAACAGCGCTCAACATCTGCATGTGTGGATGATCTAACACGTGGGATTGCACGTGACTGCGATGCAATATTTACCACGGCTTGTCGTGGTTTCGTTAAAACGCATTAATCAGATCACTCTGCTCGTTACTTAAAAAACAGAAAATGACAGGCATTGAAAGTGTTTTTTTCAGTGATTGTCAGTATTATCATTATGATAGTCGTTATTTTATTCAAGTAATTGCAATTTTCTTTTTTACTCACCACATCTTTATTAACATTGTCCTGCAACACAAAAATAGGCGAATTTTTTTTTCACTTGAATAGTATTCAACGTAGCCCAAAGCAAATTCTCAACACAACAATAATTGCCTCGCTATAAATGTGCTTACTAAAGGTTATGTTGTTGGTTGTTGTGTGTGTTTTTTAAAATTATACTAACAATACTGACATTGCTGCTTTACTCACAAACAGGCGCTGGCTATGACAAGGCATTAACTTCGCATAATTGCTGCCAAAATCCTTCCAACTAGTCGGCTAAATCGAAACCCCGCGAAAGCTATCATCGTTTCACGTCTGCGAATATGCCTTTCGAACGTGCCAGAATGAATAAGGAGCGCCTTTGCGCAAAAAAAATTACGCGCGTATCTTCAAAGCGATTTCGAGATACGTCCGCTCATTCAAAGTTCTCCAAATGTCACACAGGAATGCCGCCACATTCGCGAGAGAAGCCTCTGGATGGCCCTCCGACTTGTCACAGCCGGCGCCCCGCGCGCGCGCCTGCGATGTTATCTGCCGACGTCTAATGCCGCCTCACGCTTCTGCTTACCACGAAACTAATAATGGCTTCGCATGGTGCGGTGGCACGCGTGTGTGTGCGTGCGTGTGTGCGCTGTTGTTGTCTGCGTGCACGTCTGCCTGTGCATCCACACCCCTTCTCCCACGCCCGCCTGTCTGAACGCCCGTCTGCTGGTCATGGCCTCGCTTGCCGGTGCCCCCCCCCCATCATCCCCCACCGCCCCCCCCTCCCCTGCCGTCTCGCTTGGCTCAGGTGGCCACCTGTTTGGGTCTCAGCGTCTAGACAACACGGTGCGGACGTACTCTTGCTAGCCGCGCGCCGGCTTACCCGGCCGGACGCGGGCGCGGTGAGTATCCCGGCGGCGTAGGGGTAGCGGTGGGACGATGCTTTGTGCTCGCTTTGCTTGCTCCGTTTGCTTGGGCAGCCGTTGGGGAAACAGGGAGGGGGGAGGAGGGTTATTCTGCGTTGGAACGAGGTTTTGCCACTTCTCGGGTAGAAGATGTCAGGAGCGTGTGATGGAGATTAATCATTGTTCTGTGATTCTGCATTGTGGCAGTGGTGCGCAAAGCACAGGTAACAAAACTCTAAACTTTTGTCCGTGAGAGCTTGTTTATAGCAGACGGCTCTTATGAAAAATGGTAATTTCCTGAAATATCGCATATCAAATATAGCTTTTTTTTTTAGGGCCATGTCACAATATTAATATCTGACTATACCGTTAACGCGTCGTCTTGAGTGGTGCATTATTCGTCGATTGACAAAAAGCAGAACTTTAAATGTCCAAGGAAGACTCACAAACTTCCCTACAACAGCCACGGCAACGAGGAGACTTTCCTTGGAATGCCAGGACAAGGTGGCAACCTTAGTCGGAGCACACGCGATCGCTTTCATGGATTCGCTTTCTCTCGGTGCGCCAGCGCACCTGGCCCCACGGCTCGTTCACGGTTTATCATCCTGCGCGATCGGAGTTTAAACACCCGCGTCTCCATCCTCAGAAGCTGTGAAAACCTAATTTCCACATCGACCCAGAGCATCTTCCCCGGTTGTGTTGAGTCAATGACATTGGTTGTACGCCACGATGATATTGCCTCGCAGGGAAGACAATGGCACAGAAATAAGTGGCATTGATGGTGAATTGTTACACGTTATGCCCCCCCCCCCAGAAAGCGACCCATTAGCCTCAGGCTACAGCCCGCCAACTACGTTTGAATTGGACACAATTTACCAAACAAATCGCGGTTTGCCCAACCATAACAGCGGTCAGTCAAATGTGACTTTCAATTTGAATTTTTTCGCTACGCACTTAAAATGTTGCTTACTTTTACACAGGTCAATTTGAGGTCAAGGTGTTTGCATCTTTTTTTGAAGAAAATCAATTTCTTGTAAATGAAAACAGTTTCAAGTTAACGAGTCAACGGACATTTGTCATACATCGAATGCAGAACTTGCAACACAACACTCACCCGTGTTATGAGAATGCAGCATCACCAAGCCTTGTTCGTTGAAGGCAACGCCAATGCAATTCGTGCACGCGCTTTTTGTGTTTAGTTTGTTGTCCTTCCCCTGCACCTCCGATTGGCATGGTTGGCTACTTACGAAAGAAGTTCAACGTGCATACATACAAAAATTGCATCGATGTGTAATTCCGTGACGTGAGATGAGGTTTAGAGCCTGTTGGGTCATTATGTCCAGGGAGATCGGTATAAATGCAATGACACAGTTGAAAAACAAGAGGAATTATATATTTAGGATTGTTTGACTAACGTGTTCAAAACACCACAGTATCATAATGCGTGTATGCTGAACTTCTTTCAGACCTTACGTAGCCAAGCGTGCAAATACGGCGGCTGAGTTTTTTAAAAATCAGCCATGATCTCTAGCCACTGCTGGATGAAGGCCCCTCCCCAAGCCATCACTGTCCATCTTTATCACAACAAAAATGAGTGGCCCTCTGTCTCTGCTCTTAGTGAGAGCTCTTCGCTAGAGCATTCGCCCCCCTCCGCCCCAAACCGTATACACGCAGCGTTAGTCACATGTTGTCATTTGGATCGCGCAACGTTCGATAGCCTGTCCCGGTTGCCCTCGGTAAAATGTCTTTGCCGTTCGCAGACGCGCGCAAAATGTTTGCTCTTCGTCCTCTTAATTTTGTTCTTCCCCTCTCTGCGCCCGACAGTCTACCCCCATTACTTCTACCGATGAACGCGGAAGGACCCGGGCGGGAGCGCGAAGGTCCGCCACACTATGCAACGAGCATAGAGGAGTCAGGAGCAACGGAATGTACCGCCGCGCTGCAGCGAAGCCGGACCGGCCTCGTGATGGAAACAAACAAAACCTTCCACATGCCACACAAATGCTATTTTGTGATATTAACGTGTAAGCTATACGGATTAACACATGGGGAGGGGGGGGGGGGACTGCAAAGATAAGATTTTTTTTATAGATAATAAAAAATGAATGAAAAAAACCCTCAAATAAAAAACGAAATATTTGAGTTTAATATATTTATACAGCTGTTATGTACATGATAGTAGATGGTGCTTTCTTATGATACATTTCTGTTTGTTGGACATTCTGTAACGGATCGCTAATTTGCTTTTTTTTTACGTTTGTCCTTAGTTACGTGTGTCACGCTATTTCGTGAATTTTATGCAAATGTAGCCTTTTCTGTTTTTTTTATTTCCAATACTGTATACTACTACAAAGTCTAATAATGTAAACTAATATTATTTTGCTAGATTATTATTATTTTTGCTAGTCCCATGAGATGTGTGTAATATAGATGCGTGTGTATATGCAGGAGCAGAGCTGTGAGGTGTGGGGGAAATCGTGTTCTGGTCTCGATATCAAACAGAGTTGGCGAAAAGTGTGTGTCCCCACGTTGCTTCCGTGGAGGTTGTTTTAGTGTCCTTCCCTCTTTTGTGACGCAAACGAGAGGAGTGCACTCGTCACCTCGCCTGAAACACGCACCCACAACGACAAAAGGCTATTCCTGCCTTCGTGCGAGCACGCGCCGTCTGACCGTACGAGCTAACGTGTGGAACATATGCCGACTCTCTTGTGGAACGGTACTCATCGCCCGAACATTTGCGCGACCTCGTCTCAATTTGGGGGGGGGGGTGGGTGGGAACGCTGTCGTCACGGCTAGTCGCCGTCGCAGCGAGCCCGCAACGGAGGATTTCGTTACAGCAAGCGACCGGCTGTAGCGCTAACGCGAAAAGCGGCACGCTGACCACTTTGCCTCCGCTTGGCGCCCCAGCGCCCCTCGCTCTTCTAGGTTTGACCCCGAAATGCTTTGGGCAAGTGTCGAACCCATTCTTCGTGCCCCCCCACCAGCCCGTTGTGTTCGCGTCCGCCCTGTGCGTACGTACGTGGGGCATGCGAATCTTTTTTTACGAGACCCTCCCACGGCCACATATCGTGCTGCAGTAGGACTCTGGCATTGAACCGGGGAGTTGGCAGGTGCGGATAAAATAATGTATACACATGTACGTGTTTTGTGTGTGTGTGTACACGCATACAATTTTAAAATGCTTAACGGTACAAAATGCAGCCACATACGGTGGATGAATTCCCCCCCCCCTGCCCTTCTGTAGAAGCCCCTGTGTATGTCTGATCAATTTTCAGAATGTATAAAGCTGGGCAAGTGTACATAAATGCTCATTGTTTTGTTTTGTTAAAGAATGTAAAATACATGAACAGAGCAAACTGACACGTGGTGCTGGTGGTGTTTGTTTATTATTCACCGGAATTTCGACTGAAAGTGATTTTGATGTGTGTCCGAGTTCTGCGCGTTCTTCGAGGTGATGTCAGACGTTTCACACCATGAGCCAGTGAGTTTCTTCGGTTTCCTGAACTTAACGCTAGCTGTGGGTTTTGACCCGAAGCTAAAGAGGCTCACAGGACATGGAGCAAAACGTCGGACATCATGCCGGAAACATGTCGGGGCGCTGTACGGCACAACCGTGAAATTCACGCAGCATTTATGCTAATGGTGTGTTCATTTTTTATGCTGATGGAGCCATGGTGGCGAGATGTTAACTACCTCGCCTGGTATACAGGAGGTCATGGGTTCGATCCCGACCCTGACGCCTGCTGTATATATGGTGTTTGTACGTTTTCTCCGTGGCCGCATGGATTTTTCTCCCGGTCTTCCCGTTCTTCCCGTTCTCCCTTCACATTTAGAATCAACATCACCCGTTTAGAGTGGCAGCTATAAACGTCCACATGATAAGCCACTTCGTTGAGCTGTCATTTATGGCCAGGTCGCTCAGGTATATCTCGCTGGGCCTCATGACCTTCAGGAGGAGTCCTGCTTGGAGTATATAACCACTTAGTGTTGTTTTGTTTTGTGTGAGAGGTAACTCGAGTGCCTGGGGAACTCCTTTATTAAGAGGGAATGCTCAAACTCCACTCAGATGGGTTAACAACCCTAGCTTTTGTTGTGCTTTATACGGGCACCTTTCCATCGGTTTTTTTTTACTTTCTAAAAGTAATTCCAGTGTTCGGCCTGGCCAAATACACTTCATATGGTTCTCAAAAAATTAAATAACAAAGTAATAAAACAATCAAGTGATCGTTAGTAGCTACTAATCGTCTGCTTGACTTATTGGTATCCAGCTTTTCAACGAGATGTCAAGAACCCATCTGAATGTCAGACGACGTCTGAAAACCCTCAGGAAAATTAATTAAATGTTACAAAAACGTTCTTAACGTTTGCCAAAGCCGTAACAAAATACATACGAAGTTGTGATTCAACGTACATTTCTATTACAGGCGCTAGTCTTGACATTTTTCTTTTCGTTCTGTGGGGCGCTCACTTATTCTGCTTGACAGCCCTAAGGCCCTGGGCATTATTGTGGCCCATTGAGCATTACATTCATCCAGGTGTGGTGGCTTTTGTGGAATCCCATGTAATTCCCGCACCTAAGCTGCCTGTGCAAAGTTCACTGACTGTGTAATAGGGTAAGTATATCCTTCATTCATGCAGTACGCTCATGAGTTGTGGCCAAAACATGTTTTTTTTTTTACAATGGGATTTTATTCCCCTTAGAATTACACTAAATTCATGTCAGGCGGATTTAAAGCACACGTTACATGTTAATCATAAAACAGAGCAAGATGGTTGCTACACTTTTTTTTGTAGAGTATGAACCTTCTGATTGGTGTTTTTTATTGTTGGGAAGGCTGAGGATAAATACAAGGATTAACAATGAAACAGAAGGGAAAAATGCAAAACAACAAACCAAAATCCATGCAAAAAAATGTATTTACTTGCACAGAAGTGAAAATCTAACATACTAATCCATTTTAAAATTAAGGATTTGATATTTAATCACTCAAACTACAATACTCTCTGGATTATGAGACGCGTTCCACCCGCCCTCCACTCCTATATTTTAAATTAAAAGTAGAGGGTGCAGGTGTGTGTGTGTGGGGGGAGCGGTAGTGTAGCAGTTAGCGCGCTGCACTACGAACCTGGCGACCCGGGTTCGATTCCCGCTCACGGCCAACACCAGTGATCATTATCTGAACCGGTCCTGGGCCTTCCCTAGGTCGACTCAGCCTCAAATTAGTACCTTGTGCGATGTGTAAACATCGCCGCTAGGGAGACAAAGGCGGCCGGGCGTGGTGCTGGCCACCCACCCCCTCGTGTGCCGTGCCGGCCTTTATAGGTGCTCGCTAACAGCACTTGCCCCTACAGTCTGTTAAGGCTATACGGGGGATCTTTGTTCGTCATACTTTCTGGGTTATCTTTTAATGTGGAGAAGACAGTATCTGGAAAATCGGTGACTCCCTGATCAAAGGAACATTGCATGATGCTCGTTCCAATTTCTAGTCTTCATCCAGTGACGTCAATTTCACATTCCTATGAGCGCCACGGTGGCTAGGAGATGTTAACTACCTCGCCCGGTATACAGGAGGTCGTGGGTTTGATCCCGACCATGACGCCTGTCGTCGAGTGGACTTTTCTTCCGGGTCCTCCGGGGTTTCCCTCTACATTTACGAACATCTGTTTAGAGTGTTTGTCTGCTATACATTTCCACGTGATAAGTCGTCACTTCGTTGGGCTATCATTTATGGCCAGGGTCGCTTCTGAAAAAAAAGAGCCTTACCTGGTCAAATAAAATTATTTTTTGTTTAATTTATCGAGTCCATTCTCTCCACTCGGACAACCACTGGTTTTGGATATTTCACAAATCAATACTCAAAATCCTGGCTGGAATTTGAACTGGCAATTTCCCCTTTGCAACGAGCCTTGAATTCTAAACCACAGGATTATTACCACCTGGGTCAGCTTCATCCAGATATTGAATCAATGTCCGTTTAAGCTTGAAAAGTTTTACATTCTCAATGTCAAGCTCAAACACCTTTGGTAGGTATCAATAGCGGCTGCATCGACAAACAATTTGTTTTCACACTAAATCAATAGAGAATGACCACCCCACCCCCCACCCCTTTTCCGTCGTACTGAATAGGACTGTCTGTTCTGATCTATGGGCATGGCTGGGGGGGGGCTGTCTGGGCAATTAATCAGTTGGACATATCCCATGCCAGATGAGGTCTCGAGATTGACCGCGAGTTAAGGCTTAGAAAATGAAGCTGTAAATACGGGTTTGTCATGGCGTGCAGTGAATGTCAAAGGATAATTATTTAAAACAGCGGTACGTTGTGACTATCTCAGCGTCCAGTATAGGATTGCCGGTGGGATTTGTTTTTTTATATATTCGTTCGTTTGGGAAAGGTAATGTTCTAGACAACTAGTCTATCATTCTTTTGCCCAAAGATGGCCAACATTAATATCCTGTAGGCAAAAATAAATCATCACAAAAAACTTTGAATATTGTCGTTTTAAGCTGTAAGTTTAATGGGGAAAAAAACATGATAGGAACGAATATGATAATCCTGAGAATAATATTGATCAAAATCTGACATTTATTGCAAATATGCGAGTTGCATTTTTCATGCAAATATTCAATGTCCATTAGGAGGCCTCTAACAAGTTGCCAGTGACTAAATTAGCCGGAATGTACCCGATCTCGGAAGCTCAGCAGAACCTGAGCCTAGACAATTCTTGAATAGGGGTGACTCATGCATTAACAGGCTGTGGTAGGCATTTACACTATGAGACCTCCTTTACCAGTGGCAAAATATAGTAGTAGGTTTTTACCCTTTAAACTGGTACAAAAACTGACACCTTTATACAAGGCATCATGTTTGCAATAACCACAACACAAGCAGTCAAAATGCAAACATAATGCCTTGTATAAATGTGTCAGTTTTTGTACCAGTTTAAAGGGTAAAAACCTACTATATTTTGCCACTGGTAAAGGAGGTCTCATAGTGTAAATGCTTACCCCGAGCTCTCAATACTCTGATAGTGCGCTGTTTTTGAGTTGTACGCCTTTAGGTGTCATCTGGTCCAACACCAATGGAGACTAGGCTCTAAGAAAAGCTGTCTCGGGTGTGGACCAATCAACTTCAAGGACAGTGCATATCATCAGAGTTGTTTCTTTTTGTTTGCATTTTGACTGCTTGTGTTGTGGTTATTGCAAACATGATGCCTTGTATAAAGGTGTCAGTTTTTGTACCAGTTTAAAGGGTAAAAACCTGCTACTATAGGTTGTGGTAGGTTTCAGGACTATATTGTGCGCAGCAGAGAGCAGTGCAGCAACATCCATTGTTGTACCGAACTTCTATGCCCCCACATCTATGTTTCCCACCTTCAACCCACAGCGACCAGCATGGTGAAATTCGATCAAATAACCCCCCATATGAACTGCATCGTTTGGTGAGACCATACTCCACCAGTGGAATTGTGCATGTCCATACACAGCAGAGCAAGGCTTGTCCGTGCGCACACACACACAGCACATGCACAAAGTAAAGCGTGATTGAATATAGAACGTGTGTGTCCACTTGGGAAGTGGCGGTGCCGTGTTTCGCACGTCGTGCGACAAACCCGGCCACCCGAGTTCGATTCCCGCTCACGGCGAACGCCAGTGACGATTATCTGAACCGGTCCTGGGCCTCCCCTAGGTCAACTCAGCCTCATATGAGTTCCCGATGCGATGTAGAAACATCGTCACGAGGGAGAGAAAAGCGGTCGGGCGTGGTGCTGGCCACCCACCCCCTTGTGTGCTGTTCTGGCCTTCGTAGGTGCTCGCTAACAGCACTTTCCCCAACAGTCTGTCCAGGCTATAAGGGAGAGGGGGGGGTATCTTTGGTTTTGTGTGCACTTGACAGTTTTAAGTTATGGCATTTTAAGAGCTCGAAAATGTCTTGCACAAAGAGTGCCCCAGCCTTATCAGCTGAGCAGGGGGAGTGATTCTGTGTCACGGATAGCCCCCAGCCAATGCACACGCTTCAGAGCCTTGCCATTCTTACAGATGATAAGGACTCATTTTTAGTTCCATTAAATGCCAGGTCTCCGATGTCATGTTTCCAACGCTCTTGAATCGAGTTCATTTTGCAGTAAAGTGCAACGTTTATATACGACACCGACACATGTATTGTGTACTAAGTGATGAATTAGTAGGGACATTCTTTGTTTCCATTGAGTAAACATGTTCCAAATGGGCTGGCTTTGATCTGTCCGTATTTTGATTAATGTTTGAACCATGTGTACAAGTAGCACACACACACATACGCACCCTGGGTTGTGTTTGTGAGCGTGTGCTTTGCTCCCAGAGCATGAGCAAAGTTTTTTAAATTCTTTCCCATTCCTGCGCCGTTAATTATTTCACTCCATCAATTAACAATGCGAAAACCTGCACAATTTCACGCGAAAGCTCATTTTCATCTCCGCTCCAAGTGTGTGCAATGCGCGAGCTTGTCAAGGACTGATTGGGTCGCCCTTTGAGGCACCTCGCCAGGGGCGGCCACAGTTTTGCGTGCCGCGCGGCGAGGTTTTTGACTGCGCGTGGCACGAGCGTCAACGCCTTTGCCTCCCGCGTGACGATCATTTACACATCGCACCAGGCACTCATTTGAGGCTGAGTCGACCTAGGGTGGAGGCCCAGGACCGGTTCAGACAATCGTCACCGGTGTTGGTGTCCGTGGGCGGGAGTCGAACTCGGGTCCGCTGGGTTCGTCGCGCAGCGTGCTAACCACTGCGCCACCGCTCCCGAGTGGGCACGCGCATTCCATATTCATGAATGCGCGAGCTTGGCAAGGACTGATTGGGTCGGCCTTTGAGGCCCGTCGCAAGGGGGGCTCCGCTGCAGCAGCAGCATCGCAGGCGCCGCAGATTTGTGGGGGAGGTTTAACTGCTCGTGGCACGAGCGTCAATGCACGCAAGAGACCTCGGTGCCACTGCCGTGTGTCACTGCGGGGCTGATAGAGAGCCCCACAGAGTTGGAGTGAGAGAGAGAGCTAGCAGACTTGGACTGTCCGGCCCTGTTGCATGCTCATACAGCACTGTGATTAATGGGACCTATGTCGTGCCAGAAAATGCCCTAAATAATACTGGCAGATGGTGTCCTCGTGTGCATTGTCGGAGAGCTTGTTGCTGTCGTTGTGGCTGTGGTTCAGTGTGGCTGTGGTTCAGTGTGGCTGTGGTTCAGTGTGGCTGTGGTTCAGTGTGGCTGTGGTTCAGTGTGGCTGTGGTTCAGCGTGGCTATGGTTCAGCGTGGCTGTGGTTCAGCGTGGCTATGGTTTAGTGTAGCTGTGGTTCATTGTGGCTGTGGTTCAGCGTGGTTGTGGTTCAGTGTGGCTGTGGTTCAGTGTGGCTGTGGTTCAGTGTGGCTGTGGTTCAGTGTGGCTGTGGTTCAGTGTGGCTGTGGTTCATTGTGGCTGTGGTTCAGTGTGGCTGTGGTTCAGTCTCGCTGTGTCCGTTCGTTGTTCCCACGTGGCGATGTGGTGGTTCAGCGGCTCTCGCAATTGGAAGGCTGCGAGTTCAAGTCCTCGACGGGAGTCCAGGGTCCAGAAAATCACGACCACTTTATGGGGAAGTCAACAGTGCTTTTTTTCTGTATGGATAGACTCACCCCCACCATATGAATGTGGAATTTCCAACATTGGCTCAGGGCTGTAAACAGCAGATGGCCACCACATCAGCGCTCCCAGCAGCTCCGAAGAGCACGGTCGGCTACGTGCGATGCGAAAGAAGTTCAACATACATACAATTGAGCAGGAAATCAGTTTGACCTTTTAATGTTTTCATGACAAATCGCTCTCATAGCAAATTCGGTAAATGCAGCTCAATGGAGTTGTTTTTTCGCCCATAAAGATACAAGTTACGTACTTGATTTTTTATTATCACAAATAAGATGTGCAGACTTGCTAACCAGACGTTCATATGCCGCCTGCAATGAAACGATCAACCTTGCACCTGCAGAGCGCTGATGTAAAGCTCCCAACACCGAGATTGCGTCTCTGAAAATGTCACGTGATCTGAAACTTGAGTGCACCATCACTTATCCATGAATCAGTGCTCACTTCTCACAAGCACCAACGTTTGATGTTGAAACGTCTTTTGCACTGCTGCTTCGCATGCAGACCAGTCTTGAAGATACACCCCGTGGATGCACGGGGTGTATGCGAATTGATGAATGTATAACTCTGAACCAGACCTACATGGATTGATCGAGAGGCTGTGATTGTGCGGAAATCCTGCTCAATCCCATCGTCATGTTTATAAATTGATTATAATTGTTACAGTCCTTTGTCAATCCACTGCTGGATGAATGCCTACTTATAGCGAATACCTCCTATTGGGATTGCTCAATGGACAGGTGAGTATGAGTTCTAGATTTGAAGCTTTCGTGACTGCAAGGATTCATATTCTTAGGTTTTTTCGGTAAAGTCACGTAGGTAAAACATTAAAATTAATAAAAGTAAAATCAAAATAAAATAAAAATCACGACGTTTCGGAAGCAACACAAGCTTCCGTCTTCAGGTGGAACAGTCATTTTATTTTTTATTTTACTTTAATTAATTTTAATTTACCTACGTGACTTTACCGAAAAAACCTAAGAATAGGTGAGTATGAGGTTGGTTGGTGGTCGTGGCAAGACAGGTTTAGATGTCACCGACCACTCGTGTCACCACCCCATAGTGCAATGCGCCACTGCACTCAGCATCGTCATCGTAATAATATGGTCAGAGAAACGTGCAATGTCTTGCGAAAATTCCGCCAGTGGTTCGTTGCGTAGATAACACGATTCCTTGCCATAGAAATGTGGAAATCCTCCACCCAGTGGTTTAGGGTCGTTGATGGAGGTGCTCTGTGCTGCATGCGAGCACGGTCAGCCTTTGGCTCGACTGCCTTGCTGCCGAATGCGTTGTGGACCCGAAGCTTAATTAATTGTCCCTTGTTTCCGAGCAGTGAGAACGCAATCGGCGGTGTCTGAATCTGAATTTCATGTCCCAGGGCCAGCAATGCGGAGACGGTTTGAGAGATTAATGTGGTGTGAAGAACCCTTCTGCCACAATGTGCACCCAGCCAGAGCAATTGCAATATATTTCAAAGATCATTTCCCTTGTGTGGACCGCGCAAAAAAAAAAGATTGAAAGGCGAAAAATTTATTTTGAACCATTATTATGAGGGACAACAGTGCATGGTTAATAGAGAAGGCACCCAAAATATGTTTATAAATGTTATGTCCCTCCGTTTAATGTACTGAATCCAATATTTATTGCAATGCATACCGAGTGCATACAGTATTTCCATTCTAACCTCCGTAAATTTGACATCTTGGTAATTTAACGTAGAATACTGTATTTGATAACAACTAATTGTTAGCATATTGGAATGATATCGTTAGCAATTAAATTATCGAAGAAAAAAACACATTTTACTCGGTAATGTATTGTCAATTAATGCATTATTTCGTTTGACAAAATACATCGATAAATGCGAACCTTTTTAAATCCTTTATATTAAATCTTAATTTTAGAACTTTCGTGACTGCAGGAATTATTATTTGGTTCTTTCGGTTAAGTCACGTCTAAAGATAAAATAATAAATTAAATTAAATAATAGAATACGACGTTTCGATTGCAACACAAGCAATCATCATCAGGTATAATGAAATAGCGACATAAAATCTAACCAGAAAACTATAGACAGACATATTAGCAGACAGATATCACCAAGATACATAGCGGGAGCAACACAGGTAACAGAGAGGGGTGATCGTCTCTGTGGGGTGGCCTTAAATAGACAGAGGGGGGGGGCGGAGGCAGAGAGAAGGAAGGGGGGTTAGAGAAAAAATTAGCATATCAATGAGTGGTCAACAGACGTGGTGCTGCACGGCAAGTAAGCCTGAAAATCAGGAGGACACACTAAAATTAAATAACCTAGTAAAATATCGAAATGTAATGTAATACAACACAGAGGGTCGGTCAACACACAATTAACGCATAGCCTGGTTGATTACGTATTTCAAAGATTGCTAAGTTAGAATTTAAGTGTGAACATTCTAAAGAGGACACAGGCAGAGAAAACAAGTCGCCAGAGAGAGAGAAAAAAGATAAGCTTAAAACTTCCCCGTAGAAGTGGTTCAATCTTAATTTTAGAACTTTCGTGACTGCAGGAATTATTATTTGGTTCTTTCGGTTAAGTCACGTCTAAAGATAAAATAATAAATTAAATTAAATACGTTTCGATTGCAACACAAGCAATCATCATCAGGTATAATGAAATAGCGACATAAAATCTAACCAGAAAACTATAGACAGACATATTAGCAGACAGATATCACCAAGATACAACTTCTACGGGGAAGTTTTAAGCTTATCTTTTTTCTCTCTCTCTGGCGACTTGTTTTCTCAGCCCGTGTCCTCTTTAGAATGTTCACACTTAAATTCTAACTTAGCAATCTTTGAAATACGTTATCAACCAGGCTAAGCGTTAATTGTGTGTTGACCGACCCTCTGTGTTGTATTACATTACATTTCGATATTTTACTAGGTTATTTAATTTTAGTGTGTCCTCCTGATTTTCAGGCTTACTTGCCGTGCAGCACCACGTCTGTTGACCACTCATTGATATGCTAATTTTTTCTCTAACCCCCCTTCCTTCTCTCTGCCTCCGCCCCCCCTCTGTCTATTTAAGGCCACCCCACAGAGACGATTACCCCTCTCTGTTACCTGTGTTGCTCCCGCTATGTATCTTGGTGATATCTGTCTGCTAATATGTCTGTCTATAGTTTTCTGGTTAGATTTTATGTCGCTATTTCATTATACCTGATGCTGATTGCTTGTGTTGCAATCGAAACGTCGTATTCTATTATTTAATTTAATTTATTATTTTATCTTTAGACGTGACTTAACCGAAAGAACCAAATAATCCTTTATATTAAGTCCGCTTGCTTGCTTGCTTGCGTGCTTGCTTGCGTGCTTGCTTGCTTACGACCGTGTAAATCTTTCGGTCGTTTTTTAACCCACTTCCCGTGATCCAATCGAGTTGACATTTTCCACACAGACTCGTTGTGCGTGACAATTAATGTTCGTGAACAATTTTTTCCAAAATTTTACACTTTATAGGACAAAAATATTATATTTAATTACCAATTGCTTAATGGTGCAATGCAATCATCTGACCCATAGGTGGCAGCCATCTCAAGCCAGAGGACGAGAGGACTCTAGCCGCCACGCATATAAAGGAGTTATAGTGAAAAACTTTGTTTTTACGGGTTTACTTGTTTTGTTTACAATCAACACATTCCATCTCATCACCCCCTAGTGGACCCTTGGCTTAGATACAGCTCATAACGTGAACAAATGTGTCGTCACATTGACATGCACGCTGTAATACAGAGAGACTCGTATTGGATATCGCAGTAGTCGATGCTAATCATTACGGTAGTGCACAATATGGGTTTCTTCCGAGTAGATAATCCCCGATTAAGCCAATCATTGACGATAGGTCAAGACAATAAACGTGGTTCCAACTCGCATCTTGCCTATAAACCGTACATCACAGATGTCTCGTAGCCACAAGGTGGCAACAGAGCACAATGCTTCAAGAACAAGCGAGGAAGCCTTTAGAACACTAACATCGCTTTTACCCAGCAAAACTACTCAACAAATCAACAATTATATTATAATAATGACAGCCCCTTGTCAATGCACTGCGGGATGTATCCAGTAAACATGCAAAACATATGTCCTGTTATTCTTTATTGTCACCAATTAAACGTTTAAAGGACAATACAATAAAAAAATACAATTTAGAATAACCATAACCTGTGATGAATTTAGTTTTTTTTTCTGGCATCTTCTTAATCATTTCGTGCCCGTCCACCAAAGTCAAAAATGTCCTTCCAGTGGCGAGCGCATCTCAACGCTTCGCAGTTCCATTGCTGCAAGGTCCTCTAACAGTGCAGGGACCTTCATCCAGCAGTGGACAGAGCAACAACAGAGATCACCCGTATAGCCTGAACAGACTGTTGGGGCAAGTGCTGTTAGCGAGCCCCTATGAAGGCCGGCACGGCACACGAGGGGTTGGGTGGCCAGCACCACCCCGGATCTGCCGTGTGGTGATGTGTTTACACACCGCACCAGGTACTCATTTGAGGCCGAGTCGACCTAGGAGAGGCCCAGGACCGGTTTCAGATAATCGTCGCCGGTGTTGGCCGTGTAGCGGGAATCGAACTGGGTCACGGCCAGAGCAAGAGATGTCACGCACGGCATTCCCCTTTCTCCGGAGTTGACGAAGCAGCAGCAGCAGCGGCATCAGCTGCTCTACTTTTGTCCAGGTACCGCCTCCACGTGGCCAGGTTTGGATCTTGAGCCGCCGACTCGGGGTGCCAAGTCGGGTCAGAGTTTCATCTTCTTGGTTCTTTCGGTAAAGTCACGTAGAAGGGAAGTAATAAAATAATAAAAATAAAACATAATACAATAATTCTCACGACGTTTCGGCCACAACGCAAGCAGCCGTACTCAGGTGAAACCAGGTCTGTCGAGGCGACAGCGTCTGAAATCGGGTCAGAGTTGTCCCACAGTGGTCCACTGCGCGATTGCACCACCACCCCACCCCAACCCCCGTGTGGAGGAGTTTGTCCACTCACCTCCACGAGCGTGCTTGAGCTCGGCACCCAAGGTGGGAGCCAAGTCGATCCCCAGCCACGTCTCCGACCGAGCGTGTGGCCGCAGCTGTGGCTCTTCAGTGCCCGTGTTGCTGTTGTGTGTCAAGATCGGCATCTGTGGAGGAGGCTCGTGAAAGACGCTGCTGCTGCTGGGCAGTCGGAGGCAGTCGCCCTCCAACAACAACTGAGGGCGGAAGAGCGACGCTCACAACAACGAGCGGAGCGCCGGGTGGCTAAGGCACAGCAAGTTGGCACAGTAGGGTGCACAGGTGGTACATCAGCCAGTTGTCTCGGTCAGTCGACCCGTGGCATCTGGGTCTGCCCCGTGACCTCCTGCCAGCGGGCGTTTGACACTTCACGTGGCCTCAACATGCACCTAGCCTGGCACAAGCGCTGTGGTGACTGGGTTGCAATGCATCTAATGTACTCTGAACCTTCGCTGATTGGATCTCAACGAAACTATTTTTTTATTTCGATTTAAAGCTTTCGTGACTGCAGGGATTCATCTTCTTGGTTCTTTCGGTAAAGTCACGTAGAAGGGAAGTAATAAATAATAAAAATAAAACATAATAAAATAATTCTCACGACGTTTCGGCCACAACGCAAGCAGCCGTCTTCAGGTGGAGAACAGGTCTGTCAAGTAGACAGAGTCTGAATGGCACGCTCCAGGCTTGGAGCGACTATTTATGCTGGGATGGAGGGGCGAAGAGCGTCTTGACAAAATTATTTGCATATCAAGAGGAATTTAGCAAATTTATGGGAAATGCAGACATGCGATCAGCACTACTTGTGATATTTATATTTCAGAAGCAACCTGGCCACAAATGTATAGTTCAACAAAGTGACTTATCACGTGGAAATGTTTAGCAGCCAAATACTCTAAACGCACGTTACTTTGGATCATCATAGTAAACGTGGTATCCAGCAGTGGACTGAGAATGGCCGATGATGACTACATTTGTCACTCGATGTTGTAAAGGTTTGGGCGATGAGAAAATCTAAACACAGCCTCGAAATATATCGGTGTCAACTCTTGAGGAATTGTTTTTATTCTTTTTTATAGCTGCAGTTCGCTGGTGAAAAATAATGATTTAATGTGTATCTCCATATGAAACATGACGCTAACTTCTGCCCTGGTTTTATGGCTGTATAATGTAGTGTGACTGCTGCGTTTAATAAACACAGCAATAAACATTATCAATAAACATTATCCACGACAGTTTATGTTGAAAGTAAAATTTTACGATGATGATAGTGACCAAACACCGAAAAGTATGTTTTATATGTTAAGCCACTACTGAAATTGATTTAACGATGTATTCTTGCAAAAGTCAAATTCTTTGACGAGTGAATATTATAGTATTTCCTTTACAAGGGAGATCCCAGCAAAACCATAGTTGCCATAGTCTCAACATTCTTATTCGAGGTGGCCCAACTGTGTTTGAGGACTCATACCGTATCCATGCACTGAGATCCTGATTTATAATCGCGATTAAACCCGCTGCACAAATGTAGCGAGTCGCTTCAGCTTGGTCACTGATTAATACGCAACACATCTCTGTGAAAAATGCTTAACTAAGTTAATGTTTTCAAACGCGTTAGGTTTACGTGTCCAACCTGTTTGGACATCCACTCCTAGATGAGTGCCTGTCCGTGTCGTTCGGGCCACGGGGGATGTTTGACCATGCCTCACCACGCTGGTCAGTGCAGGAAAGTGGATGGGGGAGTGCAAAATCAATAATTGTGGATGTTTCTGCTTTTCCCGATGCAGGCTCAACTCGGTAGCGAGATATCAACTTCCTCGCCAGGGTCGTTGGTTCGATCCCGACCCTGGAGTTTGCATGTGTCTCTCTCCCCGTGGTCGTGTGGATTTTTTCTCCGAGTCCTCCCGTTCTTGCCTCCACATTTAGAAACATGAGTTTAGAGTATGTGGCTGCTATAAATGTCCACGTGATAAGCCACTTCGTTGAGCTGTCATTTTGGCGAAGACGCTTCTAAAAAAGAGCTGTATAGCTCAGTGGGCCTTAGCTGGCAAAAAAAACAAGTGTCATTTTCTTAGTTTAACTCTGCTGAGTTTCTGAGTTCGGCCCCATTTCGATTCTGGGAGGTTCTGGGAAGGTCACTGTACCACCAAATGTCTCTTTTCCCCCGGTTAATTTTATCACAGGTTTAGAGTGTGTGTCGTGAACGTGCAATGCGGTGCAATTAACACATCTACAACTGGGAACATTTGTCACACAAATATATGTTCGAGAAGGACTAGAACGATGCAATGTGGCACAGCGTCCAGGTTATTCTTATCGTAAACTAGAAAACCACAATTTTATAATTTTTAGACCCAGAAATAGGCCAACTAAACCGATAGTATCACTCTTCTTCTTCTGTATGTCTGATATAGATGCAGAGCAACTACAATTTCATATTCAGGTGGTCTAGCCAGACATCTGTGTGAGAAGCAGCGGAGTGTATCGCTGTGATGTCTTCTTCGTATTTGTGGATCGGGCATCGCGTCGTTATACGGCTGTACGGTCTGTTCTGGATGACCACAGTCACACACCGCTGGAAAATTTTTAATTTTCCATTTGTGCATCAGGGATCCGCATCTGCCATGGTTTGTGCAGTGGTTGTGATTTAGGGTGGACCATGAGCTATGTGGAAGATCAAACTCGGGGTTCTGCTGCGTTGGGTTTTTCATAAGGTGTTTGTGAGTTATTTTGAACTACATTGTTTCACTCATAGGGCAGTGACAGCCTAACATTCTGAATTGCTTTATGTGACTTGCTAAACTTAAAAACATACGAACCCTGATATCAATAAACAAAGTAGTTCACCTCCCGTATAGTATGACGGTTAAGCCAAGAGAAAGTGGGCAAACTCCGCTACCGATTGCTTACTCACTCACATATAGCACTACAAACGTTGTTCATAACTGCAACAAAAATACCGCTCTGTAAAACAAACTAAAATAAAGGTTTCCCAATTTCGTAAGCTGAAATATAAATCAAGTCGTTACATGCTACGCATACCGCATGATTGCGAAACACGGCTCACGTAACAACAAATAGCGCTGCGATTAATAATTGTAACCGGCGCTCCCCACGTCACGCGAGACACAAAGATCAAGACAAAGATCCCCCGTTTAGCCTTAACAGACTGTAGGGGCAAGTGCTGTTAGCGAGCACCTATGAAGGCCGGAACGGTACACGAGGGGGTGGGTGGCCAGCACCACGCCCGACCGCCTTTGTCTCCCCAGTGGCGATGTTTACACACCGCACCAGGTACTCATTTAAGGCTGAGTCGACCTAGGGGAGGCCCAGGACCGGTTCAGATAATCGTCACTGGTGTTAGCCGTGAGCGGGAATCGAACCCGGGTCGCCAGGTTCATAGCGCAGCGCGCTAACCGCTACACTACCGCTCCCCACGCGAGACACACACATCTACACACACACATGGAATCTATATCTTGATTTGAACTTCCCACATTAATAAACACGTGTTGTACAGATGTGAACGAGGCATGTTGTCTGCTTACGTATTTTGTTTCTTATATTCTGCACAACGATGCTAATGATTCGTTTTAGAAGCATGCTTCGAGCTTATTTAGATTAATTTGCTGCGATACATTTCCACGTGATCAGCCACTTCGTCGAGCTATCATCTGTTGCCAGGTCGCTTCTGAAAAAGAAGCTAATAAGCTCAGTGGGCTTTACCTGGCAATATATAAATTTCGATTTAAAGCTTTCGTGACTGCAGGGATTCATCTTCTTGGTTCTTTCGGTAAAGTCACGTAAAATGGAAATAATAAAAGAAAAAAAGAAAACATAATAAATTAATTCTCACGACGTTTCGGCCGCAACGCAAGCAGCCGTCCTCAGGTGAAGAACAGGTCTGTCGAGAAGACAGAGTGTGACTCAGCAGACTCTGTTCTTCACCTGAGGACGGCTGCTTGCGTTGTGGCCGAAACGTCGTGAGAATTATTTTATTATGTTTTATTTTTTCCCTTCTACGTGACTTTACCGAAAGAACCAAGAAGATGAATCTCTGCAGTCACGAAAGCTTTAAATCGAAATATATAAATAGTGTAGTTTTATTTGTATATATTAAGTGATTTGGTTACCTTTCCTACACTTTGCACTCATATCGTGTTTTGGTATTGTTTTTTCGTTGTCACGTTATGGCCTGTCCCTATTGGACGTCTGTGAAAAGGAGTTTTCTAGCTCGTCAGGTTCCTTCAGTCTGAATAAATATTCTGATTCTCACAGTTTGCCTCACGTAGTCTCCAGTTTTGTGTCAAACTCAGACCCAGACGTAAGGGACCATTGCCTATAAACATCTGGCAGATCACCAGCGTTAGTTAAAGCGAGACTGACTCTGCTGATGAGGCACGGAAGGTCGAAACTGGTGCAAAAGTTTGCTTGTGTTAGACCAATGCTGCTGAAGCCATTAACTCGCAGAAGAAGGCCGTGTGGCTGATGGAATGTCGAAAAAAAAACTTTTAAATATTAAGTGTACAGATATGTAAAGGCATATTCTTCTGCTTATTAATGCGGTACCTTGATATACAATCATTGATCTCTGCGTGAGATGCACGCATACGATCTGTATCTTACAATCATCCGAAGCAACCTTGTCTGCATTAAGTGTGAAACATATACACTGCAAGATCTCTATCTTAATTTAAAACAGCCTTCTCTGCGTCACTGTGGAACACACACACACACCCGCGCGCACAATATCTTTACTTTTACTCAGAGCTCTGGTTAGCATACAGCGAAGTAGATTTCTTTTTATTATCTGGGGAAAAAGGTGAATACTGAAAGTAAAAATAATGTCAACTCTCAACGCGCACAGTATTCGCTCACTGTCGTAGAGACGCGATGAGCCACAGACAGCAAGGAACGCAGCCACGTGATGAGCCGGCGCCAACAACTGGCAAAGCTCGGCGGTCCTCTATTTATCCAGGTGTTATCGGCCGACCATTGATTGTTTACACGTGGGAAGAAACGGAGAAAACACACGCGTAATCGGACCGCCGTACAGATGGAACCGGTGTGGAGTCCAGATTTCTGCTCTACCGCCGTCTCCTGGCGAGCCAGGGTGTGTGGCTCTTCCTCGTTGCCCACGGGAAGTTTAACGTCAACACCATCTCGTGTGATCCACCAACCATCGTCTCCACAGCACTGGATTACAGGCCACATGCACTGCCGCCACCACCACGAGATGCGACCCTGTCGTGCTGGAACTGAATTCGGGAAGTCATCAATCAACCTTACCGAGTTCTAGATTTGAAGCTTTTGTGACTGCAAGGATTCATATTCTTAGGTTTTTTCGGTAAAGTCACGTAGGTAAAACATTAAAATTAATAAAACTAAACTAAAATATAAATCACGACGTTTCGGAGGCAACACAAGCTTCCGTCTTCAGGTGGAACCGTCACAGCCACGACAACTTGATACAGCTATCGTAGCTGTGATTTCACCTGAAGACGGAAGCTTGTGTTGCCTCCGAAACGTCGTGATTTTATTTTATTTTACTTTTATTAATTGTAATATTTTTCCTACGTGACTTTACCGAAAAAACCTAAGAATATGAACCTTACCGAGCATGAGTTAAAGATCCACAGCCCTCTCCCACGTCCTATGGCGATTCGATTCATTATAACGATTGTTATTTCAGTTGTGTTGTCACCTTTGTATTGCTACGCTTCCGAGTATCGCTTGTAGAGTTCGGTATAAATGTGTGTAACAGTATATATACACTATGAGATCTCTTTTACCAGTGGCAAAATATAATGGTAGGTTTTTACCCTTTTAACTGGTACAAAACTGACACCTTTATTCAAGGCATCATGTTTGCAATGACCACAACACAAGTAGTCAATAAAGCAAACAAAAAGAAGCAACTCTGATAAGGATAATAATATGCACTGTCCTTGAAGTTGATTGGCCCACACCCGAGACGGTTTTCTTTAGAGCCTAGTCCCCATTGGTGTAGGGCCAGATGACACCAGAAGGCGTACAACTCAGTTTTGTACCAGTTAAAAGGGTAAAAACCTACCAGTATATATACAATCGTTTGCTGTAAACAAAATAATTTCCGGGCCTTTGTTAAACAACTGTTCTGGATGAACGGCTTGCAATGCCGTGCCAATCGCAGGGGTGTGTTTGACCATACTTCACCACGCTGGTCTCGAGTGTGGGCTGGTGAATCGAGGAAAGGGAGTGGAGAGCGTGCCCAATACCGCTACATGATGTTACGGCCCAATCCAATGATGGCCGTGGGAGCATAGATGTAGAGTACAATCGAGTTTGCTCCACTACCCTCTTCTGCCCACCTCGTAGCCCCGGCTAGCCCACAACAGCTGTTGCGAGGCATGCTGCTCGACCATCCAAACATTATCGAGTATCCAGGCTCAGACCTGCTTAGCGTTCGGGGAGTTACGAGGTCAAGGCGTATTCTAGAAGACGTGGTCATCATCAGGGATACATTTTCTCACGAGATATTTTCTGGAAGGCTGGCTTGGAGTCGGGATAATCGAGTAATAGGGGATGCCAGTCCATAATAATCCGATATTGTTGTATCCAGAACAAAACAACTATCACGTGGACCTAATAAGTCGAGATGAATGTGTATTTACAGCATATTCTTAGGTTTTTTCGGTAAAGTCACGTAGGTAAAACATTAAAAAAGTAAAATAAAATAAAAAAAATCACGACGTTTTGGAGGCAACACAAGCTTCCGTCTTCAGGTGGAACCGTCACAGCCACGACAACTGTATTAAGTAATGTTTTACCTACGTGACTTTACCGAAAAAACCTAAGCATATGAATCCTTGCAGTCACGAAAGCTTCAAATCTAGAATTATTTACAGCATGTTGAACTTCTTTCGCAAAGTACGTAGCCAACCATGCTTAATCGGAGGTGCGGATGTGGCGTGCCAAAATCGTTCCCAGAAACTCGGCACCGGTCAAAATGCAAAGTAATCGACACGGGATGGGGAATTAGTGAATCAACGCTTCAACGCTTCAATTTGGTCTTAACAGTAGGTTGTCGAAAACGACTCCGGTATATCTCACAAGATGCATGCGGTCAAGATAACACGTCTATACATTTACTCAAATAGAGCGGTAAGATGATGGCCTTGCGGTAGCGCGTTCGCCGCTTGTTGTTGAGGTTCGCGGCTCGAATTCCAGCGGCGGCCCTGATTAATACTGCGGGTGAATTAACCGAAGCAATACAATATCCCACCCATGGCGTGATTTTTCACCGTGTGCCGGCGTGATGGCCTAACCTTCTCCAATTGAAAGTCTCTAATTCATGAATCTATTTTAAAAAAAAAGCATCACTGAATTCATAAGCCGACAATACATTTGTCCTTCCACGGTGGGGGAGGTGAGGGGCGGGTATCCTGGGGGTGAGAGGTGAGAGGTGGGGGGAGGTCAGGGGCGGGTGAGGTGGGGGGAGGTGAGGGGCGGGTGAGCTAGGAGGGGAGCTGGAGGTGAGGGGTGGGTGAGTTGGTGGGGTGGGGGGGTGAGGGGTGAGTGGGTTGGTGGGTGGTGGAGGTGAGGGGCGGGTGGGTTGGGGGGTGTGGGAGGTGAGGGGCGGGTGGGTTGGGGGGTGTGGGAGGTGAGGGGCGGGTGAGTTGGTGGGGGGGGATGAGGGGCGAGTGGGTTGGTGGGTGGTGGAGGTGAGGGGCGGGTGGGTTGGGGGGTATGGGAGGTGAGGGGCGGGTGAGTTGGTGGGGGGGGATGAGGGGCGAGTGGGTTGGTGGGTGGTGGAGGTGAGGGGCGGGTGGGTTGGGGGGTGTGGGAGGTGAGGGGCGGGTGGGTTGGGGGGTGTGGGAGGTGAGGGGCGGGTGAGTTGGTGGGGGGGGATGAGGGGCGAGTGGGTTGGTGGGTGGTGGAGGTGAGGAGCGGGTGGGTTGGGGGGTGTGGGAGGTGAGGGGCGGGTGGGTTGGGGGGTGTGGGAGGTGAGGGGCGGGTGGGCTGGTGGGGGGGGGGGTGAGGGGCGAGTGGGTGGGGGGGACGTGAGGGGCGGGTGGGTGGGGGGGACGTGAGGGGCGGGTGAGCTAAGAGGGCGGGGGGGGGGCTGCTGGAGGTGAGGGGGGGGGCTGAGCTGGGTGGGTGGGTGGGGGGGGTGTAAGGGAGGGGCCAGTCGCGCGCCTATGGGGTCGCGGTGACGTCACGCGGGGTAGGGGTGGTCGCGCGCTCGCGGCGCCTACAGCGCTCGCCCCACGGAGCGCGCAGTTCACACAGCCGCCTCCACCTCCTCCACCGCCTCCTCCTCCTCCATCGCCTCCTCCTCCTCCTCCATCGCCTCCTCCTCTGCCTCCTCCTCCCGCTGCGAGAGCCGAACCCCCCCGCCGCCTCCCTCGAGTCTTCTTCACGCGCGCGCAGCCTCTCACGACGACTACAACTTGCCGCCGCTGCTGCAGCGGATATAGCTGAGTGAGCCGCTGTGATAGTGGTGGTGGTAGTGGTTGTTTAGTTGTGTGGTGGTGGTACCGCTGTTGTTGTGTGTAGTGGTAGTGCTGTATATGTGTTGTTGTTGGCAGCTGCAGCTGCTGCTGTAGTTGCGGTACTTCGGCCGCGTTAGCTCCAGGGTCCCCGGCACGGTGGGAGTCACCGCGCTGGCGATTATTGACGGCGCCGTGGGGGTTGTAGTAGTGGCGGTGATCTGATACGAGACAGAGAGAGACGAGAGAGACACAGACGAGAGAGACAAGAGACAGACAAGAGAGACAGAGACGAGAGACGCTGAAAGACTTCGCACGGCCGCAGTAGCAGCCACAGGTAGCAACACGCACACGCGCGCTACTGTACACACACCACCACTACTACTGTACACACACTACTACTGTACACACACTACCACCACTACTGTATGCGACTCTGCGTTAGCTATTAACAAGTAAAGCAGAACACTTTCACAGCAGCAACATTAACTATCACACAGCGATTAGTACACACAGACACACACACAGACATTACGGCATCTAAACCCGTAGAATGTTGTGTCGGTGAGTTAAAACTCTCCACTGTACGCAGAGTAACAAGCAGCGATAAACTTAACACACCACGCGCCCCACAACAACACACAACAACAATCCGTAGTAGTAGTTGTTGTTGAGCTGGTACCAGGGCTGGTGCAGGTAGGTTTGGTTATCGAGAGTTAGGCCGGCATCTGAGTGTTATAGAGCAGCGAGTGGTGGTGTCCAGGGCGGGTGTCGGTGTTAGTGAGCCGTAGGTGGTGGTCCGCTGCTGTCGGGGTTTGTAGGTTACTGGGCAGCATGGGTCCACATCTGCTGCCTTGGCTGCTGCTCCTGCTACTGAGCCTCCACTGCCCTCTGCTGCTCTTCGCCATGGAGGCTCCAGCTGCTGCTGCCCCAGCTGCTGCTGCTGCTGTCCCAGCTGCTGCTGCGCCAGCTGCTGCTGCTGCCCCAGCTGCTGCTGCTGCCCCCTTGGAGGCTGCCCCCTTAGCTGCTGCTGCTGCCCCAGCTGCCCCAGCTGCTGCTGCTGCTGCCCCCTGCCCCGGGCCGTGCCGCTGCGACAGCGGCGAGCCGGGGGGGCAGCTTCGCCTCGACTGCTCCGGGCTGGGGCTCACGGCCCTGCCCGCGTCAGTGGCGCAAGATGCCGTCTACCTGTGAGTACAACACCCTCTTGTTAGCATCACCACTACCAACACCACCAACACCACCACCACCACGAATACAACACCCTCTTGTTAGCACGACTCAACAACACCACCACCACCAACACCACCAACAACACCATGAGTAGAACACCCTCTTATTAGCACGACTCAACAACACCACCACCAACACCATGAGTAGAACACCCTCTTTTTAGCACAACTCATCACCACCAACACCACCAACAACACCACCAACAACACCACCAACACCATGAGTAGAACACCCTCTTGTTAGTACGACTCACCACCACCAACACCACGTTGCGGGGTGAGTGGTGGTACCCTCACCACCACCACCCTCACCACCAACACCACCACCACACGTTGCGGGGTGAGTGGTGGTACCCTCACCCTCACCACCACCCTCACCTCCTGACTGCACATCATGGGCTCCATGCATTGACCCATGATGATGGGCACTATCCTCTGTTACCCACCCTAACCCTTACCCACAACGGCATGGGCTACATACCTGTGAGTGTTGTTGTTGATGATGATTGGGGGGGTCAGGGGCAGTAATCCTCGCAATGGAATCGGTTGTTGCTGGTCGTCTTGGGAACTCGTGATGCGAAGTTCATGTCTGGTGCTGCTGTTGTGATTCTCAATTACGTCGGGGCTTTTTGCTTGAGCTGCTATATCAAGTGATACATGATGATGCTGATTAGTAGCACACCTGGTTTCGACTACCTGGTGGACTTCCTGTGAGTGTCATCCATCTGTGTGCGTGGTAATTTATTGTGTGTACCGTGTGTATGGTATTGTATAGTGGGTGTGGGTGTCGTTGTACATGGCATGGGGCAGTGTGTGTTATACATGGTTTTGTAATGTGTACTGTGTATGGTATTGTATAGTTTGTGTGCAGTGTGTGTGTTCATCGGGTTGCAATGTGTAATGTGGATGTTAAACATGGTTTTGTATTGTTCAGTCAACTTTGTGTGTGTGTGTAGGATGTGTATACTCTATAGTATTGTATAGTGTGTACATCATTGTGTATATGATGTTATACTGTGGTCACGACTCTTCCTATTGTACGTGGTATTCTGTGGTGCTTGATATAGCTATTGTGTTACAGATATTATCGTGTATTCACTGTATTGTAGTAATACTACCTACATCACGTACTTTAATACACATTCAACCGTAACACGTGGGCACACACGCAATTATATGCCTCCAGTGCATATACATGTCTGCGTAAGTAATGGCGATGTTTATATTATGTAAATATACCACGATCATGGTACACATGTCATTGCAATAAGGTTTTACACATACATGTGAGTTGTGTATATATTGTGTAGGTGAATATGCCCCCTTACATATTTTCGTACACGTGAGTTTCACATGTCATTGTGTTGTACACACACACCACACATACTGTAATTATGTATATTCACAGTGCGTTGTTAATTCAGTAATTTGCTCATGTGTGCGTGTGTGCGTGGGCACCCCAGCCTACGATGGGGGTGTTGATTTAATGTTTTTTTTCTCGTGAACAAGGTTCGTGTACGTAGTGGGGAAATTTAAATGCCTTTAAAATACGTCTGGTTGTATGCCTTATACAGTACGTATCACCGTCAGATTATTGCATTCGGCTCGACAATAAATGTCAATCATGTGGTCGTAGCATTGTTATTAGTCATTACACACATCATCTCCGCCTTTGTTGACCTTACAATGTCCACATTGTGTACACGTGCACAGGTGCGTCCTCGTGACATTAACGAGCTGCCCGTATTGTTCCGCCCATTTATATTTTAATGATGACAAGCCATGCAGTAAATTAATAATTAAAGCGGAACATACACGGGCATAAATTGGAAAACACTCTTTTCACACCCAGCTTTGTGCATGCAGCTAACCAAATAATAGACAGCTGTGTTTTTTTTGTATTTTCCTGGATGAATTGTGGGGTAGTAATTGATGCACATTTGCCACTGAATGGGGAGGGGGGGAGGCTGTACAACATTAACCCAATAGTAGCTGCTTGTAAGTCATGCAGCTAACATACAAGCTGCCCCCGGAGGGTTTTCAGATCTGACCGCAAGCCCCGCATGCACGCACGGTCTAATTTAAAGCAGAATATTTTTTTTCATTTTGTACTCTCTCTGTGCCGAATTTAAATGTTTATTGGCCCAGCGTTTTGCAAGTCCTCGAGCGAATGGCCTACTCAAAAGTCAAAATCAGCCCCATTTAAGTCTGTACTTTACGTCTTGTTATACAGCGATGCAGAAAAATGGCAACACAAGTTAATCGGTGGCCTAGAGAATGGGAAGGCTGACAATGCAACGTGTTTTGAAGGCATTTTGTAAGGGGTAAGAAGACGAACAGCGATAAATGTTTCTCGTGCCACATTTTTATCTGATTTGTTTCTTACATTGGTCCTCATTGGCTACTATTCCTTTTGCAAACCTTCTGGAATGATTTTGCTGATATACCTCGGGGGAAGAATGTAAATATCACATTGAAAGTAGAAAACGAACTGATGTAGGGGGTGAGAAATAGATATGAATTATTTTGGTACTTAGAGAAAAATATGATTGTTGCAGTGTGTGTGTGTGTTTCCTTGCGTGTGCAAGGTTTTACCTTGTGTATGCATGCACTGTATTGTGTACAAATCGAGAAATCCGTTTGCCAAGCTCTTGTGTTCACACCCAGTTGTGCATGCATGCTGTGAGAATTAAAAAGAACACTGGCCAGCTCTTTAAATGCTAATGCAGTTGAGTTGAAATTCGTCCGTGTTGTTGCTGTGCAGTGGGAATTGCTTTGGCTTGCTGTCAAGCCAGCCTTTCAACAAAGTAAAAAAATAAAGATTGAATAAAATTCATAACAAGAACAAATTCTGGCCTTCAACAGAATTAATCTCTATCGTTGCCTTCTATGCATTGTTAACCCGAGATAGAACATCGTGCACATTTATAGATCGTGCTTTCAGTCAATAACTTGCTGAGGGGTTGGAGAAAAAAGCATGTCTAATGGATTCACATCACTCTGCAATAACGGCGTAACATATCAATGCACTGCCTGTGCTATGTGTCATATTAAGAACCAGCACTTGTCAGAGTGTGACAAGTTGACCCGCATTGGGCCTTATTCAATTCTCGCAGGTCCTGCCATCAATATGCGTGCGAGTGATGGCACGGACGGCTCATCACAGTGAATCGGCCATTAGCATTGATTTTTTTTATTGCTACCGCTAACATTCTTCGTCTATTTTCATTACTGCTAGACGTTGCCAAGTTCAGAATTTCACATTTATCTTGCAACAAAGGCTATGTATGAGCTTATTTGTGAGACAGCGACATCTGGAACTTGTGTTTTAAAGAAGAATATGCTTTTTATTGTTTTGATCCTGGCAAAAAGTGTCCCATAGATATTATGTTAAAAGATAGCATTGTAGGTTGCCCATGGATCGGCATATAATTGCATTGCTTTATTTCAAAGTTAAATGAGGTACGTGTCCTGTTTTAATTCAATCGCATTTAGTTTTTTCCCCCCATCAGCATTGTAACTTTTACACATTTTACATCCGTATACGTGATCAGTTGGTGAGTGGAATGGTGGCACAGTGGTTTGGGCTCTACACTATGAACCTAGAAACCTGGGTTTTATTCCCAGCCACAGAATACGTCAGTGTGGCGAGTGTCTGGTCCCCTTCACCAAGCCGCATGAACCAGTGGTGAAGTATGATCAAACATCCCCATGACTTTATGCTTTGTGTGGAGGCCTTTATTTAGCAGTGGGTTGACAAATGGCTGTAAATTACAATTGTTATTCTTGCCCAGTATATGTTTTATGCGTATATGTACACGTGCTGGTATGTTGTGCACATGTTGCTCAAATTACACTATAAATCGGCCCAGTGAAATTGCTCACCCCATTGAGAGCATGGATAACCAGCCCAGATTTCCTGCTGTCTGTTGCACACATTTGCAGACTGTCTACGGTGTCTGGTGAACCCTGTCTGGTGAGAGTCCTGGGGGTGTTCATACATCCTGCCTTTACCTTTGTAAAGTGTGGGGCATTGCTATGCATAGGTACGCTGGGAGGACCCACTGATTTAGTGAGTGCTCCCAAATCATAAAACAAATCGAGCACCGTTTCACAAGCCTGTTTAGCAACCTTTACTAATTCTAGCGTACATCTGCTCGGCACAGGCGTCCGTATTGTGCGCGTTTGCGTACAAGAAAAGTATCGTGTTTGGAAAATCTGCCTCATTTAGCAGGCAGGGTGGATAAATGTCAGTTTTTGAGATACTTTACAGGAGTTTGTTCCTGACATGAGCACACAATGGATTCCTCTTATTGCCAACAGTGGCATGAAGTCTTCATTGTCTGAAGGCAGCAAATTGCCGTGACGTCTCCTGTAAAGAACAGCATATTTTTTCGGAGTCTGCTGTCTGTTTTGGCTTAAAAATGGGTTTCCAACAGAAATTACTGTATTTAACTCTTATTGAGGTGACTGTTTGACCTAGCTTTTGCACATAACTCATAACCAGTCTTTTTATTATTTTCTTAAACAGTGTTCAGACTCACACGTGGAAAATAATGAGTCTCCTGTCATTTTCCAGATGGCCCTTGTCTGGTTTGGCATTGTAATTGAATGATTGATCGTTTTTCCTAAAGTTCACTATCTGTATTGGACACTCTTTAAAGTCCAGAGTGGCTTTTTGTTCTGTGCTGTTCATCAACTGAGCTTCAGAAACGCATTTGAACTGTTCACAAATTGTAATTAGTGTCCGCTTCTTGTGTGCCTGGACTTATACCCCCCTCCCTTTCTTGTTGTGTTTCGTTACAGAATTGTTTTTGTTTTCAGTCTAAACGTTTTTTTTTGCTGCACTTAAACATTGTCCGGTGTGGCTGTTGCCAGTGTTATTTCCATTTATAGTCATAAGTAAGTGCGCTAAGAGAATGGGCCTCAGTGCTCCATTGTTCCTTGTATCTCTTACCACCGTTGTAGTCTGTACACCACGCAGAGAAAGCCACATTTGGGAAACATTTTCCATGCGGGTGGGAATTGATGTATTCGTGTGTGTGGTCAATAGGGGTTATTGTGGTTCTGTGCTTATGCAACCACTATTCACTCGCCTCCACAGGACATACCTGTCCAGAAACATTTTTGTAAGCGTGACTGTGCCACTTGCGCTGAATAGAGATTGACACCTGCAGTGTACAGCAGGTGAAATGTGTGGGGTGTTTCCGCTCCTGTGAATGGTCTATTTGTACAGCCAGAGCAGAACTAAGCTCTGTGTGTACTTGTATGTGCGTGCATATCTATCTAATACAATTGGGGAGCTGTGGCGTAGTGTTTTGTGCACTGCACGAACCTTGCGACTTGAGTTCAGTTCCCAGCCATGGCTATAACATCGGTGGCAAATATCTGATCTGGTTCTATGTGGGCGTCCCCTAGGTCGACTGAGCCATAACTGAGTAACTGGTGTGGTGTGTAAGCATTAGCTCTAGGGAGACAAAGGAGGCCAAGCATGGTGTTGACCACGCCACCCACGCATGTGCCATGCCAACCTTCATAGGAACAGCGGTGGCTTCGTGGTTTGTTCACAGTGCTATGAACTTGGCAACTTGATTTCATTTACCAGCCATGGCTATGTGTGTATGTACGTTGAACTTCTTTTGCACGGTATGTGGCCAACAATGCTAATCGGAGGTGCGGGTAACGTTTAACATCGGCAGGAAATTGAATCATTGCAGGTTCCCTAAGTTGACTTAACCTTAGATGAGCATTTTAACATCACCAACTTCGAGGTCAAAGGCGTAGTTTTCGGCCACACCACCTTCACGTGTGTTGTGCTGGACTTAATAGCTGCTCGCAAATAGAACTTGGGCTATATGGGAGATCTGTCTTGTGCAAGAAAATGTTTGCGTTGTACGCTGTCACTGTACTGCATTGTGTAATGTCATTTAACTCCATAACCTTTGTGTTGCTGTCTGATTAGTGGTAATTGCAGAAATATAATTCCTGTTTATAATTTGAAATTTATTTTTACTGCTCACACCTTTGCAGCATAGCCACCATGTGTTACGGGCATTAAAAGTATACCTGTGAAATGTTAACTACACGCAAAAGCATTTGCAGAAATACATGTAAACTGTGCTTTGATAACGAAATGCAAAGCAGCAGTGTTATACACACACACAACTGTTTTATTAATATATTAAAATGTAAAAATATATTTGAAGGTGTACATGATTATTGTTCCATATGGCATGTCTCAAAGTTGTGTTTTGCAAAAGCTCTTGTGGTCATGAATTTACTACAGGGATTGTTGGAAGAAATTCCGAACACAGACAAAATAAAATGCCCTGAAGGGTTTCCAGATTTTTTTTGCCAGGTATGTGAAATATACTGTGGTTTAATAAGTTAATCCAGTTAAATCCACATTCAAAATGTATTGTTTTCTTGCCCCTCCCCCCCGCAACTGCAAGCACCCAAGAAATGTTAAGCCAGTGCATATATTAAATTAAATGCCATTGATGGCTTAGACAAAATTAATTACACTTTTGAGCCAAAAATGCCCTTAACTTGGCACCCACAGTTCCTCTTTAAGCTACCGTTTCTCAACTGTCTCCAAATGTTATTTAGTCTAAATGTTTAACCAGAATATTTTATTTTTTAACAAACTTATTTGAAGGCAAATAAGTAAGGTGACTATCGGGTAAAAGTCGGTGACTTTTAGGCGGAATTCGGCATGCGTATGAAGAGATGCACAGCCTTAAATTATTTTTAAAACATTGTTGGGGCTGCCCGACGAAATACACAAATCTTGCCTTTTGGTGGCATTTGAAACATCCTTTGCTCCACAGCCAGAGTTGGACCTTGCCATCTTTTTAATGTGGTTAGCATTATATAACGGCAGATTGATATCCATCAGCGGGGTGGGTGTTCCCTTCCTGTGCACCATGATGACTGCTCTTCGAAATCCACGCAAATTGGAAACGTGCCAGAGATACAGAAACGCACGCTGCTGTACGAATGTATCCCAACTGCATTACAGATCGGTAACAGTAAATTGTTCTAAATTTATCAGCTTGGCGGTAAGGGGATTTTTTTGTTCTCCTAGTTTTAAATACCCTTTATGTGCCAGCCTCATTTTTAAAAAACAGAATCTTTTCGCTACCGTTGCCAGGGTTGCCGTGCATTCTGCTCCGTGGTTTTTTTTCTCTTCACTTTTTTTCCCTTTCCTATCCCGGAGGGGCTTTGAAAGCAAATTAAGACTGTTTTCACGGACTTAGCCGCCTTCGTCTGTGCTTCCCAGCGCCAAAAAAAGTCCCCGCTGCTCCATTAGTATGCAGTGGATGGGTACCGTGACCCCTTGGGATGTCTGAACACCCTGCCCCTACTCAAAGGCCTTGTGTCTCTGGTGCTTGCGGTGGGGTGTGGTGGCTGGGCCAGGGTGAGCGAGCGAGTGAGGTTGAGTGAGTGTCAGCTAGGTAAGGGTTATTTTTTTATTTTTTTGGCAAGGGGTTGCTTTGGGTCAGCGGGCGTGGGTGGGTGGGTTGGTTAGTGTGTGCGCGTGCGTGTAAGCCTGTGCGCGAGCGTGCGTGGGTGTGCACGCGTGTGGGTGGAAGGCAGCCCAGAGGGGGGCGCGGCTCCTGGCTCAGCATGTGCGCACCGCTCTTAACGATGCAAGCAGCGGGGATAATTAGAGAGCGCCGGAGCCCCCAGGCATCCCCGGTCGCTGACTGACAGCTCGCTTGGCCCAGTGCGGTCCACTCGCAGCGGGCAGCCCTAATGGGGTCTTTTGTCGGGAGAGGAAAATCCTTTCAGTCTGCCAGCGGGCCTGGCGGGCTTCCCCCTGATGAAAATGTTAATGTCTGAGTGTCGCTTTTAATTGCTGCTTAACCCCCTTTTACTGTAAAGTTGCTGCGAGAGATGCTGCAGTGACGGAGGCCTTTTAACAAATTCTCCTTTCGGGCCAAGCCAGGATTTTGTCCCGCCGTGCTAAGACTTAGCTGCGGCCGCAGTGGCAGTGGAGAATGGCCCCAGATACTCCACTGCAGACGCCAGCTGAGCGCCAATGCCGAGGGAGGATGTACCAAAGTGCAGCGTGCGCCTGTCCACAAATGTGAACCGCCGCCGCTGGGGACCCGCCGGGTTAAACATCAGCCCGATGGCCGGGTCGAGCACCGTGTGCGGCCTTGCTGGCATCACGAGAGAGGGCCCTGTTAATCATTTGACCACTTGGTCCAGCTGCTTGTGGATTTGCACCCCTCTGTGTGTTTTTGCTTTGGCTTACCCGTCCATTGGCTCTGCGTGCTTATGTATTCTGCTGATAACCAAAGGCCACGCAATTGGATTTTTTTTTTCTCAGAGCTCGATTTTTACGTTTTAAACCACCCTTGGCTTTTTTTCTCATTGACAGCAAGTTGTTGTTCTGTTGTAAAATACATTTATCGATTGCGCTTGTCAATTTACTTCTCCATTTATCATTGTGGTCAACGAATGTGAAAATGTAACACTTATTCTTTCGCGACCAATATCATCCATAATACAGGGTTTGTTGTTGCTGTTATTGACTTTCAACACAACTTCACATGATTATTACCGCTGCCCCCAGTTAACCCACGATTGGACATCGTGCACATTTATATATTTCTAGTTAACTCTGGTTATCTTGAAAAATATGGAAAATATAGAGAAATAACAGATATTATGACAATCCACATTTACGACGTATGAGGATTGATCCATCGTGCCACGATGAATCGATTTATGGTGCAGAAACTTGATTTATGAACACGTGGAGATTTCCTTGTTCTCAAGTATTATTTGTGGACGTTTATCTATTAAGCCCCTTAAAATAATGCTGATAAAAGGAAAAGGACTGGTAAGTGGTGTTTTTACTGTTTGTACTGTCTTTGGGAAAATCGGGTCCATTTTTACGACGATCCGATTTACAAAGGGGTTATACAGCTCTTTGTCAGAATCAACTTGGCCATAAATGACAGCTCAACGAAGTGGCTTATTACATGGAAATTTATAGCAGCCAAATACTCTAAACGCATGTTTTATCTAAAAGGGAAAAAGCGGAGAAAAATCCATGCGACCACGGGGAGAACATGCAAATTCCAAATATAGAGACGCCAGGCTCTGGATCGAATGCACGTCCTCCGAGGTATAACACTATTATCATGAGCGAGAACCCCAGTTGGCGATCCTTTGTTTTCTTTTGGTTTTTCCCTTCTCCCCCCCCCCTCTTGCCTTTATTTTGTCCATCCCCCGCTTATAATCGCTTAAATCCACTTTAATATGGACAGTGCGACAGAAAGGAAATCGATGCCCTAAGCGCATTTCACACAGTGCAGCTCGGCACACATCCAAACGTCCCAGCAGCCTTAATGTGTCAACAACATGCTCTCTCCACCTTTTAAAATATGCCAAAATTTGCTGATACTCGTTTAGATGTAAATACTCGCCACGCAAGCCCCATGCCAAAGTATACGATATAATTACTAGGCCTGCAATGAATCGCCTCCACCTTTGCGCTTTGATGAACTCGTACGATTCGCAGTTGTCAATTGATTCAAGGATCGATTCATTGACTTAACTTTGTTGTAAATGTAGCTGATTGGGTGACATAATTACATTTAACACAATAATTCGCAATAATTGATTCTTACACTTTACATGCACAATTTGATGCATGCATCATGAGCAATATGACTACATAAACATGCGTCGTTACATGCCAAATTATATTTACAGCATACCACTACAGTATTGTGGATGCTATTGGTCTCACTGGAGGCTCATCTGTCTTTGGTCGAAGAAGATAGGTGTTTGAGACAGGAGTAATGTCTCTTAGTGATCACTGGAGAGCTGGATATTAAGTAACTAGAGTAAGAAGGTTCTCGCCTTTTAAATACAAATGCCTATTGAGGATTCTTGGGAAATTCATGGTGGACGAGGGAAGCACCTCGATGGTTTGGAATAGAGCGTGGAAAGATGTGGGGAGGTTGCGATGGGTGGGACACGTGCCCTGGGTTCAAGGGGGGCGAGTCTTCCAAGACGGGCAATGAAGCGGTATCCAGAGTTCAGCGACTTATAGAGGAGACCTAAAGCGAGGTGGTTGGATACTCTGAAGAGCAGACTTTGGAGGTTGAGCATCCGACTACAGAACCTTGTAAAAGGTAAAGAAGTGATGTTGAGGTGTGGTGGCACCAGTGGAATTAGTAGTGACGCCCTCTTGACCTTGACTTGTGCCCACATGCCACAGAGCATCATGTGGCCTTATAATAAATGCTTCCTATACTAGCATGAGATTTCTATTACCGCTTGCAACTAAGCACAGCGTTTAGAGTTTCACTGTTTTATATGTCAGGTGCACAGCCATGGAACATTCAGAGTAAAGCCAACTAATGTTTTAGGACGCAGTTAATAAAACATATAGCCTACCTGCTACCAGAACCTAAAAATCAATACGTTATTTTTAAAGGCGAGAACGTGGCAGAAATGCAAGCACATAAAGCCGTATTCATTACACTTTCAAAGCGATTTTGACATTAATCTTTTCCGTTTCGCCTCTTTAATATTTAACAGTAGTGTGGCTTTCGTGTAACAATTATGTTGTGTATATATACACGGTGTGTTACAGGCAGTATTGAGAATGTCGGTAGAGCACTGCGTGATGAAGCTGGTGACCTGAGTTTGATATTTGGCCACAGCTAACAATGTGGCAAGTGATTCCTGAATCCGACCAGGGCACCTGCCGCACTGTGATAAAGTTTGCCCCACGTGACCACCATGGCATGTGGGAGGCCTTCATCCAACACTGGACACAATGTGTTTTTCGCAGATTCTATGCGCAAACAACTGTATATTCTGCTGTTGAAACCCAGAACAACAAAAAAATGTTATACTCTCTCAAAATTCTTTTATACAGACACCTTCTTAGGTGTAAAAAAAATAACGAATGTTACGTTTATGGCAACTTGACTTGTGTTCTCTGTCGAGTTCCCTTATAGGTCATCGCCATTACGATCCAGTTTTTTTACCCCCACCCTACAAAAAGGATCTGAAAAAATTAACCCGTAAAAACAAAGTTTTTCACTCTAAATCCTTTATATGCGTGGCGGCTAGAGTCCTCTCGTCCTCTGGCTTGAGATTGCTGCCACCTATGGGTCAGATGATTGTCTGCCAGCATTAAGCAATTGGTAATTAAATATTTTTAAAAAATTCCCTAAATAGTGTACATTTTTAAAAAAAAAATTTCACTAAAATTAATTGTCACGCACAACGAGTCTGTGTGGAAAATGTCAGCTCGATTGGATCACGGGAAGTGGGTTAAAAAACGACCGAAAGATTTGCACGGTCGTAAGCAAGCAAGCAAGCACGCAAGCAAGCAAGCAAGCGAACTTAATATAAAGGATTTAATAAACAGTGTCAATTTGGCACTCCTCCCCTCCGCCTCCCGACAGAAACTGGAGAGGCCGGGGGGGTGGGGGGAGTCGCAGCGCCGAGGGGGTTTTGTTTTGATTCGGCGGAGCGCTCGCCGGAACGGGCAAACGTTACTGTGAGCCGCGCATGCAGCACCAACATAGGGGCCGGACGCACGCTCACTCACGGTGGCCTCGCGTCGGCACCCCGTTCCAGCATGTTTCATCTTCGCAAGACGACTTTTCAACAAACCGTCATTAAGCCCAACATCGTGACGTTTTTTGGCTTGGGATTGTTGCATGCGAGTTTTTTTTTGCGTTTTCGAAGTTTGTGTTCAGAAAAATGTGTTTGTTTCTGGTACCATTGGTATTCGTTCAGATATAGGTTTAGAAACATTGCTATGAAAATACATTGATGTGGCTTGTGATTGGGCAGAAAATGATTCACCACCACCCTCCAACCGTCAATTAATGAACAGTCTCGATTAAGAATTGCAATTCAATTCAAGAATCAGCTTTTTTTGTATCGTGTTACTATTTACTTTATATTTTTATAATTTTTTAAAATCTTATTTAAACGGTTGATTGTAATCTCATTTGCAAAGGCTACATTAGCCTGAATGCAAACTCTTTGTTTTATATAATTCACATCATGAATTATATTTAAATTATTCTTGCCTGCAGGATTCATTTCATGTATTGCATGCCAACGAATACATTATAAGGTCGTACTCGTTACACACAAAGTGCTTGCCACAAATGAACCACAATACCTTACTGATCTCGTCAAGAAACATAAACAATCACGCGAACTCCAGTCATCCTCGCAGTGGCTTTTGGTAAGCCATCGAGCAAAGATGTTCACTGCATTGCACGCGTTCAGATGCACTTCTGCGGCCATCTGGAACGCTTTTCCTTCCGATATTAGGAAGCCACTGGAGCTATGCACTTTTAAATCTAGATTGAAAACGAATTTATTTAGAACTGCTTTTTGTGTTTAGTTTGTCCTTCCCCCGCATCTCCAATTAGCACGGTTGGCTATCTATGGTGCGAAAGAAGTTTAACATACATACTTGTTTTCATAGATAGATTATGGAGCTAGCGTCACATATCATTACATTGTTATTGCTGTTGTATCTGGCAGAGTGGTGCTGTGGCAGAGGGGCCCATCTCGCAGAGAGGTCGTGAGCTGAAATCCCAGTTGGGGTTTGACTCAGCCCATCATCCCCATGGGTTTGAGGGCTGCAATTAGTCCAATGAAGACCTGGAAATTGGCCCAACCAATGGCTGACACAGCTCACAAGGGGTGTGGCCATGCCTGTGATTGACACCTCTAAGTGGACAATTGATAAACGTGTAGGAGGGCCTGGGGCCCCAAGGTTGAGGTCCTGTAAATAAACTTTGTAAACGACAAATCTAATCGAAATGAGCTTTTGGTAATCATTAAATATATAAAGTTACTTGTCAATCTACTGCTGGACGAAGGCCTTTTTGGTAATGAGGGTTGTTTTACCATACTTTTTCCCTCTACATTTAGAATCAACGTGCGTTTAGAGTATTTGGCTGCTATACATTTACACACGATAAGCCACTTCGTTGAGATATAATTTGTGGCCAGGTTGCTTCTGAAAAAGCCATATAGCTCAGTGGGCCTTTCCCGGTAAAATAAAAAAAACTTTGCGTTCAGTCGGTGTGGATTTATGAAGGAGTAGGACAAGTCCATGATTGGTGTGGATATCAGTCGTCGCTGATGTTAGCCATGGTCGAGAAACGTAATTCACTTCGCTGGGTACGTAATGCGATGCACTCACCAATGTGCTACCGCTCCTCCCCACCCATTTACTAGAACATAATGAAATTCGGTGTTTGACCTTGTTATACCATAGGCACTTAACGTTGTATCTGTTTGAAGTCGATTACAACACTCATGATATACATGCATGTGGTAATTGATTATTTACGGTTAGTGGCACAGTGGTTGGCGTACTGCGCTGTGAGCCTGCAGACCTGAGTTCAGTTTCTGGCCATGGCAAACATCATTGGTGAGTTATACCTGTACCAGTACTGATGGCCCACTTTCCAAATCGCATTGACCAGTGTGGTGAAGTATGGTCAAAACCATCACCCATGACCGACTTTGCATGGGGGCGCCTTCATCTGGCAGTGGTGAAATTTGGGCTAAGAATACACTCCTCTCTTGCCTACTTAAGCATTTTTTTCTTGGTGTGGTTGTTCCACCTGATGAAGATTGCTTGTCTTGCGATCGAAACGTCGTGATTTATTTTATTTTATATCTACCTTCGTGACTTTACCGAAAAAACCAATGAGTATGGATTCCTGCAGTTACGAAAGCTTCAAATCAAGATTTACTCCTATATTGTCAACATCAGTAACGGTGCATTGATCCATTGGATTTGTTTGCACAAGACGAAGGTAAATTGTTTACATTTTTCTATAAATAATATTGCAATAAATTATTGATCTTGAGCACTTTTTAACTCCATAAAAACCCGATATAATACATGCCCTGCACAGCGGTAGTGGCGCCCCACTTAAACAATGATGCACTGGGGTTCAATATAAGTGTCGTAGTTTTGTTTCTGCCTTGCAGGATTACTTGAGAGGATTTTTACGTCATGCTTGTTGTTTTGAGCAACTAATGTTTCTCTTGAAGAGGGATAACACAAAGCTGCACAAGCTTCACGCATGTCGTTTATTTTCACTGGCGTATTATTTCCATACAGCATTGCGTCTTTTTTTTTTCGTATGCCTAAAATTCATAACAGTCCCATCAACTGCCTCGAAGGGTACTGCTGAAAAAAATAAACTACCTCCTATCGAGTCTGTGTTTTTAAAATGTGACTATCTGCACATAAAATAAACAACCTTGATCATGAATACATTTTCAGGTGTCTGCAGAATTCCTGCACTCAGACGCACACGCACACTGACATACACATCTCGGTGCAGGGAAACAATTCATCCCCGTTCAAAAATATCGTCCCCAGGATTCTTTCCGGGGGTTTCAAGTGGCACTTCTCTCCTTTCAATTTGGCTTAATTAATTTTCCAAGTCACCCGATCTTTGCCCACTTGCATGAGACGACACGGGAAAGTCAGCTGCAAGCGACCGCTTGGGCCCGTGTGCGTGCGAGGCCCCTCTCCGCGATGGATATAACTCCCGACCGCACGAAAAACCACCCCCCGACAGGAATTGAAGAGACGATGTGGCTTGTGCACATCCTGTGCAGTAATTGCCCTGTTACAAGTTATTTTTGGCAATAGGATTAGCCACAGCGGAGCCTGCCTTCCTGCCTCCCGTCTGTTTTATTTGGGTGCCGCGGCGAAATGGCGGGAGGGAGGGCCTTTTCTCTTCATTGGGGTCCTGGATCGTTCCGCAAACTGCCGCTGGCAGCATTGTGATATGCTACTGCCTCCTCTTCTAGCCTGATTAATGCAATTTTTGTGGGTCTCATGGCAAGCCTACATAGCCCGCAAGGTGGGGAGGTAATTTTTTTTTTATCTCCGCGCAAAATGCACGGGAAGCACGGGCAGCAAGTATTTTGGTTCGACTTTGATCAGTGGTGCCACGATGGTGAGATGTAAACTACCTTGCCTGGTATGCAAGAGGTCTTGGTTTCGATTCCCACCCTGACGCTTGTATATTTGGAGTTTGCATGTTCTTGCCGTGGTCGTGTGTATTTTTCTCCGGGTCCTCCGTTTCTCCTCCACGTTTAAAATCACATGCGTTTCGAGTATTTGGCTACTGTTATAAATTTCTACGTGATAAGCCACTTCGTTGAGCTATCCATTTGTGGCCAGGTCATTTCTGAAAAAGAGCTGTATAGCTCAGTGGGCCTTAGCTGGTTCAATAAAAATAGTATCAGCTTATATTGAAGAACGCAGATGATTTGATGTTACTTATGACGGTCATGTAAACACATCTAGTGACTGCATTCTTCAGTATCCAGACATGTCTTATGCATCAATGCCACCGTCCACGGGAGTATTCTTATCCATCATATTTAGCATATTGACACCGGGCCTTGTATATACTGCATTGCTACCGTTGAAGTAGATAAATGATGCCACTATCCCAGTGCAGTGTGCCAATTAATGTTTTATTTTTATATTTTAAATTATTTAGTCTTCTGACGGTGAAGCACAGTACTTGATGATCTCACCACAAACACCAAACAACTCTCATGAATCCCAGCTTTATAACTACTGCATCACTTTTTGTTTGTGCTGGACATGTAAGGCTCATGAGTATGTTGTCGTTACAGAATGTAAGTTTTTATCCCTTGCTCTCTTGCCAGTGTTCGTTGTTGTCATGTTCTGATCTTTGTCTCAAGAATTCTACTCGTATAGTAGCCATGTCAGATTTTCAAATTGAACTCCCATTTGTTTTCATGCATTTATCAGTGGATCTCCATGCATAATATAAACCCTCATATATTATTCAACAATAGTCTCAGTTTATGAGCTCAACATCTGTCAAACTGTTCATTACATGTGTAGTGTTTTAATTTATTCAAATCCACGCACTGACATGCATGCTGCTGTGTGATATGGGTCAGAAATGGCTTACAGTACATTGTGTCCTGTAGTTTTATGAGAGTATGCATAATCAGCAGGGGTTTAGCAGGAAGATGAATAGTCATAATCCAGGGTTGTAATTTAATGCAAGAATCTACTTTTTTCTTTATATTATGGTCAATGATAGTGCCTGTAGTGGTTGCAGGGATCATGTGAACCCTTCACATAGAACATTAATGTGATTCTTGAATCGCTGCATCTCATCCATAATTATTGCTCTGTTTGGGTCACAGGAGGATTGGGTGGCAAAGTGGTCCACGCAATTTGCCATGAACCCGGCAACGTGAGTTCAATTCCTGGCCGTGGTTAACAACGATCGGTGATATTCTAAACTTGACTGCTCCCCTCGCATTGCCATCCCACATTGGCCAGGGTGGTGAAGTATGTTTAAACATCCACCCCCTCCATGACCGACATGGTCTGGAGGGTCCTTCATCCAGTGTGGATTGACAAATTTCTTTAAATTAACATGTTAATTTTATCATTACAGTATTGTTAAATTAATGGTGTTGAGTTGTTTTTAATGTTCAGCCTATTTGCGACACTCCATTCATAAATACAGTACATCCAAAACCGGCCATGTACCACCTCATATTTTAGATTCCCCATCTACGTGAAATGTAACCCTGCCGTTCCAAAAATGGAACGCTCATGCGTAATATAACCACCTTTCATTGACCACCTCCACTTATATCAACCACACCTTGGGCTTGAGAAAATTTACAAACTTATGTCGCCACCTTCCACTGCACGAGACACAACCAAAGTGGCAGCCTCTTGCAGCTGAACATTTTATCTAAACAGTTAAGTTATTGAGTTGGTGCTTTTCCACTTATGGAGAAATGTAACTTGACAACGCCAGACGCGATGGGAGTACCGAACCTCTGGTCAGAGCCGTGACTTTTGCCGAACTCGCCGAACATCCCAGCAGCAGCAGCGTTGGTTAAAAGTGAGCTCCCCCTGCACAGCGCGCGCGCGATGCGGAGGGGCATGACGCAACTCGCTCTCGCCTCCCTGGTGCACCCAGCCACCCGGCATTCCTGGGTGGCGCTTTCTCCTCGGGGCAGGCCGGACGTGCTGGGACTTGCACACCTCTCTGCCGCACCACCTCCGCCACTCCCACCCGCTCAGCACGTAGACGCACGCACAAACAAAAGACAAAGATCCCCCGTGTAGCCTTAACAGACTGTTGGGGCAAGTGCTGTTAGGTCGGCACGGAAGACGAGAGATGAGTGGCCAGCACCATGCCTGGCAGCTTTTGCCTCCCTAGTGGCAATGTTTACACACTGTACCAGGTACTCATTTGAGGTTGAGTCGACTTAGGGGAGACCTAGTACTGGTTCAGGCAATCGTCACTAGTTTTGGCCGTGAGTGGGAATCGAACTCGGGTCCCCGGGTTCAAAGCGCAGCGTGCTGACCGCTACACTCCGCACACAACAACCGCCATTCGCCACTAACTGATGGTGATGTCACCACGGTGCTTTTGCCAGGCTATGTGCGCTTTAAGTCCTAGCAAAATGCGCACACACTCACACACACACACGCGTGTTGCTCTTGCTTACGTTGAAACGTGCTGCACCGAAGGCTCATTTGTTGTGGTTCACCAGCGTCGCTCAAGCATATTCAGCCAGCTCTCTTCAGGTTGTTGAGAAATGAAGGGGTGGATGCGATTGTTTTCTTCTTGTCTGTGCGTTTTGGGCGGGTGTCTTTTTGTTGGTAGGGAGAGGTGATTGCAGTGGTTGGAGAACTGATGCGATGCCAGATACTTGGATTTGGTTCCCAGCCAAGCATATTAGTGGAAAATAGTATTCGGACCTGTTCTGGGCCTTCACGATATCAACTTGCCCATAAATGGGGACCCTGGTGTGGCGTGGAAAAACCGCAGCACTGGGTTCGGCTAAGCCGGCCAGGATTGGTGCGTCTTCACCATGCGTTTTTTTGCCGTGCGTTGCTTCCCTTAATAGGTGCTGCCTAAGCAACACTTTCCTCTGCGATCTGTAAAGGTAAATGTGTGAACCTTGTCTGCTTGACATGTCAGAATCTGAATATTTAATTATGCTGGAGGAATCCGATGAGCTATGAAGCCCTTTTTCACTGACCAGGAGGGGAAGGTCTGAGCGTTACAACAACAAACAATACAAAAATATGATAGGAGTGAAAAGTATAGGAAAGGTAAACAAATCGCTTAAAATATACAAATTAAACGAATTTTTTTTTATATTACCAAGTAAAGACCACTTAGGTATTAACTTATTTTTCAGAAGCAACCTGGCCACAAATGATAGCTTCATGAAGTGGCTTCTGTGGAAATGTATAGCAGCAAAATTATCTATATAATCTCAATTTGCACACAGTGGACAGTGGTGACGAAGTCTAACTTTACCATCTCACCTACCAGGGTTCGATACATGGCCAAAATACCAAGTAGTACGTGTTATCTGAACTTAACCTGGTCCTTTTTAGGATTTGAACCATCCTAAAATGCATGGCTGGTGTGGTCCGTGTGTCCCTTGCTGGTCATAATTGCTCATAAGGATAATTAGGGTGTCTCTATGTTTATGTATGCGAAAAAAAACTAATTCGATCAACAAAAAGTATTATTCATTATGTATAACTTTTGAACACCTCGGCAAATACGTGCATTAGGAGATGGAGTATTGGAAATTAGCTGGTGTGTGTAGGTGCTTGGTGGATTGTTGTGTAGCGGGTTTTAAAGAGATAGTGGTAGCTTGGGGAGGCCTTCATGCAGCAGTGGATTGACCATGGCTGGCGTTGTATAACCCTTCACAGTTTGGTTAGATCACCGTGAACACTGTCCAGTTATGACAATTGCATCTGTCCAGATCAGTCCCATCATGTTTGCCATCACTGCTCCATCTGCATCTCCCCCCACCCACCTCTCTCCACATCTTGCTCCCAAAGAAACCTTTGTCACTCCACGTTGCGAAGAAACTTACGATCCAGGGACAACTTTCGGCCTGTCACCGCGTTTGGAAAGCAACCAATAATCGGCGGCACATCTGTCTTTAACGTGAACCTCCTCCCAATATGTTTTGTTCTATTCTTGTTCACAGTTTTTTTTTCCCTTGTCAGCAGCAACACAAGTCCAGACGCCATCACCTACCCCTAAGGGCCTTATTAGCATGCTAATACGGGGGCTAAATCCCCTAATTAGGAGCCCGCAAGATACTTTGCTTTCACCAAATCCCTTCCTTTTCGGAGCAGCGCTGCTGCCGCTTTTGAGCGTGGCCCGTGTTCTGCCGAGGCCAAGGACAACAGCTGAACCTCGCCAAGCAGAGTCTCGTTGCGTCCGTCCGCCAGTGAGATTTAGAACGATGTTGGAGCACGGTGCCACCATGTGCTCGGCAATGAATGGCCGTGCGCTTGCGAGTCTTGTTTCGCGGTCGTGACGGGCGTGGATTTTGTCGTCATTTTGAGAATTATATTCAGCATATGCTCTGTTCGGGGTGTAATGATTCCCTGCCTATCCTAATTACATTCAAGAATCAAATCTATTTGTAACTCTGGTGAATGTAGCAGCCTCTATAGTGGCTGGAGGGGTCCATATTAACCCATTGAATACACAAATTGCAAAGCATTGTTTTTGATGCCACAGCACATTCATGTGTAACGTTTATTGTAAGACATAAAAAAAACTTTGCGAGCAGTTAAACATGAAGATATTTTTTTATGGCAATAAAGATTATTGTACGCTATTTAACACGGCGCATAAAATAAATGACGGCAATTTAATCGCACAGTTGGCCACAATCGAGACGTTGCTTTTCTGTATGCAGTGCTGGCTTTTTAAGCACCCTTGTCTGCGAACGCATGCATATGGTATTTGAAAGCGAAGAAAGCAAGATTTAAACGTGAGTGTGAATAATGCATGAGGGCCTCTTTGTTTAAGAGACAGCCAGTCGTACACTGTAAATTACTGCGGAGTTTTGCCTGAGCCTCGGCCCACAAGGCTAGCATGCGCCTACAGTCTTAAATGCAGCTGGCATATGCCGAGAAATATTAAACAGATTGAGCAGCGTTGACTACCAGCACTCAGCATATTGTGTCAAGAGTACATGAAGACTACAATGTAATTGCATGAGTAGTAATAACTTAAAAAATAGTACTTGGGCGCCCAGCCCGGTAATGATTTCTTGCTTATTGTTGCCGTAACAGAGTTTTGTTTGCAAGCCAATCTTACGGTGCGCATTTTCACGTTCTCGCTAAGCAGCATCAAGGTGTTGGCATCTCCGGTGCCTTGCTTGCTGGGAAAAAAAAGTCGGCGTTCTGAGTGGGCGAGTTGGTCCACACACACGTGTGGACCAACTCGTGTGCTGTACGGTGCTCGCATTATACTCTGGATTTAAGCGTAACCCTCAAACTCATGCAGATGTACGTAGATACAACATTTACCTTTGTCGTCCCCCTCTGCTGCGGTGGCGAGATGCGGTAGGTCGTGGGTTCGATCCCGACCCTGACGTCTGTATATATGGAGTTTGCTGGCTCCATCTCTCCATTTTCACGTGAATTTTTCTCCGGGTCTTCCGGTTTTTCCCTCGACATTTAGAAACGTGCCTTTCGAGTGTTTGGCTGCTATAAATGTCCACATGATAAGGCACTTCGTTGAGCTGTAATTTGTGGCCAGGTCGTTCAGGTATATCTCGCTGGGCCTCATGACCTTCAGGAGGAGTCCTGCTTGGAGTATATAACCACTTAGTGTTGTTTTGTTTTGTGTGAGAGGTAACTCGAGTGCCTGGAGAACTACTTTATTAAGAGGGAATGCTCAAACTCTACTCAGATGGGTTAACAACCCTGCTTTGTTGTGCTTCGTCCTACGGGCACCTTTTCATCGGTTATAGTTCTTTACTTTATAAAAGTAATTCCAGTGTTTGGTCTGGCCAAATGCACTTCATATGGCTTGTGACCAAGTTGCTTCTGATAAAGCCGTATAGCTCAGTGAACCTTACCTGGTAAAATAAACATTATACTCTTTGGTTCTTTCGGTAAAGTCACGTAGGTATAAAATAAATCACGACGTTTCGGGCGCAACACAAGCATCCGTCATCAGGTGGGAAAGCATGGTCTGCTGCTGAGGCAGACTATTGCGCCCGAAACGTCGTGATTTATTTTATTTTGTACCTACGTGACTTTACCGAAAGAACCAAAGAGTATGGATTTCTGCAGTCACGGAAGCTTCACATAAAAAATAAACATTATTTAGTTTGGTTTGTGTTGGATTTTTCGAAAGTTGTCCTTGTATGCAGTGTCCACTGTACAAGTGATGGATGACGACATTTCACCAATTCCACGCCAATTTAGCTTTTGGTGTCTGCATGCAAACTGAGGTGTAGTCCATAAGAACAGCTCTAAAGTTACGTCTCAAGCTTTTTTTTGCATATAATTCAATGAGGATGGATCTTACACCAGTAGACATGACATCACGGTTTCACATGTACTCTCTTGAGTACGTTCGAGTTATAATTGCCCGAGCAATGTCATTGGCTAAGTGAATTCCGTAGACCTGTCGGAAAGATACACTATGTTTTGGCCGGTGAAACTGACACTTACTCTCTGCCAGCCCTACGTAATTAAACTCCACAGGGATGTCCTTGACCGCATTATTTGCTCGCACTTTGGGGAATTGCCAAGGTAATTTCTCCTGGTCCCTGTAGGAGTATCACCTGGATTATTCTACGGGACGTTTATCGTATTCTGAAGAATCATCTCGTGGCAAGGCTCTGTGAAGTGTGCAAGCGCATATGCGCAATCGTTACGCAGCCACCAATTACCCCCCCCCCCCGCCGTGTCGTAATCTCCACGTTGCCTACGCCGTGTGCAGTATTCCAAGCGGCGCACACATGGTTAAACCTGCTGGGCTCGAAGGGACTGAGCATCGTCAGGTTTGTGTGCGTAAGGCCGACGGTAAACCCCACTGCCACATGCCGATCTTAGCTTCGCTGCCGTGCGTGTGTGCGCGCTGCGTGTCCGTTGGAGATTTGAGTCTGGCACAACATGAAGCAACCGTAGGTGTCACGCGCAAATAGCAGGTTCGTGCATTACTGCTTGCGTGGGAATTGTTGTGAAGCTGGAGGAACCGGTAACCATGGCGCGGCCCAAGTCAAGTAGCTAAAGTGGTGCTGTTAATGGAGGGGGCATGGCATTGAACACAAATTGTAGAGGGGCAGTTTCCAGTCGCCCCCCCCCCCCCATGTTTTACAAAGTATATCCTTACAGTTCTAGCAATACATTAATGCGCATTCTTCAGATTCAGCAGACACATCACATTGATGTATGCTGTGTGACGCGGCTACTAATCTGCGATATGCTGCAAAAAGGTGACAGGTTTTTCATCTAAATCTACGTTAATAGGTTTTGAGAACGTATGTGTGGTATGTGTGTATACACACACACATTCACTGCACACGGGCACCTATGCTACCAGTGTATTACTACACATTGTATATAAATACATACTGTGTGTATCCACGGCCGTGCATTTTGTCGGTACATATTTGCGTAAGCGTGCACGAGACGGTGAATCCGAAAGCATGACACTTGTAGAGTTTGCGCTGGGGGCGGGCGGGCGGGGGGGTGTAGTGAACTTGAGCTATCTGGCAGCAAAGAAACCTGAACCCAGGGGTAAACAATACTGAACGGGAGCCAATTTCATGCAGTCAGTTACCCAGAAGACGGATGGGCCCATTAGGGCGACCTGAGCTTGCGTTGTGCTTGGACAGAGGTCTTTTGTTAAATTTGGGAGATGCCACAGACTGGGCCATTTCCCTGCTGCACTAGCAAAGCTGCCTCCTGAATACAAGAAAATACCCCCCCCCCCCACGAATATCCTACAGGATTCCAAAAGTAATGTGGAATTTGTGATCACTTTGTGTTTTTAGTTTTGGGAATGCAGTGAAAATGTCTCACGACTCGTGTGTATGTGTGAATGTTTGTATTAATAAGTGCTCTCTAACAGCACTTGGCCCAACAGTTTGTTTAGGCTATATGGGGGACCTTTGTTTATGTGGAGTGGTATTATAGCGGTTAGCGCGCTGCGCTATGAACCTGGCGACCAGAGTTCGATTCTCGCTCACGGTCATCACCAGTGACGATTATCTGAACCGGTCCTGGGCCTCCCCTAGGTCGACTCAGTCTCAAATGCATAACTGGTGTGGTGTGTAACCATCACCACTGGGGAGACAAAGGCGGCCTGGCGTGGTGTTTGCCACCCACCCACTTGGGTGCCGTGCCGGCTTTCATAAGTGCTCGCTAACAGCACTTGCCCCAACAATCTGTGCAGGCTATATGGAGGATCTTTGTCTTTGTATTACCTAGCTTGCTGTCAGTTCTCACATCACTCGGTCGATTTTTCTGAAAGTTGGTGGTTCGGTTCCTGCAGCTGCGCGTTATATTTCTACAGGGATTTACCAAGCGTTTCTCAATCGCTTATGAACTGGACTTCAAAGAGCATGTGACATCATTAATTGTGAGCGCAGCACCATTGTAAGCCAACGTCCTGGCCCAAGTATTCTCTGTTGGCCTTTCCAATTCCTCGTGAAGGAAGAGAATACCGAAATACACATATATATACTGTTCACGTGAAAACAATCACGTTTGTAGTTTTTATGAATGGTTTCTTGTAAATGTAGACTTACCGGCTAATGGCAGAGCAACAATGCTCATTGTTGCAGCTGACGTCAGTGTGGGACATGCACTTCAAATGACAAGATGCGCGCTTCCGGACAATGCAATGCCTTGGGAACAATACGATGGGAGAAACGCTCGGGTGTGAGACCGTGCCGCGCCCCGGCCGTAAGCCTTTTGGGGGCGATCCGATAGACGAGCTGGTACTGTCGTGGGCTTGTATGGCCACCACACCTTCTCAGTGGTTGGGATGTTTTTATGGTAGGTGTAACACACACAAAAAAGGCCAAACATCCCCCGTATAGCCTTAACGGACGGACTGTTGGGGAAAGTGCAGTTAGCGAGCACCTTTTGAAGGCCGGAACGACACACGAGGGGGTGGGTGGCCAGCATCACGCCCGACCGCCTTTGTCTCCCTAGTGGCGATGTTTAAGCACCCCACCAAATACTCTTTTGAGGCTGAGTCGACCTAGGGGAGACCCAGGACCGGTTCAAATAATTGTCACTGGTGTTGACCGTGAGCGGGAATTGAACTCGTGTCACCGGGTTCATAGCGCAGTGTGCTAACCACTACACTACCGCTCCCCACAACGCGTAACACACGCGCACACACACACATACATGTATGTAGCGAGGCGCCTGTTTTCCTGGCTCTGCCTGCGGCGCTCTCCCTGCTCGGTTTCTTACCCCAACTTCAAAAATGCGTCTCTCTCGCTCTCTCACTGGTGCAGCCGAGTGGCATTTTCGCTGCGAGGGTCCGTCTCGTGAACAGTCAAATTAGTCAGTTTTCAGACTTTGGATAATTGTAAATTGCGCCCCTCGTTGCCTGTTGTCACAGCTGTCAGCCGCGTAGCTCTTCATTAAACAGCTCGCTGCTGATTTGCCTATAGCGTGCACGGCTATTGCAACATCCAGCTGTTTGGCTGGGTTAAAACCCCTCTCTGCCTGTCGATCAATGCACAACTTGCAGCCAGCCATCCATCGACTTATGGGTTGTGTTCCATAGTACAGTTTGGACAAACAGCTTCAAGTTAAGACTCGGTGTTTCAATTATAATTACAGACAAATGGATGGCTTGTATGACGAGGTAAATTTCCATTTCGAACCGAAGTGTCATTTTCAAGGGATGAATGTTATTGCTGTGCTTAGTTTTTGTTAATTGATTGTACAACACGAGGACTAATCATGATGGCATAGCACACAGGGTAAACAACTGGACCGATGGTGGCACATGAATAGTGAGAGTAAATTAAGGTAAACAATCGTAGCCAAGCGAGAGAGGGCAGTAGTTTTACGAGCTTTACCCTATACATGCATAGAGGATGGCTTGTAAAAGATATTATACAATTGCAAGGGCTACTGAGTTTGCTGACCTGATCGTTTTTCATCCACATTTGTAATGAAAGTCTACTGTACACCAAATGCTATGTCGAGTTGGTTAATTGGCATGAAGTTCAAGTGCATTTTCATTGCCACATTTTGATATTGGCCATGCAATATGAGAGACAATTGAGGCTGTGAACAACAATCTCTTGCCAGAGAACTTGGTTCCAGAAGCAAGTACGTCTGGAACGCTCTTCCTTCCGATATTAAGAAGCCACTGGAGCTGTGCATCATTTAAATTTTTTTGAAAACTCATTTCTTCAGAACTGCTTTTTGTGTTTAGTTTGTTGTCCTTCCCCGCACCTCCGATTTAGCACGGTTGGCTACGTACGGTAAGAGATAGAAACTCGATGTACATACATGCAGTTCAAACGGTACAAAAATGCAAAAAAACGATGTGTAAAATTATTCTTTGGTTCTTTCGGTAAAGTCACGTATAAAGATAAAATAATAAATTAAATAATAGCATACAACGTTTCGATTGCAACACAAGCAATCATCATCAGGTATAAATGAAATAGCAACAAAAAAATCTAACCAGAAAACTATAGACAGACATATAAGCAGACCGATATCACCAAGATACATAGAGAGAGTAACACAGGTACAGAGAGGGGGATCGTCTCTGTGTGGTGGCCTTAAATAGACAGACTTTACCGAAAGAACCAAAGAATAATTCCTGCAGTCACGAAAGCTCCAAAATTAAGATGTGTAAAATTCCTTGAATAAACACTTCAATTATTTGCAGTATCAGTTAAAACGTAAATAACAAGAAGACTAAAATGACGTAGAAGATGGTGATCAAAAGCATTGCCGTTAAAATTGTCCAAATGTCGTCATCAGGGTTCATAAATCGCGGATGAAGACAACAAATGATGCTGCATTACAGGTGATAGTACTCTGACGGATAGTATTGTCTGATCTTCCATTATTTGGGGTTAACGCCTCCATGATCTTGGGGAAATAATTTGAACAGCGGACGTCATCTACATTGGTAACTGACGTGAAAATCCACGACGACAAGAAGCCCCCTCTTACTGGGAAGTGAAAAAAAAACAACCTCCGTTGTAGAGGATTAAACGATTTAGGCTTTCCGCACTTTACCACGGTGTGCTGCTACATCTTGATACACTGCCGCAGCGCTGCGCGCAAATTAACCCAGCTGGTCTGGCGTCCAAGGTGGCAGTCATAGGCAGGTCTGCGTGTGTGCTCTTGAATATGCTTCTCTGTTACATGTGTGTGTGTGGGGAGCGGTAGTGCAGCGGTTAGTGCTCTGCGCTACAAACCCGACGACCAGAGTTCGATTCCTGCTCACGGCGAACACCAAGTCAACTCTGCTTCAAATCAGTACCTGGTGCGGCGTGTTAACATCACCACTGGGGAGACACGGTGGACCGGCGTGGTTCTGGCCACCCACTCCCTCATTTGCCGTTCCAGATTTCATAGGTGCTCGCTAACAGCACTTTCACCAACAGTCTGTTCAGGCTATACAAGGCATCTTCTTTTGTGTCCTCAAGCATGCCTGAGTGTTGCAAACTTTGGTGCGTCTGTGCGAGTGGACGGCTGTGCGTTTCGCCGGGTGGTGTTTGCGTGTTTTCCAGTGCGTCTGCTTGCTTGTAACACATTGTTGTTACCGTCCAATTTAAGGCCCTTTCATCTGCTTAACCTTTCCCACTATCGCACGTCATGAACGGGCACAAAAAGGTCATGCAATTGTTGCCTATTGTAAGTATGGCATTTTTTTTTTGTTACACTGTGGGAAAATAACTTGTCGTATAATGCTCCAATGTGCAAATAGGATTTGAACCAGAGAGAATCATGGATGCAGTCCTACTACCTCGTTTGTTGTTGTTTTGCGGTTGGCTACGTACGGTGCGAGAGAAGTTCTGTATGCATACCTATGTATGTCCACCAAAGCGTAGCATATCTCATCTGCTGCCGTTTGCAGTTACCGTACGTAGATTAATTTTAATTCACAAACCTTTATTTGCGTGAGACACAGATATTGAAATATACATTGTTTAGCCCGTGTTTATAAGTCACAAGGAGTCGCCATGTAAAATGCACGGCACCTTAAATACGAGGCGGATGCACTCCCAACATCGGCGTGTATAATTTTGCGTGAAGGATTACGCCAATGCGGGAACCACTTTTTTTCCACTTGTGACCTCGTAACCCAGTTCTCGGCATGTCATGCGATCATCAACTATGTGTAGCAAACCCCCTTTGCTTTTTCTATTAATGTCACGGAAATTGTGCGTAATAACAAATGTAACTTTCCCCAGCTTATGCTGAAACCTTGTAAAACGCAACTGTGTCTGCCTTTGCCCCCCACCCCCCCTCCAAAAACACACCAGTAGTGAGATATTAAATACCTCCTTTCCCAGGCCGTTCTCAATCACGGGTTTGTAGCGCTTTGCATGTATGTGTATGTTGGGTGCCGCGGTAGCGAGATATTAATTGCCTTGCCGGGTATACAAGTAGTTTGTGGGTTCGATCCTGACCTCGACGCCTGTGTATGTAGAGTTTGCACGTTCTCCCTGTGGTCTCGTGGATTTTTCTCCAGGTTCTTTGGGTGTTTCCATCTACATTTATAAACGTGCATTTAGAGTATTTTGGCTCCTCTACATTTCCACACGATGATAAGCCACTTCGTTGAGCTATCGTGTGTGGCCAGGTCACTTAGGAAATAGAGCTATGCAGCTCGGTGGGCCATACCTGGTAATATAGAAATAGTTTAATAAAACATTTTTATGTAGAACTTCTTTCGCGCCGTACGTAGCCAACCATGCTCATCGGAGGTGCTTTGCGAGTTCTGCGAGGACACTCGAGTCTTGCGTCTACTTCAAGTTTCAAGTTCATTTATTAGGTGTAGCCCTGTGAGCCATTCGGCTCTTGAATCGGGTGCAACCGCAACAAACATCTTAAAGTGAATACTTGACACCAAGAGCGCAAATGGAATAAATTTGTAATTCGGACCAACTGCAATACTTTTCTTTTTTTACAATTTCTCAATACACTCTCTATTAAAATGTTCGGCGCTTGAGTTATATTTTTTAATAATCAGTTGGGGGGGGGGGAGAGAGATATTTACTTAAAAGTTAAGAATACAAATTTTGGCAGTCTAGTGTTTGATTAAAGAGCAAGAAAATAAACGAAAAGAACTATGTATAGTCGACAGGTTTTTGAGTGATTTGACTAGCAACACGGGTAACACGTTTGTTCAGTTCTAAGTGAAAAAAGAAAAAACACCCCAGCATGTCTTTGTCCCTTGATACAATCAGCAGAATATCTTGAGTTTGGTTTCCTTCTTGGATGTGGCTCTCTTAATGTTTTATATTCGAAGAGAGAAAATGAATGCGCGGCTGTGCCTATGAGTTTGTGTGTACTCGTGCGCATATTCGTACGTGTCTTGTGGATACATTTTCAACAAACCCAAGTTGTACTCACGAGAAGGTCGCCACTGTCGTGCCGGGTTGTACTGTTTCTTGTTTGGTATGATGCCTGACGTTTCGCAACACTTGGAGTGAAATGTCTGACAAGAGGCAATTTGGGTGAGTATTCGGTGGGTGCTCTTTTCTGTCAGCAGTTGTGAGCCAGTTTTGGAATCTCCACATTCCTATGACAGAGGCCGAATTTATATAGAGTGCATTGGCATATATCATGCTTGTATGACAGGCCAACTGTAAACAATGGGTTAACATTTATGAGACACTGCTGGAATTTCTAAAACACAGTAAATTACATATTCTTTGGGTCTTTCGGTAAAGTCACGTAGATAGAATATGAATTCCTGCAGTCACGAAAGCTTTAAGTCAACAGTAAATTACATTGATGAGACATTTTCCCCGGAGGTTTTAAGACCCGTCGCTTCAGGGGAGGGGGAGGGGGGGCGGTTGGCACGCTTCTCCAGAGATGTCCCTGTCCATCTGTGCAGCTGTTCCGGAGCGTGTCGGCAGCCTGGCAGAGCCACTGCGCGGCAGAGGTCGCAAACGGGTACCCGTACCCGGCCGTACCCGTACCCTACCCGTACCCGGCGGGTACGTGTAGGGTACGGGTATCGGGTACCCGATTGCAACCTCTGGGATGAAGCCATGTTGCAGGCGCGGGTGGGTTGATTCTAGGAACTTGAATTGTGAGAAGAGACAAGACGTTGGGAAATGAGTGACAAACAGTTACTCACCAGTGACTCACGGTCTACCAGTACCCGTACCCGGCCGCACCAGGGTCGCAAACGGGTACCCGTACCCGGCCGGGTACGGGTAGCTGGGTATCGGGTAGGGTACGGGTATCGGGTACCCGGTTGCGACCTCTGCTGCGCGTTCGAGGGCTCCCCCACTACCGAGCGATGCTTGCGTGTGATTAAACCTGCACGCCACCCGTCGCACGAGTTTGCCCCCATCGAAGGAGGAGATACAAAACAAGTGGTGCTCTATAAGGAGTCCTCTCCATAATTGGATTTATCGGATTGCTGACAGACATGTAACAAGGGTCGTGTATGTTTATGCGGGACTAGGTAGTAAATGCAAAGGGTGACACCCTTCTAAACGATAGCTCGTTTATCTGTGTTTTGTGTGTGGGTGTTTGCATCTGGGGACCAGTGGTCCAGTTGATATCACATTGCTCAAAAAACCCACTGACCTGAAATTGAATTGCCCATCACCGCTAGTAGATGAACCGGTTCTGGGCCTCCTCTAGGTTGACTAGGCCTTAAGTGCCTGTTATGTGTAAACATCATCAATGGGGAGACGAAGGTGGCCAAGCATGGGGCTATCCACAACATCCCCTTATGCTGTTGCAAATCTCACAGGTGCTCGCGAATAGCATTTGCTCCTGAAAGTGTTTTTTTTTGTACAACGGAGTTTTACATATGCGCGTGCATGCGCGATACATACATACTTACATGTGCCTGCATGTGGCTAAGTTCTGCAAGCTAAGTCCATTGTGTTTGTGGAGATGAATGTGGGGAGGCAGGGTTTTGAGCGACTTACCAAGACCATTGTGTCAATGAACTCCCAAGCAGCCTGATGGTATCCATGAGCACACAAAGGGGCCTGCATGAGATTCAGTTTCGGAGGAAGGAGAGCTGGTGTCGGATTCAAGACATTAAACCAGCCGCTTAGCTCACCCCTCCGTGTTCCCGTGTTGGCACTTGCTCGCAGTGCAGACCTTATTTATACTCCTCACTGTGTGGGCAGTGGGAGGGCTCGTGTTGTTTTATTTTAAAAAAATGTACATTTTAAAGGAGCTATTATAGTGCACGTGTAAGTTCATGAAAGTGAAGTAGTGTAGTAATAATGATTAAAATTTCTTATTGAATTTATAAAAAACAAACCTCTGTGTTCACGTAAATTATTCATTCATATCCTGTATGTCCATCATAATCATCAGATGAATGCACCGAATTCCTCCTCCAGCATTGTATTGATTTTGTACATGTTTTATCATAATTAACTTTTTTAGAGCTTTGGCCCCTTGAACATGCCAAAGAATCCCACCAAGTCTTAGTTTTAAACGTTAGCGTTCCGATCTTTGAAAGTCCGATTTCAGATTTCGGCGAGCTTTAGAAACGACGACAGGACGCGCGAACGGATGGGACGCACAAGAACCCAGGTCACGTACGGAGAGATTAACCCACACGGCGGCACCACCCTCGCCGGGCTTCTGACCCGGAAGGTGACAGGGTCTCAATGGGCGACGCCATTTCAGACGAAGGCGCCCTTGCTGGAATCAGCAGGAGCTGATGTATCTCGCTGAGAGCACCGGCTCCGCAAGCCCGTCCCGCACAAACGCGACACAAGTTCCCACTGTGCGCCGCCGCTGCGTTTCCTCCCCGGGGCCTCCCGTCCGCGTTTTTTCGTCGCATTATGCGCCGCCTTTGCCGCTTGGCAGACGCGCTTTGTTGAGACGCCCGCCGTTTCCAAATCAATGCCCCCCCCCCCCTTTGAGGATGATTGGCGTTCTTGACAGTTTGGCTTTCACTGTGCATTTGTGAATGCAGGTGCCTTAAGAGACGCATTGTAATTTTTTTCCCTTCGTCTCTTTTTTTTATTATTTACTTTATTTAATTTCCTTTTTTTTTCGAGCTTGCAGCCATTCAAGTTTGCTTCTTTTTGTAGCAAGGCTTCTCAGTGAGCAGTGGAAGCCGATGCTACTGTTTTCAGCGCATATATATTAGCATGGATGCATGTGATTCCACTTTAGTGCATATCGAGTAACCACAGTCTGCTTACGTGCATATACCATATTGTTGGTTTCATTTTTCTCCCCCCTGTTTAAGGCCTTTTACATCTTATTAATGGTCCATATGATGTGTCATTAGCATTATTGTCCATGATGTGTGTGTTCTTCTCTCGCAATACTTCCAAAACTGTCATTCTTCTTTGTGCACTTTCAATATTTTTATTTTATTTACTAAACTAAAACTACTAAACAGCAATTTTTTTTATTTTAGCAGGTCAGGCCCACTTGAGCTATAGATCTCTGTTTCAGAAGCAACCTGGCCACCACAAATGACAGCTTGACAAATTGGCTCATCAAGTGGAAATTTATAGCAGCCAAATACTCTTAAGCACATTTTTCTAAATGCTTAGAGTTGGGGTCCGCTCAGACTGGACATCTGTGAAAAAGAGCTGAATAGCTCATCGGTTAACTAGAGGATAAATAACGATTCTGGTTCTGAAATCTTTTTGCTTCTTTAGCGAACATTTCCACAACTTTGCTCATTATAATCTTGAGCCCAAATTTGCATACTTAATGTGAATGAACATGCAATTATTTTATTAACTTAAATATAGTCAAAATAATAATTAACGTCCCGTAACTTTAGTAAAAAATGCAGTATTCATGTTGAGTTTTTGTTATTTGTGCTTGTGCACTACTGCCAAAGCATGTATTGGTCACTGCATTGAACGCTGTCAGATGCACTTCTAAGGCTGTCTGGAACGCTCTTCCTTCCAATGTTAGGAAGCCACTGGAGCGATGCCCGTTTAAATCTAGATTGAAAACTAATTTCTTTAGAACTGCTTTTTGTAATGTAGTTTGTCCTTTCCCCGCGCCTCCGATAAGCACGGTACGTATGGTGCGAAAGACGTTCAACATACACACATACGTACATTGCGGGATAATTCGTTTTACGTGCTTAAAAGCAATCGGCTGATTTGTTGTGTTAACTTGCTGGGGTGAGGCATTAAATCTAAGCTGGTTCACATGCAGTTTTGCCACACTTAATGTGCACATTAATATTTGATGAGCAGAATAATTTACATCCCGTTGTGGATCCACTGCCGGATGAAGGTCGTTCATGTATCGATCACGGGGGCTGTTTGACCATACTTCACCACACTGGTCGGTGCATGTTGGTGGCGGTACTGTATGTGCCCAGGACCGGTTCAGATATCACTCGGGAATTAACCTGTGGCCGGTGATTGAACTCGGATCACTGGGTTCGTAGTGCTCCCTCACAGTATTTAGCCGTGACATTTTTTAAAATTTTAGATGCATCTGACTGGAAATATTGTTTTTTGCCCATATTTCACCACTCGTTATGTTTGTCGGAGAAGTGGAGGAGGAGGGTACCAGGGGGAGCGTGGTGGGAGTTGGAGGCGGGTACCATGACCATTTTAGATTTTGCTCGTCCAGGCGCTGATAACAGGTACACGAACCTCTGCACCACCGATTGCCCTCAGCCCTAGTGTGTGCATAAGTAATTATCCAGGATACAGGATAGTGTCGGTGAAACTGTACCATGACTGATGTCAGCTTAGCTTTCATAAGAGTCCTGGGTGGCTGAAGGTCAATAGCCCGGACCAATACACCCCTGACTGTAGGGAGCTCAAATTTCTGCTGGTCCTGGCAAAACCCCTCGCGCTCATTCACTGATTCATTCATTCATAATCTGTTTGCCAGGCTTGCTTTCTTAACTCCCATTCTAAGTTTGACTACGATATATCCTTTGCAGCTTGCTGCAAGCACCTAATTCTTTTTTTATGCTGACAAGTGAATATTTGAAATAATAATAATCATTCGTTATTTATTCAGGACATTCTAAACTGAGGCTTGGAAGTATTTTCTGATTGATGTGTTTATTTCCATAATGTTTATTTTCTGTATGTGGGTATGTGTGTGTGTGGGGAGCGCCAATGTAGCGGTTCGCTCGCTGCGCTACGAACCCGGCGACCCGAGTTCGATTCCCGTTTACGGCCAACACCAGTGACGATTATCTGAACCGATCCTGGGCCTCCACTAGGTCGATTCAGCCTCAAATGAGTACCTGGTGCGGTGTGTAGTAAACATCGCCACTGTGGAGATGAAAAGGCGGCCGGGCGTGGTGCTGGGCACCCACCCCCTCGTGTTCCGTGCCGGCCTTCACAGGTGCTCGCTAACAGCGCTTGCCCCTACAGTCTGTTGTTAGGGCTATGGGGGGGGGTCTTGTGGGGAGAGGTGGGTGGGGAACTAAACACTCAAAATCTACAGACATGTCAGCAGCCTGCTTGCTGTGCTGCTTTATATAACGGCAACCGATTGGTATCAGTTATGTCGCAATATCCGACTGGTGAATTAGCTCATGTCTCAAAGTAGCAGTTTTATAAATCATGTCGTGTTGATTTTGTAAATTTCACGTTCTTGAGATGTAAATCTGAAAGGTTTGCTATTGTTAAACCAAGTGTATTATTGTGCATTGGCCAAATCACCCAAACTGTGACCGATCTCATTACATCTCAGGAGCTAAGCAGGGTTAGGATAGTGTGGATATCCTCGTAAGGTGACCGTTATGCATACAACAGGGTGTCGTAGGCTGTTTGTGATGCTTTTGTCAACAGGGAACATTGCAGAACAATCTGCACTGACCAGGAGAGTGAAGTATGGTCAAATCAGCCCAACGACTTGCATTGCATGGGGAGGCCCTAATTCAGGAGTTCGCATCTGTGAAAACAAGTTTTTTAGCTCATCTGATTCCTCCAGTCTCAACAAATATTCTGAGGAGTGGATTGATAAAGGGTCAAGCTGTACACGTTTGATCTGTTTTATATAGGACGCCTTCTAGCCCTGCAGGCATGTGTCTTGCGTACATAATCTGCACATGATCCACTGACTCCCCCTCCCACCCCCAGTTTGACAGATTACTGGCATGAACCACCACCATCGCCACCGCAGGGTGCTGCCACGCGTGGTGTGTGATTGTGAGCGCACTGGACTTGCAATCACAGCCGCTGGTTCAGGTCTCAGTTTCTTAAATCCCCCCCCCCGTCTCTCTTGTTACATCCAGCAGTATACATTGGTGCGTATTGTGGGGTAAAGTGTGGGCAGGTACTCCGAGCTCTTTCAAGATGTCTGGCCCAAATATCATCAAGAGGGACTCTCTGGGACCCACCTCACCAGCAGTGGCAAGAGCTGTCACCACCGTCACCACACCCAAGATTTTCTATATTCGCATCGGGGTGTATTATTCTCCTCTGTGCAAAAGCGCCTGTGTGGCGACGGCGGAGCACGTACCGTATCGGCCGAAGCAGAACTGGTCTTGATAAAGGGCTTGAGGGACTTAATGCCACGAAATGCCTGCCAGCGTGCGTGTGAATCATTTACAGTGCGCGTGCATGCCCTGCCATCAATAATTTGCCTGCTACTCGCTTCGCATATTTTCTTTGGTCGGCTCGAGCTGATTGGTTGGTGGCAAAGGTGGTGCCAGAATCGAATTAAGGGTCGGGGGGGGGGGTTCTGTCAGTGGCCTGGAATCCTGCGGCAAAAGGTGCAAATGTGACTGACGCTTGAGTGGATGGCAGTTTGAAGTGGGGCGGGGGAAGATGTGTGGCAAGAATATAGCTGACACTTTATTGAGAGTGTGCCATTCAAAACAGCTGGGGGTTATCATTCTGATCCCACCTGTTTTATCAATCATTTTGTCATTCACTTCATCGTCACCATCATACCGTGTCTATCCACTGGTGGATGCAAAGCCTCCCCACGCCATCATTATCATAATTATCCCTCACGCTTGTGATGAAACAATCCAGTTCAATCTTGCACATTATCTGCCCTCTCCTCGATTGTCGTACTTTTGGGCACATTCTCTCCTTTGGCTGCCATGCTGTCACAAACTTCACCCATCGGCCATCATCCCTGTCAGTGATGATGCGTCCTGCCCTAGCCCACTGACTGCATTTCAAGTCAATAAGATGTCACTAATTTGCATTTGTTTCCTCATCCGTGTGTTCCTCTCATCTGTCTCTTGGAGTAATTTCAAGCATGCAGCAGTGCGTGCCTCTTTGCACTTTTTCAGCTTTTTGTTCCATATTCTTTTATTTTTAGGATCCGTGTTATATTGCATGAGTCGACAGATACCACCAAAGACAAAGACCCGCTGTATAGCCTTCAATAGACAGTTGGGTCAAGTGCTGTTAGCGAGCACCTATTAAGGCCGGAACGGTACACGAGGGGGTGGGTGGCCAGCATCACGCCCTTTGTTCTCCCCAGTGGCGATGTTTACACAGCGCACCAGGTATTCATTTGAGGCTGAGTCGACCTAGGGCAGGCCCAGGACCGATTCAGATAATCGTCACTGGTGTTGGCCGTGAGCTAGAATCGAACCCAGGTCGCCGGGTTCGTAGCGCTAACCGCGACACTACCGCTCCCCATCTACAGACGTCATGATACACACACCTAGGCTCTGCTAGCCTGTGTGCGTTTGTTGTGTGTTCACTTAACACAACCTATGTTGGTGAATAGCATCAAACAAATATTTATTTTACATTGTGCTATGGTTGAAAAAGTTATTCGCCAAGCACAATGCTACGTTTCATTTCATCACCCAATATAGTTTCCCAAATGTATACTCCACCTTATTTTTTGTTATCTTCATACACCGCTGTTCAGGGAAACTTTCTGATTTTAAAATTGGATTGATTTTGTCCGAAAGGAAAAAAAAACTAAATCCTTGTTTTCCTGCTCCAGTGAGCAATGGGTCGGCACCCATCCTACTGTATTACATTTACACAGTTGTTTTTAGATTCGCGTGCGTTTCAGTCGTGGCCATTAAATACCTCGTTTGTGACTTGTGCAATATTCCTTAAGGACCCTGCACTCGTTCTCTGCAATGTCGATGTTGTTGCTGCTGCTGTGCTCACGCACCACCCACGGACGTCCCTTGTAATATAGCTGGGCAACTGGCGAAACGCGACCATTATCTGTATCACAAATAAAATAAACTTTAACCTTTAAACATCTCTTGTTTGTGGCCCTTAGCCATTGTTGTAAGTCTCATGCCGCCTTGTTGGTGCCAAGCCAAAATGATCTTAAAATACAAATATACCATTGAGTCATAACTGGGTGGGCCATCATACTTAAGACAATTTTGCTTACGGGTTTATAAAATTTGCTTTTACGTTAACAATCGTCAAAAAAAATATCTTCTTGTGCTTCGAACAAGCGTGCATGCTCATCTGCACTGCTAGACCCTGAGTTGGTGGAATAAATTCCACATTCCTATGGTGGTGGCCAGTTCCCCATAGGATGTGAACACTCTTGGCTCCTCGCAAAGTGTGGTATTCAAAGTGGATCTCTGGCCGCGACTCCCCCCCCCGCCTCAACCCAGGATTTGAACTTATACATATCCTGCCGTGAGTACATACAGCGCTCTAATCACAGTGCCACTGAATTTTGTGCCACAGGGCAAATCTGAAACCCTGCAATCGCATATGGTTTTTCAAAACCCTTGCAGGGGCTGTAATCGTTGATTGGGTTCTTAACAACTTGGACTTAGATATAATCACTCGCCGTATGAGCAAGGCTATGGCTATGCTCCATAAGCCTGCCCATACAGTTTTTCGGTTTAACTGCAGTTGAGCACGCAGTCAACACACACGTGCACACCAAAGGGTATATAATCATAATGACAGCCTCTCTCTGTCTACTGCTGCTGGATGAACTCCTCTTACCAGGTCATTCATGGAGGTTGTTTGACCACAAGTCACCACGCTAGTCACCTTGATTTGGTGAAGAAGCAATATGATATAACATCTGTGTGAAAGAGCTTCATAACTCATCGAATTTCTCCAGCCTAAATAAAGATTCTAATTGTGATACAATATTTGCATACATTAATAATTGATGATTTAGCATGGCAAAATATGCTCAAACCACTGCCATGACTCGCACGGCATGGAGAGGCCCTCATCCAGCAGCAATGGATTCACAAAAGGACTACGTGTACACAATGAGCAACGAACAACAGCAGGTAAAGAACAGTTCTGGCTGTGGAGGAGAGTTGGCCTGGCCACACTGCGAGGCATTGCAACAGCTTGTGGATTTCGAGATAATTTTGTGAAGATGCCACGGGCTGCTGTTGCCTTGCAGATTCCCACTGCTCAAGGCAGGCTTGAGCTGCATCTCCGCTCATGAGCCGGTTCGTTGCTGTGCTTGCCGTGGCTTGCTTTACAGTCAAAAGCGCATTTTCCCAGGGGTCTTCGCCGGCGAATCAATTAAGTCCCGCGCAGGATTTTATTGGCTCTTTGACAGCGATTGCTATCTAATATTGATCGATCGTGGAATAATTCTACCAAATTATCTGCTTGCTTGCCTACTAACTACATACCCTACGTGGTATAAAACTATGCATTGCTTAATCGATTTTAAATAAGAGGTACACAAATTTAATTGGTAATTGAAAAGAAAATATTTACAATTTGGGGGCCTGTGATTTGAGTCAAGAGACCGATATTTGATTCTTGTCTAATTTTTTGCTGTTGCCGTTTTGTAGAGTGTTTGTGCCTTGAAATATTATGTAATCCTAGCATAAAACTTGCACATAATTTGTATAAGCTGTGGAAGTTATGAATTAATAGATTCACCGGATGGATGTATCACAACTCCTTTACACGTTAACTATTTTAAAAAGAACATTGGGGTAATGCCCATGGCGATTGGTACCTCTGAGACAATTATGTCAATTCCATATTCCTATATGTAAATATATTGATAATTTGCTATCTAGGAACGGCATTCGGTTGTTTGACGCATAATATAATTTAATCACCGCATGTGTCATTCATACCTTCTTTATAAGCAGCTAAATAGATGCATGGATTTTTTGCTTTGTTTTGACTGGATTAAATTGCGCGCAAAATCTTTTAAATCTCAACCCCGGACTAATGCAATAATGTTTTACGTCCCCCACAATGTTTCCATTACAAGTATCTACACTTGCGTGCATGCACACGTGAAATAAATGAGGTGAAATAAATGCCCATTTTGTTTCAACTTTCTTTTGCGCTCCGCAGTCCCGTCCGACACGGAGTTTTTTTTTAGTGCCAGTCGCTGAAACCTGACTCCACGCTAATTCACTGTAGGCTGCCGCTCCCTGAAAAGAATAAGCTGTCCCTTCCCATCGCCCCTACCCCCCACCACCGCCTGCTTCCTCCTCGACCCACAAACCCTGGCTCCAGCAAAACAGGTCCCCCCCCTCCTCCTCACTCCAATCCCTTCAATCGCAAGCCCCCCTTCTCTCCCCCTCGTGCACACACTCTCACACACACGCACACACACGCACACACTCGCGCACACACTCTCACACACACGCACACACTCTCACACACACGCACACCTCCCTCTCTCAACCCCCTCTCCCATCTCTCTCTCTCCCTCTGGCCCGCAAGCACAACAAAGGGCCCTGTGTGTGTGTCTGTCCGTCGCCCTGTCCTGCCTGTCAATCGGTGATGGGGGGGGGCTCACAACACCAGCAAGTCTGCCTGCCGGCTACAACCCAAGATCTCTTTTCACTGCTCGGGCTACTGGGGTGGGGGGATGGGGGGTGTTCGTGTGCCCGGGCCCCGGTATTTGTCAATACGGGATTAAGCACATCATTACAGGGGGAGTTCAAGCTTTCGCCCATTTGGCCAGCCTGTTATATGGGAGTCTAGTGTCCTCTCCATCGGGCAGGTAAAATAGTACTCGTGAAGCGAATTATATATATATCTCCATTGTGTGTTCTGGTTGTTTATGGTTGTTGTTGTTGTTTAGGCATGGATGTCCAGATGTTTCTTTTCACTTGCTTGGGAGGTTCTTAAGTATGTATGTTGAACTCCTTTCACACTGTGTGTAGCCAACTGTGCTAATTGAAGTTGGGTGGTAAGGGCAACAAATGAAACACCAAAAGCAGTAGTAACGAAATGAGTTTTCAATATAGATTTAAAAGTGCATAGCGCCAGTGGCTTCCTAACGTCAGACGGAAGAGCGTTCCAGACGGCTGCAGAAGCGCATCAGAAAGCGTGCAACGCAGCGACCGTCTTTACAGGGAATGAAGTTCCGAGCACTTTGAGCAAAAACTTGAAACCTCTTGTGGAACTGAAGCCCACCCCCCCTCCTGCCAGCTCTCGTGATTTAATATGCTCACTTAATTAATTTGCTTAAATTCCATTCGCTGGAATAACAATCTATAATGTGCAAATTGTGTGTTATCTATTTGCTGCCCTGCTTTCTATGGGCATCTTGTTTCCGTCCATAGAAAGAAAGTATTGTTGTTTTTTTTGGACGATACTGTGCAAAGAAATTGGGGAGGTTTTTCCAAGTCATTCCAAGTAGTGTGCAAGTATGAGTCCCAGGTCTGCCCAAGTGAGACCCAGGTCAGGGAGAGAGGCAAACTCATTTGCTGCCACTGAGCAAAATCGGGGAGTGAAACGTGTACCTGTCAGACGTTGTAGAATAAATATACCAACCGCCATGCCAACCGCAGACCAGCAGACATAATCGTGCGTGCATGCGTGGGTGCGTGCACGCGTGGGTGCGTGGATATTACCGCAGAGGGAAGCGTCGTTGATTTTGACAGTCAGAAAGGGATGAACTCGGCTAACTGCCGCCACAGCGCTGGGAGGTCCTGGACACAAAAAAAAATGCGCGCGCCCTTAAGTCTTAGCCTGTGTTGCTTTGAGCCGAATGCAGGAGCAGGTGTGGCGTTGACAGATGAACAGTCGTCTGTACATAACTTCATGCACAGTGCGATACCAATTCATGCTTCTTTGATCTGCACTTAAACTGTAAGGAGATATAGTCAGAACTTTTTTTATCTTATTTATTTCAAACGTTTTTTTTCTTCCAATTCTTTCCGTCTCCTTTTTTCATTCTCACCGCATGTCCTAGTCTGTACAGTGTTGCAGCTCGGCTGCATCGCTGACTGATTACCGAATGAGCAAGCAAAGGGACTCTGGCCAACAATGACAAATGCATTATCATGACGATGCTCGCACACATGCAGCACGCTGGAAAACAGGAATATTTTAAATGTGTGAGCAACGCTTAAAAAAAAAACCCAAAGGTATAATAATACAATGAATTGTTTTATGGACAAACGCCTCGCCGAGTCCTAAAACACTTTTTCAGGAGGGTCCTGCATTGAGATGTTCGGCCAGTGCCGTTAATTTAAGCAACCGGAACGCTTAGAATAGCCACGTGTGCGTCGAGATACCGCTCAAGCCTCCGCACGGATACATTCAGGAATCCATGACACTGCTGTGGTCTGCCGGTCACATGTTAGCCATAGCCCTTGCCTACAATACCCTGCTCTCCCCCAGGCAGTCTCCCATCCAAGTGCTAGCCAGGCTCAGTGGGCCCATTCGGAGTGATTTTGGTTGCAGGAAAGATATGGGTTTAATAAATACGATAGAGCCGTCCTTTCGCCAAGACAAACATTCTTCAATATAATCAGTAGATACATGCAAGCTTGCTGGAACAAAAACAAACTCTGGTTTAGCCTCACAGTGTCCAGGCAATTGATGTGAGTGAGCACTAATATCCTGGTCGGGACCACTCACAACTGACTGCCTTTGTCTCCCCAGTGTTGTTGTTGAGCGTGCTGCACTGGCTGAGTTGACCTAGGGGAATCCCAGCCCATGTTCACGTAGCGTTGACCAAAACTGACACGCACACATTTGTAAACTCAAGTGTAAAGTCGGTGTATCTCACCGCTTGAAATAGCGTAGGGCGTGCACTCCTCTTCACTGGTGGTCTTGAGCCAGTGGTGGACATTCCACATTCACGTTGCTGGGGCCAGTACCTAGAAAACAACCACCGTTCACATCTCTCAAAGTGGTAGAGCTACTCGTGTTATGAGCTGTTACAAAGGTTAAAATAAAAGGACGGTAATTGAGAGACGCAGAGCTTCCTGCGCACCTGCGATGTGTGAATGCGCCAGCTGTGAGAATACCTGGTCGGGAAATGTGCAGGTGGTGATGTGTGAATACACAAAGCATCATCCCATACCGCGTCTTGACCAAACATTACATCAGCGTGGGCTCCCAGGGCTCCCAGGGGCTCGCCAAGGGCGCTCGTTTTAACCCCGAGTCGTCTCAAAGGCGGTGGCGGCGAGCGAGCGACCACTTTGAGCAGCGATGAGTGACGTGCGGTGAGCACGGCGTCTTGAGTGCGTGAGATATACAATGGTTCTGTCCGCACGGGCAAATATCTCATGTGTGCAGCAGGTTCCATTTACGGACGTTGAGGATGGGGGGGGGGGAGTTTGTTCAGTCCATTGTGTGGTTAGCATGTGGACATGTTTTTGGATGCAGTTGTTTGAATTGTGTATAGTGCTATGGATAAAACAAGAAATGATGTGACCTCTCTCCCAATGTTGGGTTTATGGGTTTGTTAATGCACGAATGCATGCGTTGTCCAATGAATGCGATATGAAGATGCATGTGATGTTATGGTGGTGCATGAGCCTTAAATACATTTGGGAGAAAAAAAATTCCAACATTCAATGATATTCAGTATACGTTAATCTACATATTATATTGTTTTTTTGGAACTAGAAATATTCTGGTAATTGAAATATTACCGGTTATTGCATTATTTACCTGGCTGCACTGATAAGCATGGTCAAGTACGGTCTAACATCCTCCATGACCATTGGATTGACAAAGGGCTGGAAATTATTACAATTGTTTCATATCGTTAATACCGTTGTTTCGCTCTCTAAACGTGCAATGGTGAACATCATGGTGCTAGCAATAATAACGGATGTTTAAACCGTGATGTCGGCGTTGATCATGACTGACACTTTTTACCTTGCGGACCAAAAAAACACCGTCCTAACCCTTGTCACTTTTTTTTAATTGTGTCTTCTCAAACAGAGATCTCAGCATGAACAATCTGACCGACATCCCCGCTGGTGCCTTTCAGCAGCTGAAGTTACTGGAGGAACTGTAAGTGTGATTGAGTTACATTACACTGTACCGCGCACTGGGCGATGCACCCTATTGAGGCACAACGCCAGAAGTACATGACACACTTGTTTTGTGCGCAGCTGGCATTCGGTGCCGCGTGTCGCCCCGCTGTTAACATTTCAACGTTGTACACACTCGCTCGTAATCGTGTGTAATTACCACCCCCGTGTGCAAATGGAATCGCGCCGGGTTACAATCGCGGTCGTGTTTTATCGCTGGCTGCCGTTAGGCTCGTGAGATTCAGGTTTGCGAGTTCGACTACCAGCTATAAGGGTCGGTTCAGCCCATCATCCCTCCTTGGTTAAACTAAAAAAACTATACAATTTTTATTTGACAAAGTAAGGCCCACTAAGCTAAAAAGCTCTTTTTGAGAAGCAACCTGGCCAAAGATGACAGCTCAACAAATTGGCTTATCATATGGACATTTATAGCAGCCAAATACTCTAAAACGCATGTTTCTCTATATGTGTGGAGGGAAAAACTGGAGGACCCGAAGAAAAATCCATGTTACCAGGGGGAGATAGACATGCAAACTCCAAATATACAGGCGTCAAGGTCGAGATTGAACCCACGATCTCGTGCGTAACAGGCCAGGGAGTTATCTTACCACCGCGGCGCCCCAGATTAATAAAAATGAGAGCTCCTGTGTGCAAAATCTTATGTAGAGGTTGGTTCCCACCATAGTAATGTGGAATTTCCACTGTTGGCTCAGGGCCACCAGTAGATATGAGCACCTGAATGGTTGTAAAAGCAAATATATATTTAGATTGTACACAACAAGCTGTAAAACTGTTGTCTTTGGGGTGCGTCACCACCGCTTATTATCATACGATAATTATTTGTAAATACGTGGCTTTGGATAATTTTTCAAATGAAAATCACCTTCTTGCAGCAATACTCTACTGCGCATGGTGTGTGTATGTGTAGTGACTGACTCAGAGACACTTAAGAGTAGGAGGCACTCTGCTTATTAACACGGCCTGACAGTAACACTTAGCAACTACGGTGCCTAGTCAGGACAGCTGGCAGACTGCCTGACTGGCGACGCCGTGATGGTGAAGGCGGTGAAGGCAGTGACGAAGACTCCAGCAGCACGACCGAAACGACAGCCCCGAGCTCCCCTCCCGGGGCCCCTCTTATACTGTCAGCGTTGCCTGGCTCCGCCCCGGCCACGCCCCCCTGCTGGAACCTACCAACGGGTTCTCGACCTGCCCCTTCCGTGACCTTTCCCCTACATCCCTCTCTCTGGTCTATCACGTGGCCTGCTGCCAGTCAGGGCTGCTGTAGCTGCAGATCCCCTTCACTGCCAGCAACAAGCGCTGTGCTGCTGAGTGACCGATTCTATGCCACTACACACGTATGCTAGTCCAGGTGTTTGTTGGCTCAACAGCAACCAAGAACATTTAACGCGGTGTTTAAATGTAAAGTACAGTGCGTGGAACTGCAGGTATCCGAGCCTGCCTCTTTTTGCATATAATCGCATGGTTAATCCTTTTTATGCATATAATTGCGTAATAATATACCATCACGGAATATAATTACCTCTTTGCGCATATAATCACACCGTTCATGCAACCAAACGTAGACCCGCCCTGCTGCCTTCCACGGTTTCGCCTTTAATTGCGCAAGCGCGCATTTTTGTTAATCGTGTTAGTTTGGCCGTCGGAGTCAATCGTCATCTGGGCCTCACCGTCATTTGAAAAGCGCCAATTCTCGCAGCATTGGATGGGAGGATGTCTGGTTCCGCTGCTGCCATGCGGACAGAAAGCGAGGCACCACGGAGGAGTAAACTAAAAAGTTAAAGGCGTTGTTATGCTTTTAAACCCATCCACTTACCGGGGTCCAAATATCGCCTCTGGCTGCAGTGTGATATGGACGAAAAATAAAGTATAATTGGAGTACAGTCAGCTGATGGGAATTTAACAAAAAACAAAACCTCAGGCCCTAATGTTTGCAAGAAGGAAATGTGTGTTTGCGGAAGTTTGCCTCGCCGAGCAATTATATTTGTTCTTCGCTGCTAAAATAATCAAGGTACATTGAGTAAATGTGTTCGAAACTCTGGTTAAAGTTTGGGAGGCTGACTGATGTTCTATGTAGGGTGTTAATGGTCTGCTCTTGGTCACAAATTGCACCACAAAACACCCATCACTTGAATTTGTTTTTTCTCCAATGTTTGCCAAGGCCAAGTTTTTTGAGCACTTAATGCGAAACCACAATTTGGATGGAACTGATAATTCCATCTCATTATGTGTATTGAGAGGGGTGGAGGGGTGGCACAGTGGTTAACACACTGTGCCTCTGAACCCTGTGACCTAAGTTTCATTCCTGGCCACGGTTAACTTAAGTGGCAAGTAATATCTGAACTGGTCGTGGCCTCTCCCTTCGCTAACACATACCGACCAGCACAGTGAAGTATGGTCAAACAACCCCCTCACCAACAGTATCTGCAGGTCTCCTACGGTGGATTCACAAAATACTAATGATTATTATGACTGTTATTAACCAGGCATGTGGCTCTTTAGTAGCGAGTAGGTCGATGAGTTCACATTTTATTTAGGGGTTGACTCGGCGAATCATCACTCCCGGGGTTGTTAAAATAAGTACTACTTCATGTCTAAGTCAGCCGTGGGTTTTCTAAAGATAGATTCACTCCTCCAATAGCAAAGTGGAATTTCCATCAACGAATTGGTTTAACCAGGAGATGAATTACCGACGAGGTAGGACAACATTACGGCACATTGATTAAAGCCATGCAAAGTAGGCCAGTGAGACGGCAAAGTCATAATCAGAATATTTATTGCCACTGGAGGAATCCGATGAGCTATAAAGCTCTTTTTTTCTAAGGATGTCCAGTAGTCCGTCGTCTTATGAGGGCGGCCACCGCTGCTGCCCTCCTCCGCAGATGGCGCGCGGCGTGTGTGCCCCCGCCCCGCGCGGGTGCGGAACGCGAGCTGGCGCGCGGCTCGTGTTGCGCGCCGCCCCGGGCGGTCCCGGCTCCCGGCGCCCGCGGCTGAGCGGAGGTGCGGAGGTGCGGCCGGATGCCCGCCCGTCTCCGCTGGGCGTGGGCGCAGCGAGCCTCGTGTAATTGATGACGACTGTCGGTGACATGTTCTGCCGAGAGCACCGTCTCTCGGCGGCTGTGCGGGGCGCCTGTTAAGGGTCGCAGAGCTGACCTAGCGGGAGGGCTCGCGGAGCCAAGCGGAGGCATCGAGACGCGTGCGCAGCTGCCTGCCTCTGCAGCAGGGTTGGAGCATCTTCTTGGTTCTTTCGGTAAAGTCACGTAGAAGGGAAATAATAAAATAATAAAAATAAAACATAATAAAATAATTCTCACGAGGTTTCGGCCACATTCAGATGCTGTCTCCCCGACAGACCTGGTCTTCACCTGAGGACGGCTGCTTGCGTTGTGGCCGAAACGTCGTGAGAATGTTATTTTATTATGTTTTATTTTTATTCTTTTATTATTTCCCTTCTACGTGACTTTACCGAAAGAACCACGAAGATGAATCCCTGCAGTCACGAAAGCTTTAAATCGAAATTAAGGGTTGGAGCATTTTGTCTCCTCTTTCCGTGGCTTTGGAACTCCCATCTTTCCTCTGGCTTTTAAACCGTGTGTAACCTGACTCGCTGTCACACTCGCCTACTTGTCCTCTGCCCTAGCTCTGTGTGTTGCTGGCTGCTTTGCATGATCTATGAAAAAGAGCTTCATGGCTCATCGGATTTCTCCAGTATGAATTAATATTCTGATTCTGATCAACTTTGGGCGATGGCAAAAGTGGTTTGTGCGCAGTGCTATGAGCCTGACAAACCCGAGTTTAATTTCCAGCAACGGCTCGCGTATGTGGAGAGTAGCTCTGTTCACCAACCCACATTGACTGGGTGGGGTGAAGGTTTGGTCACAAATTCTAGATTTGAAATTTTCGTGACTGCAAGGGTCCATACTCTTTGTTTTTTTTCGGTAAAGTCACGTAGGTAAAAAAAGAAGAAAATAAATTTATTTTTTAAGAAGAAAATAAAATAAATTTACTTTTTATTTTATTTTTTTACTTACGTGACTTTACCGAAAAAACCAAAGAGTATGGTCACAAAACCTATGGAACTTCATGCATGAATAACAGAAACTTGACCAAAAAGTATGAGGAGGCCTTCATCCAGCAGTAGATTTACAATTGGCTTAAATATATATTTTTCAATATGCGACCTGGCTACAATTCAGCGATCACTCGTAAATGTCCAGGAATATTGCGAGGAAGCATTTTAATAGGACTTGCAATAACCTCTCTTCAAAGGCACTCACTGCTGTTGCCTATTAGCAATAATCTTGGGGATTGTAAATATTTCTTTAGGATTCTTCTGTGTCTCCGGTCTGCTATTGAAATGCATTTAGATAGACATTCCATTTGGTTGTTTACTTAGCTCCAGGGTACCAGACTTGAAGACTCTCATGGTCAGATTAGTAGGAAAACCAGAAGGACAATAAATCAGTATAGACCAACACTCTTAAGGCAGGGCCTTGTTAAAATTATATACGTAGAAATAAATAACAATGTAGTTGTCTGGAAGTGGTCATGACAGAGAGTCGTAAAATACGGACAACTATTGGAAGTTAATCAGGCCTCCTTGCTGGCCTCCTGTGGTTTATAATCTGTAATGAGCTGACGGAGATGGAATGATCTGGAATACTTTTAAGGAATTTTTTTTTTTGCGAGATTACTTCAAAGGAGGTCCATATCTATTCCCTGTCAAGTGCCTTCACAGCCCATTCAGTGCGAAAACTGATTTATCACATGGGCTTGGTAAGCTCTTCCCCCTCTGCTCTTCATCCATTTCGTCCAACTTGTATTTTTCTCCCGTTCTTCCACCAGCCAAACGACACGTTCGGTTTCCTTGGAGTAGACTTTGCAATGAGAGATATCTGATTAACATCCTGCAAAGCCATCCCCCATCCATTGTGTTGCTTTATGTTGACCTACCGGGAGCCTCCTACTTGCTTTCGGAGCTGTCTACAAACACGCTGCCCTGAAATGGCCAGCGCAAATTCCTTTCCCCTTGCCAGGGGCGACGTGCGGCTGCATGTTAGCCGGAGCCCAGCGTGATTGCAGGAGCTCCAGCTTCCAGGCATCCTGTTTACTCAGGATATGAACGCGGGGCTCGCAGGGCAGGCGGTGCAGTGCAATTAATCAGGAAGCAATTTGCTTTTTGGAAATTGGCAAATATTTTCAGTCACAGAAGATTGGCTGACCCTTCCCTCTTGTTTTCCTATAGCTTCCCCCCCCCCACCCGAGCCGATGCAGCCAACCGACTTGCACATATACATCCCACCCACCCGGCCTGCCTGCCCAGCCATCGCAGTCTCTCTAATTGAATTTGGGCTTTGCCTGGTTAATTTTAATGGAATAAGCTGGCCGGTGTATAATTAGTTGCAATGGTGATTGTTGCGTTTAACTGGGAACGGCTCCGCCGAGCTTCTGTTCTTTTCTCTGCCATGGATGTTTGGACAAATCCGTTTCGAGCGATGTTTATGAGTGGGAGGAAACAGGAGTGCCCGGAGAAAACCCACGGCCGATTTAGGTGGGGGGGGGGGGTAACACTCAAATGTGGCACGTACTTGCTGTGCTGCCTCCTCCAGGCACCGCCATGTTGACCTGCACACGCATGATTGTTCAATATCTCTGGGATACAACCGTTTGTCCTCAAAGTTGCTGTTTTACAGTTTTCCACTTGCAGAGTAAACATATTCTTTGGGTAAAGTCACATTGATAGGTTCAAATAATATCACAAAAACCTACGACGTTTCGATCGCAACACAAGCATTCGTCATCAGGAACAGTGAGTGAACAATTGAGTTTCAAATACAGAATGTACCTGAAGTAAACCGTAACATTTTATGCTTTTCAAATATTTTTAAATTATGTTACTATAATTCACACTCCTTTGCCAATCCACTGTTGGATGACGGCCTTCCCTATACCATATTACTAAGCGGGTTTTTTTTTAATGAATCCTCACACTGCTCTGTGTGGGTTGGTGAGGGGGAAACCCAGGACCGGTTCGGATAACATTCACCACAGATGGTAGCCGTGGGCTCGGGACCGAACTTGCCGGGTTCATATCGCAGTGCGCTAACCCCGATACCGCAGCCCCACCCGACTCCAGCTGTATTTACCACACACACACTCGGGAACTCGCCACCACACAGGCAGCGGTAGAGTTGATGTTAGTGTGGGACAAATTTCGTTGGGCAGTTTTGTTTGAGACCATGACAAAGTGTCTGTTTATTCGACCTTTGATGATTCACCCGAACGCTCTCCCCACTCGCGATTAGATCAATCGTCATAATTCAAAACGTTTGGTTTACCTTTTCTGCCGGGAGTTTAGCAGCATGGTGTCATGTAGACCCAATTCTTATGAGGTATAACGAATGGTTCTTGAACGCATTGTTCGATACTTGTGTCTCGAGTCCTAGAATTTATTTTAATCAATGAATCTGCATCCTTACACCGATGCTGCTTTTCATGGTGTTCAACTGTGTTTGGACTTAAGCAGCAATTGTGTAGTCCATCGCACCTCTTTCAGACGGCGTCGGGCTGAATTCACTTTGTGATATCATCATGGCTCTTGTTTGTGCTAAAATAATGATGTATAATATATAGATGCTATATAATACAGTGGCTTGTAAAATGTAACTAAGCCCACCCAATTCACTTGGGTTTAATATTACCTTCCGGTTATTGTTGGAAAAGAAAAATGTGACATCCAGACGTGTGAACTTTTGGTTTCAGCCTCTCCGTTTCAAGTGAGATCAGCTCATCATTGTTGTGTGCGTTTTGCTTTCCTGGTCACATTGCAATAAATCCGACGACGGCCCACTGCACATGACCAAACAATCGCCCAGTGCCACACTGAACTTGTATTCATACGGTTTGGTACAGGAGGTTATGTTTACTCGTATAATGACTTACGTGCGATGAAGAAGGACGATTACCCACAACGTTGCCCATTTCTTTTTTCAATTTAAAGCCACAGTGCTATTGATGAGTGTGAATATTTTTATTTTAAACATAAAATATGGAAACGTTCTAGAGAAAGCTACGTTTTATTTCAAAGCCTTTGAGCGTCTCTCGCCAATCTCAAGACGCCCGTCGAATATGTTAACATTGAGTCCATTGCTTCGTTCAAAACGCAGCAACCGATTGTGTTGGTGTACGCGTGAACGTTGACTCCTTTGTAGGAGTTTAAAATCGGATTGTGGTGTGAAGCTGTAATCACTGTATTTGAAAGTAAAAAAAATCCCTCATTTTCAGGAATGCTCTTAACGGTTTTCATAAAGGAAAAGGCAAAATAAACTCCTGTAAAAAAAAAACACCCCACCAGCACAGACTAACATTTGCTGCGGTAGCTTCAATGGCATGTTGGCTAGGGAAGTGCCGAGCGAGGAGAGTGTGTTTTCTGTGCTGTCTTCTCAACGCGTGGGGACGTTTGCTCGAACCAACACGAGGACAAAAAGGCCTTGCTTAATTGAACCGAGCTGTTCTAACAAAACGTCTGCATTCTTGAACAACTCCGCTGTGTCTATGCTCTCTGCAATGCAGGCACCTGGCTGGAAATGACCTCTCCCACCTGGCAGCTGGGACCTTCCTGGGCTTGGAAAAGCTGCGTGTTCTGTAAGTGCTCATTCCATTCCCTTTTGCTTGTTTACGCTGGTGCACATTCATCGGCTTTGTCATTGTCAGCTCTGCTGCCACCGCCGCGGTGTTAACGGTTTAACAAACTGGACTTGCAATGCAGAGGTTGCCTGTTCAATCTCCTGGTGGTGCAAGTTTTTTGTAATGCTCCCCCCCCACACCCCTCCCTCTGTCCACCCAGCAGTAGAAATGGCCTTACCACAGTCAATTGGCAGATGGCGTGCCAGTGGGGTAAAGTGAAGGTTCTACCCACCTCTTCCGATGTGTTTGGCAAACATGCAAGGATAGGGACAAATTCCCTCTCGAGCGGGGGTGGGCTCTCATGAGCTCCGTCTTGTCGAGGCCCTGCCGCCAGCAGCGATGTGAGCAAGCAATTACAGGCCTGCACTTTTACTGCCTTTTTAAAACAGTGTAATCAGAAATTGCTTGGTTTAATGTTTCTGTTTACTCAGAATACGCACAGGGCTGATATTTTAATGTTGAAATTGCGCCCAAAGGCTTCTGCTAGGAGGATTGCAAGCCCATAACGAATAAAGACTGAGCAACCTAAACTCAATTGAAATAGGGGAATCAGTGCTTTAGACTATATTGGCAAGATAGCCATCTCAGGATTTGGAAAAAGTCAGCTGTAATGGAAACCGAGTTGTTAATGAAAATGCACAGGGCTTTCTTTTGATCTTTAAAGTTGGATTCCGCCATGCATTCTCATGCAAATCTTTTTAATCCTCAAATAGCCCAGCCAATAGCATTGTCTTCTTGTCTTCCGACAGACCACATTCGTCAGTATCCGGGCATGTCTAAAAGAGCGGAATTGTGCACAGACACACACAGAGAGAGACACATTTTTAGTACTTTTATATCTGAAGGTATATAATTCGTAAAAAAAAATTACTCCCTCTGTGCTTTTCACTGATCGACGTTAATGTTACGTGTTGACTTGAGATTTCTACGACTACAAACTGTACCTCGTACGATCTCCAGTATTGCGATGCATCTTACTACGTGCTCTCAAGTCCATTGTGTTTTCATTTTTATCTAAATCCTGGCTTTACCCATTTACCACAACACACACAACACACTGAAAGGGAAACTATGAACCCCCCCCCATAGACATGCAGACTGACGATAATTTATTTCTTTCACGGCACTCACGAGGGGTTGTGTGGCTGGAACCACAACCGCTTTCAATCCGCTGCTGGATGGAAGACCTTCCCACGCCGTGTAGGTCACGGAGCTTGTTTGACCAGGCTACTCAGTGCGGGGAGATAAAGGAGGTGATGGGGGGGGGTGCCAGGGGACAGGACAAGTTCTGATATCATCCACCATCGATGTTAGCTCTGACCGGTATTCTAGTCTTGCACTGTTCGTGCGTTTGAGCTATCGAATGGTTAAAGGGTTTGTTGTTGGGTGGTGGGGGGCGGTGGGGCGGCCACGGTCTATGAGAGTGCGAGTCACATGACCACCTTGCCCGCCAGAGGGCTGCGCTTGTGAGCGGCATCTGGCGTGGGCTGTGGGCGCCGCTCCACTTCATTAATCGCGGGCGTTCACTCCTGCGCATTCACAAACAGCCCGCTCGCAGACAGCGCCGTGTCTGTGTTTAGCATTCCTGAGAGGTGCCCACCAGTGACGAGACAGACAAACATCTCCACTTCGTGGTCTGTGTCTATGGGGAACGGTGGCGCAGTGTTTGGTGAAATGTGCGACAAAACCCGGTGTGCCGAGTTCAACTGCCTGCCATGGCTGAGTTCACAAGCGAGTCTTATAAAAAATTTGTCCTCTGCCACCCATCCTCCTCCCCCCTTTGCAACCACATGTGGTGGAATATGGTAAAATCGACATGTGGGGAAGCCTTCATCCAATAGTAGATTGACAGAGGTGGTGGTGCCATCCATACTACCCGTCATGGGATGTGTAGGCCTTAATGTGTTCGCTAACAACACTTTTTCCGACTTTCTATAGGACTATATAAGGGGCTATGTATAGGATGATTTAAGGGATCTTTATTGCATGTGTTTTATGCGTGTAGAAGTTTATATGTAAGGGCCAGGATTTAGAGGAAATAAATAACGAATGGACTTGAGGAGTGCTTAGGAAGATTATATAAGTATCAATTTACTAATACCATGTGAGCAGTCATAACAAAGCCTTTTATTTACATAATTTTATAAATAATGTTGATTAAATATGCAACCGTATACGGGTGCTTATGCCGAGCACTGCGCTGTAACCCCGGTGACCTCGGTTCACTTAGGAGAAATGCAGTACATTAGGGGCAAGCATTATGTAAACCTGTGCCGAGCTTATCCGAGGTCAACTCAACCTTAACCGGGTATGATGTGTGAATAGCAACACTGGGGAGACAAACGTGGCCAAGTATAGTGATGGTCTTACCACCTTTGCTGGCCTTAATAGGTTCTTGCTCACCGAACTTGCCCTTACAGTCTGTTGAGGCTATATGGGGTGCTTTGTCTTTGATATGGGAAAAAACAAACAGTTTTGTAAACCATAATTATAATAATTACTATACAGGAAGAAGGCCTGTATGTATGTATGTTGAACTTCTTCTGCACCGTATGTAGCAAGCCCTGCTAATCGGAGGTGCGGGGGAAGTATAACATGAACAACATCTCCGTGATATCTTCTTCACCATGCTGGCTCGTGCAAGTTTCTGAAGAGGAGGAAGCAGCCAGAATAGATTAAAGTGTCACTCGCCACTGGAGTTAGTGGAGGTTCGGAATTGAACCACGGTGGTCGGATTAATAGCGCAGTGCACGCTAACCACCACGCCGTCGATTCTTCCCTTTTAATATTTTGTTCAAAGTCGTTGCATAATGTATTGCTCAACCCAGTACACTTCTCTGTATTGACATGCTATGCTTCTATCGGGTCAGTTTAATTGCTGAACAAAACCATATATAGCGATGTATTATTCACACATTTTACAAAATGTCTACATTTACGACCACTCGCATGGTGAGGGTTATCCTATTTTATTATCATCATCTTATTAAGTCCTCTCAAGCCCGTTTGTGATCTCATGTCTCTAACGCCTAGCTTCATCCAACAAGAAAATTAAACACAGCTGGATTTTGTTTATCAGTGCATATGGCCTGCTAGCATATGTGAATCAGCAACGGAGACACTGACAAATGAAATGGATCAAAAGCTGAACAGTTTGGGAAGACGCTTGAGAGATGATTGTGTGGAATTACACAGAGAGACAGAAGGATGCGACACGTCGATCAAATACATTAAAAGACATCCATTCAGACTGTTAAGAAAAGTAAGTGGGCTTGGGTAGGACACGTCACTCGAAGGGTCGATAGCTGGTCGTCCAAAACTAACGACAGAGTCGCTGCTCAAAACACACTTGGCACATCTTCTTGGTTCTTTCGGTAAAGTCACGTAGAATGGAAATAATAAAATAATAAAAATAAAACACAATAAAATAATTCCCACGACGTTTCGGCCACAACGCAAGCAGCCGTCCTCAGGTGTAGAACAGGTCTGTCGAGAATCCCTGCAGTCACGAAAGCTTTAATTCGAAATTTACACTTAGCACGTTCACTGCATCGATGGAACATTGAAATCGTCTCTTGCAAGAGAGACATGGATTGTTATGTAGCAAGGCCACGAGGAAATGATGGGGGCTTAGGGGGGAGGCTTTCATTCAGCAGTGGATAGCTCATGGTACATGTTGATGGGTATCTGCATAACCGGCCACTTTGTGCAAGTGACAAAGTGTACTTAGGGTATGGAAGCAATTATATTATTATTGTTGCTATCTCGATGATAAATCGTGACCGAGATCGCAGGGAGCATGGTGGTAATGGCGTGGATAATGACAACACCGATGATGATGCTGATAGGTGTTTTTCCAAAATGTTGTTTGCTGTCTTGGCCGGATGAGCATTCCAGCTTTTAATCCTAGTTCATTTTTATTTGACAATTTTTCTTGGAAGTTATGGGGCGCGTCCTTGGGAGAGCTTAAAGTTACGTAAATAAAATCCAAATTCCTCCACACTACATCTCTAGGAGCGTCTTCCCACCATCCCTCTACAGAAGGTTTGGTTTTAAATTCGATCAGTCTAAACTATACCACACATTATATCACGAGTTGAATAGAATTTAATGAAGAAGCTTACGTTAGGAATTGTGTGCCACTTTCAGGACCTTTTTCACATATGTATATGAAATGGGTTAAAGCTTTCGTGACTGCAGGGATTCATATTCTTGGTTCTTTCGGTAAAGTCACGTAGAAGGGAAATAATACAATAATAATAATTAAAACATCGTGAGAATTTGATTGTTTTATTTTTATTATTTTATTATTTCCCTTCTACGTGACTTTACCGAAAGAACCAAGAATATCTATGAAATGGCTTTATACCTGCAAATAATTTCACTTCGTTCAACATTTTCCGACAAATAAATTTCACAAGCGCTATAATCCTTGAAATTATCTTTCACTTAGTTTCAAACATTGGACTCCTTGAAGCATTTTTTTTTAAACCCTTAAAAACACAAATATCATTCTTTGAGAATGGACCGCACACAAATGTTGACACACGGGGCTGTAATAATTACATTTTATACACGCAAGAAAAACATGGCGTTTGGGCTTGTAAACATTCTTCGAAAAGCCCGCTAAAATAAAGACGATAATGACGTTGCACTTTTCTATTTAAACTCGGCACTGCACCTCTAGCGCCAGTCGCCTCGCGTAATCTCACCGCGATCAGCGTCTTCTGTGCGGATGGACCCACGATTGTTATGTCTTTCACAATCTTGCAGCCGGGCGACCTTAAAGCGGCACTGGGCAAAATCGTGGCAGGGTTGGCGCGTGCCCGGCCTGGGGGTTGGGGGTATTCATTTATTATTTCCTCCCCTCGAAAGGGGGGAACAACTGCACAGGCTCACCCAGTAGCCGGCGTGTCAGCATTTCAAGTAAGGTCACCCGCGCAGATAGCCGCGTGAGGCACAGTGGAATTGTACGATAACAGCAAGAACTCTTTCACTCCTAGCAAACACCGCAGGAGGTGGAGATAACGGCCGATACACAAAGGGCAGCTTTAACATTCGATTGTGCAGACTTGGACACCCCGCGTTCCGCGCAGGGCTACGCTTAGTCCAGAATGCAATGCTTTGTTGAGCACAGCCTGGTGTCAAGTCATTCAAATGTGCTATCTGGTTTTCACTTAACACATGGCATTTCCCGCACATCCGATAAGCACGGTTGGCTCTACGTAAGGTGTGAAAGAAGTTCGACAAACATACGTTGCGGGATAATTTATTTTGTATGCCTGAAAGTCAATCGGCTGATTTGTAGTGTTGACTTGCTGGAGTGAGGCAATTGATCTAAGCTTGTTAACATTCACTTTGGCCACACTAAATGTGCACATTAATAATTGATGAGCAGAAGAATTTACATGCCGTTGTGGATCCGCTGCGGGATGAAGGTCTCTCATGTATCGATCACGGGGGTTGTTTGACCGTACATCATCACACCAGTCGGTGTATGTTACATACAGAGTGGGCAGTGCCTGGGGATGGTGGCATTTGAATATAAATAGATAAAAATACCAAAAACGTAACTTTTACCACTGCTTGGTTCCTGAAGAAGTTCCCAGCACGTGGAGTAAAACATCAGACATCGTACAACCCAAAAACACATTTTGAAAACTTTATTTGTTCTTCAAATCATAAGTAACATTGTGGTATTCTTTGGTTCTTTTCGGTTAAGTCACGTCTAAAAATAAAATAATAAATCAAAATAAAACAACACATTACGACGTTTCGATTGCAACACAAGCAATCATCATCAGGCATAAAAGAAATAGCAACAAAAATCTAACTAGAAAACTATAGACCGACATACAAGCAGACAGACATCACAACGGCACACATAGAGAGGAGTATACAGGCACACGAAAATTAAATAACCTAGTAAAATATTGAAATGTGATGTAATACAACACAGAGAGTCGGTTAACACACAATTAACGCATGGCCTGGTTGACTACGTGTTTCAAAATTTGCTAAGTTAGAATTTTAAGTGTGAGCAACAAATATCTAACTAGAAAACTATAGACAGACATACAAGCAGACAGACATCACAACGGCACACAGAGAGAGGACACAAATCGGCTGTGTGAGCAACAAAAATCTAACTAGAAAACTATAGACAGACATACAAGCAGACAGACATCACAACGGCACACAGAGAGAGGACACAAATCGGCACAAAGAGATGGTCGTTTCTGTGACGGTCCCTTAAATATAGAGAGGAGGGGGAGGGGACGGGGGGAGGGAGAGGGCGGGGAGATCAATGGGTGCACGCCAACGTACTCCTATTGTAAGTGAGATGATAGACGCGGCACGGGAGGCAAACCTGAAAATTAGGACAAACGCGGCACGGGAGGCAAGCCTGAAAATTAGGAGACAAGCACACGAAAATTAAATAACCTAGTAAATTATCGAAATGTGATGTAATACAACACAGAAAGTCGGTTAACACACAATTAACGCATAGCCTGGTTTATTACATGTTTCAAATTTGATAAGTTTAAAACTTCCCCGTAGAATAATTCCTGCAGTCACGAAAGCTCCCAAATTAAGATTGAACCACTTCTACGGGGAAGTTTTAAACTTATCCTTTTTTCTTTCTGGCTATTTGTTATCTCTTCCTGTGTCCTCTCCTTGAAATTTCACACTTAAAATTCTAACTTAGCAAATTTTTAAACATGTAATAAACCAGGCTATGCGTTAATTGTGTGTTAACCGACTTTCTGTGTTGTATTACATCACATTTCGATAATTTACTAGGTTATTTAATTTTCGTGTGCTTGTCTCCTAATTTTCAGGCTTGCCTCCCGTGCCGCGTTTGTCCTAATTTTCAGGTTTGCCTCCCGTGCCGCGTCTATCATCTCACTTACAATAGGAGTACGTTGGCGTGCACCCATTGATCTCCCCGCCCTCTCCCTCCCCCCGTCCCCTCCCCCTCCTCTCTATATTTAAGGGACCGTCACAGAAACGACCATCTCTTTGTGCCGATTTGTGTCCTCTCTCTGTGTGCCGTTGTGATGTCTGTCTGCTTGTATGTCTGTCTATAGTTTTCTAGTTAGATTTTTGTTGCTCACACAGCCGATTTGTGTCCTCTCTCTGTGTGCCGTTGTGATGTCTGTCTGCTTGTATGTCTGTCTATAGTTTTCTAGTTAGATATTTGTTGCTCACACTTAAAATTCTAACTTAGCAAATTTTGAAACACGTAGTCAACCAGGCCATGCGTTAATTGTGTGTTAACCGACTCTCTGTGTTGTATTACATCACATTTCAATATTTTACTAGGTTATTTAATTTTCGTGTGCCTGTATACTCCTCTCTATGTGTGCCGTTGTGATGTCTGTCTGCTTGTATGTCGGTCTATAGTTTTCTAGTTAGATTTTTGTTGCTATTTCTTTTATGCCTGATGATGATTGCTTGTGTTGCAATCGAAACGTCGTAATGTGTTGTTTTATTTTGATTTATTATTTTATTTTTAGACGTGACTTAACCGAAAAGAACCAAAGAATAATTCCTGCAGTCACGAAAGCTCCCAAATTAACATTGTGGTAATTGAAATATGCGTTTAATTCCAAAATACATGTTTTAAGTCCGTAAATTATTCTGTCTTTTGGACTTGGGCAATGCAAACCCTGGACCGGTTGCAACCTTTCTCAGTTTCATCAGCAGTATATGGTCCCATTTCGATTTAAAGCTTTTGTGACTGCAGGGATTCATCTTCTTGGTTCTTTCGGTAAAGTCACGTAGAAGGGAAATAATAAAAAAAAACATAATAAAATACAATTCTCACGACGTTTCGGCCACAACGCAAGCAGCCGTCCTCAGGTGAAGAACAGGTCTGTCGGAAAGACAGACCTGTCCTCAGGTGAAGAACAGGTCTGTCGGAAAGACAGACGCTGTCTTCACCTGAGGACGGCTGCTTGCGTTGTGGCCGAAACGTCGTGAAAATTGTATTTTATTTTGTTTTATTTTTATTATTTCCCTTCTACGTGACTTTACCGAAAGAACCAAGAAGAGGAGTATATGGTCCATTAAGCAAACGACCCTGTTTTTTTCTGGCGCTATAGGCAAGAGCACTTTGCCATGCACAGAAACCGAGGACAAATTGTACGGATATCTATTACCGGAACGTGTTGGAAATTTTTATTTCTTTAGTTAATGCTCATTATTTTTTAAATAGTTTTTTTGGCTTCGGTTAACAGAATAATTGTTTGTGCTATGACGGTCAGTTCAGTTTCACATCTCAAAAATAACACCGCACTCCTGTGATCGCATTAAGTGAGCTTGTTACACTGTGATTCTATTGCTTTTAAGCATCGATTCACACAAGGGATCTTCTTTGCCCGAGTCATAAAACTGAAATAAAAACCTAATCGGTTTCTCTGCGGAGGCAAATTTATAGCTGTGCAACAAAAGTCTGAACTGGATCAAATCTTTTGCTTGCTCGAAACTTAAGATCCCCCCCACCCCCTCAATGAATGATGACATAGAATTTGACGGCATGCACAGGGTGAATACAAACGCGTGATGATACTTGGCTGGATTATTAAACTCAACAAAATCTATCAATTATAAACTTTGCAGGTCAAATCCGAGGTTCTAATCCGTGTTCTCAAGTGTGTGAAGTTGGTCTCCAGCCATCAGTGGCCATACAATAGGCTCACCATTTTACATTCCTCAATTGGCTAGATTTCAGCCCTGAGAATAAAAAATACGATTTTTACTGCCATGCGGCAAACATTTATCTGCGCAGGGAGTGTGGGGAATAGTGCAGAACCCCCATAGTTTGTGGAAAAAATATGGATATCAGAATTTAGTTCTGATGTCTTGATGTTCTTATATGGGCCCCTTCTCTAGCGCAGGGTGAGCCACTGCTCATGGGGAGGGTTGTGCACGGTCGGTTTGTCTTTTTTATGTTCCACAAATAGAACAATTGGAATGAGAATATTTAAAAGTAAAATCGGTCTTGATGAATTTCGATTTAAAGCTTTCGTGACTGCAGGGATTTATCTTCTTGGTTTTTTCGGTAAAGTCACCTGAAGACGGCTGCTTGTGTTGTAGCCGAAACGTCGTGAGAATTATTTTATTATGCTTTATTTTTATTATTTTATTACTTCCCTTCTACGTGACTTTACCGAAAAAACCAAGAAGACGGTCTTGATGAGTTTTGATCTGGCTATAGGTGTACTCAACAAAAAGCATGCAAACATTGATGCAAGTACTAACAAAATGTTGGGTATAGTAGCACATGTTACATGCAATTAGCCAAACATCTCAAAGCAGAATCCTCATGGCTAAGGTTTCTTTAGACTTAGTATGCATTTTAGTTGGAAAATATTTCATAATAATACTACACAGCGATACACTGATAACGGCACCATGAGAAATGGAAGGCTATGAGGATTTTTTGTGGCCTACTTTTCTATGTTGGCCAAACATCTTTGTAGAGGTGGGAGTGCCCACACTTTCCCCCACCACATGCCACCCGCCCATGAATTAAGTGTAGCGTGTACCAATTTATACCGCTCGGTGGACAGAGACCCCGGGGCATTTAAATTGTCACTCCGGGTGATTGAACCGGCGACCTCTGGATGGAAAGTCCATTGTCCTAACCGTTACACTGTGACGAAATGTAAAGCATGCGAAGCACATTAAATTACGATGACGATTGCATTTGTCCTTGTGTGTTGGGTGCAGGATGCTGCAGAATAATCAGCTGAAGATGTTCCCCACGGAAGCCCTGCGTGACTTGCCCTCTCTCCAGTCGCTGTACGTCTGACAGCGTCACATTGCTCACAACCCCATGCTCTTCGTGGCCATTCCCATCACTTTTCATACGAGCGTATACTTATACACACGGATCCCACTTCCTGGCTCTACCATTGATGATTATCTGAATCAGTCCTGGGCTTCCCATAGGTCGCCTCGGCCTCACTATGAGTACTTAGTCTGTGCGGTGCGTATGCATCGTCATTTGGGAGACAAAGGCGGCCGAGCGTGGTGCTGGCCACCCACCCACCCCCCTCGTGTGCCGTGCCGGCCTTCATAGTTGCTCGCGAACAGCGCTTGACCCAAGAGTGTAAAGTCTATAAGGGGTTGTCTCTGCTGACGCTTCCCCTGTACATTGATACATAATATACGGAAGTGGAGGCTGGGTTGCTGTTGCACTGCGATACGATCCCAGAGGCCCGGGTTCATTTCCTGGCCATGCACATCATTGGCAATCGGTGTCTAAACTCGGCCTGAGGCTCCCAAAGAGCGCTTTTCAGCCTAAACCGGAGAGCACCTGGTGTAGTGTCAACATGAGCACTCGCGAGAAATATGTGGCTGGGTGCGGTGCTGCTCCCACACCTACTTCCTCGTATGTCACGCTAGCCTTAATAGACACTTGCTAACATCCACGTACCTCAACAGATTATTACATTACATGTGATATTTTTGCATCATGTGTACAATCAAACTAATAATAATGATTATAAAAATGGAAGCTGATTAACCCACAAGGGTGTTTTTTGTGGGCGTAAAAGGCAAGGGCGCAGCCCTGCAATTGCTTGCTCACACCACTGCTGGTGGAAGCGCCTCTACCCAGAGCGAGCACTAGAGAGCCCCTGTAAGAGGGTATTTGGCCTACTCTTCCTCACTCGCCACATGTCTAGGAAGAGCTGGGAGCACCTACGCGTTTTGTGGTCGCAGCTGCCAAACAGTACGATGTGAAGGGAAACAAGTGTGTCGTGGGAGGCAGATGCAATGCAGGGTCGTACATTACAAACCGCACACACCGTGTGTGGCCTGCGCACGCTTCAGGAGCTGGAGTAGCTGTCCGAGCAAAGCTTTGCACCTTACAACCCAGACAAGTGCCCCCTATAGCATGTGCTTGAATTTGAAGATAGTTTTTTTTTTTCTCTTGAACACATTTACCCTGTACACCCGTAACGTTAGGTTTCGTGGCATGCGCTCGTGCCACGATCGTATAGTTTGCATTGCTAGTGGAGCTCGCTGTGTAAGTGCAAGGCTATTTAAAGGGGTAATAGGCAAGGAAATTGGTGATTTTTTTCTTTCTTTCTCCTTTTACATTTCATAAATGTGTTTTTTTTATCAGTGTATAGGTCATTTGGTTCTCAAATATAGTGACTGGTATTCTAAACGTAATTGCTATTATTTTCATTCAAATTTCACAATCGCGACTGCCAGTGAGTGCCTCCTAATACACTAAGCCGATAATTTTCACTTGGTTACGACGAAGATTGCTCATGTCTACTCTATAGAAGAACAAAGTACCGTCAAATCAAAGTCACATCCGCACATCTCCTTGCTCAAATGAGCTCATCTCCATTAATGGCCCTGAGGCGTGGGTGGACATTCCTCATTCCTATGGGCGGGGCCAGTCTGTCCACGGAACAGCCCACGATACTACTGCAATGCAACAGCAATAATAAGTAGAAGAAGAATGCAGGCCAACTCTGCTCCTTTCCCATGAGAACATGTCCCTGCCTTGACAATTCAAGACGCGTTGACATGACACCCCTGAAGCAGTGAAACGTCAAACTGTTAGAGAGAGAGAGACACACACAGACAGAGACAGACAGGCGGAGACCGAGAAATGAGACACCGAACGCCGACTCCAATGAAATCCTATCGCCATGAGATCCGCTTAATTGGCCCGGGTAATATGAATGGATGGTTGAAATTTAAATGTAAAGTGCCCTTTTTAACCAGGGTGTATGGCCTGCAACGACAACCTGGGAACGCACTACTGTGCAATGAACGCCAAGGAGGTAATAAATACGTGGTAATCTTTGCGGTGTTTAATTGTGGTTCGCGCGGCAATGTTATCGGGCGTCAGGGCAGTTGGGCCAGGGGGTAAAAATGCCTGTTTTAAAAATAAGCCGCACTCGGATAAGTCACCTTTAGACTTCGCGCAGTGAACCTGCACGCTAGGAATGAATCCTTTTTATTCCTTAACGTCTATGCGGATTTATTTTGTTATGATCCTGAGAGATTCCTGTAAACAATCCATATCATTTAGAACAATACTTATAAATGTATAAGATTATTAGAAATTGTTTCATAGCTCCACATAAAACAAAACATTATTTTTAGTCCACTGACTTTACAGGCCCTGTATTTCACGCGATTAGTTTTTATGCAACATTATTACTAAAATGAAACATGTTTTTACATTATCAGATATTTTTGCTGCCGTTTATCCAACGGTCGATAAAATGGTACCACGTTGTGGAAATCCGAAAGCAGTCCTCGAATGGAGAGACTCCCTCTCAGCAATAGGAACAAGGAATTTCCACCATTGCCTCAAGTCTGCCAACAGATATGAGCGCTAACCCATTACTCCTTTGGGCAGGGAGACACTGACTGTTTAATGTATTGTCTTTTTCTCTTGTTAAAAAAAAACGTTCTATTTTTTTTAATCGTGGGTAAGTCTAGCCCTTTCGCACGGTTTTAAAAAACCAACTCTCTTTACATTTAGGAAACTATGTCTTTAACAAGGTCACGTAGTTTAGAGGCCTGTCTCCTGTCCCCATATCAGAAAATGAGATCAGCGCGAGGTGTCTTGACAGCTGTGCTTTTTTTTCTGTGGTGAATGCACCTCCGGCGCCAAGCCCCTGCGAAGGGATTTTTTTGCCGTGTTGGGCTTCCGTTGCGGAAGGCAGAGAATAAAAGAAAGACTGGTGTTGTGGGTATCAAGCGAAGAATAAGCAAAAATATAAATGGTCTGAAACCATTCTTTGTCTCCCCACCGCGCCTACCCCTCCCCGTCACTGCTGCTTTCCGTAAATCATGCATGGCTGGATCTAAATGGAGTTTAAACGGATGGGAAGAAAATGTACTATCTTTTTGTCCATCTGCGGAATATAAACATTGCACGATATATTCTTTGTGTCTCTCCGCTCGCCGAATTGAACTGTGATCCGGAGCCTCCAGTGCGCGCACAAGGAAGAGAGAGCTGTCCTTTGCTCCGGTTCACCGATCTTGTCCGCACCCCCCCCCCCAGCCTCATGGGGTTACTTTTAAAGAAACAACTCCTCTTGAATTCCACGGACCGGCAAACTCCTCTTGTGCTGACCACACCCGAAACGTTTGTTTCGCCCGTTTCCCACGAAACGTCGGTTATTGTGTTTACAAATTGTAAACGCAATTATCTGGACGCTCGTTTACGTCATCGACGTTTACTTTAATGTTTTAAGGTTTAAAAATACTCTTGAATGGTATTTTTATTTTAGGTTTGTTTTTTGGGAAGGAACATTCAACATTTTGCAGCCAAAATACTAAACCAAAAATGCAGTCGGTGTCTTAGAGTACTCAAATGTACGTTATGCTCATTTGGCAGTTGGGCCAGTGATGGCAACGCCACATTTTTATGGCAGGGCTCGTCTTTCCACAGAAACAAACGCCATTAAATTTAGATTTAAAGCTTTCGTGACTGCAGGGATTCATATTTTTGGTTATTTCGGTAAAGTCACGTAAAAGGTGAAACAATAAAATAATAAAAATGTAAAACATTAAAATTCTCGACTGCAGTCGAAACGTCGTGAGAATTTTATTGTTTTATGTTTTTATTATTTTATTGTTTCCCTTCTACGTGACTTTACCGAAAGAACCAAGAATATTAACGCCATTAAATAAAAATTCAAAATTGTTCTTTGCTTATATCGACGGTGGAGGTAGCTGGATTCAGGGGCATTTAGCTCGCAGCACTAAGATTCTGCTGCGTATCCTGACTTCGGTCCTCTGTAGTTAAACTGGGCCTCCCATGGGTAGTTGGGTTTCTGGTTTCAACCCGATTACCAATGGCTGCACATATTTGTCAGTTTGCCCAATGACAAACACCTCCATAGCAATACACGTGAGAGACGGTGTTACCCAGTATGGATAGGAAGCAATTGAAGGGCCTTCTTCACCATTGTTCTCTAGCAGCATTTGTCTTGGCAGAAAACCCCTAATTTTGAAACGTGATTATCATCATCGTTAAGATACGCACAGGTTAAAAACAATGCTTCTTCATGTCTAGCCTTGAGGGGCCATTCATATTTTGTATTTGATTGAAACATCAGCAAGCACAAAAAACCGTGCCCTTTTTTGTCCTTTAAACATAACGAGCACTATGCCTCTTCTGAATAAAAGTAATGTTGAAACGCGTTTGCGCGTTCCGAGATTCGGCGGTGAACGGGACACCTCATCCTGCGACTTGCAGATGTTATGGAACAGGAAAGGGTTAATTGACCGAGCTCCCTCGCTCGCTCGCTCGCGCTCACTGGAGCATTTCTCCCCGCCGCTGTGACCGCAGGCGCCTGGACGCAAACCACATCTCGGAGCTGCCGGAGGTCGGGCTGGAGGAGCTGCGCCAGCTGCGCCACCTGTGGCTCGACGACAACGCGCTGACGGCCATCCCCGTGACACCGCTCAGCCGCCTGCCCTCGCTGCTGGCGCTCACGCTCGCCATGAACCACATCACGGCCGTGCCCGAGCGCGCCTTCGCCAACCTCACCAGCCTCGTCGTGCTGTGAGTCTTTCCCGACGCTTCCGTGCGCACGCGCTAGCTTCCCCCGCCCGCACAGTTCAGTTGCAAGTGGCGGTTGTGGCGGTGGTGGTGGATGCGGGGTTTGCTGGGTCATGCAGAGGACGGTGAATGCGTGTGCGGGAGTGGTGGTGTAGCAGTTCGCTGTGCTATGAACCAGGTGACACGAGCTCGAATCCTGTTCATGGCCCAACACCATTGACGATTGTCTGAACCGGTCCTGGGCCTCCCCTAGGTTGACTCGGCCTCAAATGAGTACTTGGTGCGATGTGTAAACATCCCCACTAGGAAGGCAAAGGTGGTCTGACATGATGCTGGCCTTATGTGGCGCACTAGCCTTGGTAGGTGCCCGCGAATAGCACTTGCCCCAACAGATTATATATGGAGGATCTTTGTCTTTTGGGAGCGATAGTGTAGTGGTTAGCACATGGCGCTAAAAGACTGAGGACCTGTGTTCGATTCCCGGTTGTGGATATCATCAGTTATGATTTATCTGAACTTTTCATAGACCTCCTCTAGGTTGACTCGGCCTTAAATGAGTACCTAGTATATAAACATCTGCACTAGGGAGACAAAGGTGGCTGTGTCGATCTTTTATAAGTACTCGGGAAAGGCATTGCCCAGACAGTCTGTCTTTGTGATGTTTTGCCACAGAAGTGCCCAGTACGGAGGTTTACTTTACTCTCTCTTAATCAACCCGTTATTCATTGTATAATCACTTGTATAATCACTTAACCAGGGCAACATTATGCTCACTTCTTCGTCACTGCTCCCAAATACACCACACTAGCACCAGCAGACACAGACACACAAGAGTTGCTCTGGTCTCTTAAGAGGAGAGAAAGATCTTGATGGTTCACTTGACTGGCCCTTTACATTGTTTTTTGACCGTCTTTTGCGTGTTTTTTCAAATGTTGTGCTTTTTTCCTATGTTTTTAAAAATCTCCTCCCACACGCACAGAAACCGTTCAGAGGCCATCGCCATAACACCACAAGTAGAACCCGTGTTGACTGCAATATATCTGGTGTTTGCCATATCATTGGTCACTCTAAAAAATCCCAAACGTTTTTAGGGTTCAGATTAGAGTTATTGCTCGGGGTTAAGACCCCTGAATTTAAAGCCCATGAGGTGGATGATATGGTAAAGACCCATGTTAGCACAGGCAATTATTCCATACCATAGTGGCTTTCGCACCGAGGAGTTAAAACTCAGGCCGGGCTGATTGAGCTTTTGGCTTAGACGGTTAAGCTGAAGGTAATAAATGTGTCAGGGGCGCACATGTGCGCTTATCTTACTCCATGTATAAAAAAATAGTCTGCCTAGTTAGACATTTAAAAGTCAGCCTGTGGCGAGTATTACTTACAGAAATTTTAAAATGGGTTCTTCAGAGTTGATGATAGGTGAAAAGCCTTGGGTCCCATGCGTTTATGTATAATTAAAGTAAGATCTCTTGAATGAGCTGTCACTCTTGAAAAGCTCTTCCCTGGTTTATGGGAAGCAGGATTTACATTGCTTGATGTAAGAATTTTTGCCTAGTGCATAAATTAAGCACATTTGTGTATGTGTGTGTCTTCTAGTGGGAAGTGGTACTGTAGTGGTTGGTGCACTGCGCTATGAACCCAGCGACCCGAGTTCTATTCCCGCTCATGGCCAACATCGCTAATGAGTAGCTGAGCTGGTCCTTGGCCTCTCGTAAGGTCGACTCAGCCCTAAATGAGTACTTGGTGTGGTGTGTAAACATTAGCGCCGGGGAAATAAAGGCGGTCGGGTATCCGTCCTCGCTGCACCCCACCTCACCCCTCTTGCACCATGCTGGCATTAATAGGTACACGCAAACAACACTTGCCCCACCTGACTATAAAAGCTACACAGGGGACTTTGTCTTTGTGTATTGAGGGCATCATAAGTTTACACGATTTAAGGCACATCCAGTAGCAGTGGTATTTCAGATACCCTTGAGGTGTGTAAACAGTTGATGTGCAACGGTAGGGATAACACTTAACCACACAGAAATAATCTTCCAGGTGCAGGGCTATTGATTGGAGGAAAATGTTGAATCATCTTGCGTAATGCGCCCCTTTTTCCCTAACCACAAAGACAAAGACACGCACATTTCAGCATTTGTCTTGCCTTGCAACACCAGAGTTTATTGCTGCTTGTGGGTTTGTTTAGGATACAGTGGGACGTGCACGGAACAACTCGGTACATAAACACCTGCACTGTCTGGCCTTTATCTCCACTGGGAGCAGGACCCAACTTTAACCCCTAACCTTAAGTGCTGTGATGCCATTGGCTGCCGGGTGTAGTTTTTCATGCCTGCATAATCTCCCACAGTTAATCTTTAACTCTGCACAAACACCCACAAATCGATAGCGTTGTTAAAGCCATGCTTATCCCACTATGCCTGAAATCCATTAAATAATAATAAACACGTTGCACACTTTGTAGAGGTTTTTGTGGATTTGTATGTTTTTTCCCCCCCAAATTGTCTGTCCTTCAAAAAATCTGGCATGCGGTTTGTCGTTTTGAATGTTTTTTTTGTTTCTCTATATTATTGCCGAGCGAAAAGAGAGTATTAATTTAATTGCTGCGTGCAGGTTTTTGTGGTTGTGTGATGTATTTCTGGGTTTGTGCTGTGTGTCTTCCACGATCTCGTCAATTCCATTTACCAACTTTAGAAATGTAAGGTTTTTTTTTCAATGAAGAGAAAGTATTTAAGTTTTAGTTTGAAGTTTATGTTGGATGAGTCTCATATTTGCAAGGGTTGACCTGGGTCACCAAGATGATAATAGCAAATAAATTATAGCACTAAATGGGCTAAATTAGAAAATTGTGCCGCATCTATACTGAATTTTTTATATTTTTTATAATTATTTCTTATCTAATTTTTTGTATTTTTTCAGACACCTTCACAACAACAAGATTCAGAGCTTGGATCCACACTGCTTTGAAGGACTTGATAACCTTGAGACCCTGTAAGTCACTGGAACCCCCGAAAACCTCTAATGCTACCAACCTTTTCCCGCTTTTCCAACAGAATTTTGTCAAAGAATAAATGAACACTTTGATATATTACACGCTTGTCTTTCTGTAGACGAGTGTTGGCCTTCACTGGCCTCAAATTCCTTTGCAATGAATGTTTGCCGACAACATTTTCGAGATTTACTGTCAGAAACCGATATTTCGTGCAAGCTGGTGTTGGCTGTAAATCAGCAGGCCGAGCTACTATTTTAAACAAAAATAAAAATGAAATGGACCGGTGTGGCCACTGTACAACAATGAAAGGTCAGGCAAAGGCAATAAATACAGAAGTGGTAATCATTAGAGTGATTTATTCTCGACGAAGTGGATAGTTTCTTTTGATCAAGACCGTTTACCGTGACAATCCGTCTCGTTTAAGTTGTCTGCTCGAAAGCCAAATCGTTATTACCACACGCACCAAAAATGTTTTCCCCCCATTACATTATGAGGATGTGGGGGGCGGGTGGCACCTCTAAGGAATAAGACTCGATTTGAAAAAACATGCTGAACAGAAAATAAGTATTTCACGAACTAAAAAGAAACAAGATTTTAAGTTTTTGTGACTGCAAGGATTCATACTCTGTTTTTTTCGGTAAAGTCACGTAGGTAAAACATTAGAATAAATTAGATCACGACGTTTCGGAGGCAACACAAGCTTCCAGTAATTTTGCTGTGACGGTTCCACCTGAAGACGGAAGCTTGTGTTGCCTTCGAAACGTCGTGATTTAATTTATTTTAATTTTTTACCTACGTGACTTTACCGAAAAAGCCAAAGGGTATAAAAAGAAACTGCACATTTTTTAATCGCACTGCCCTGAGGGACATTATTTGCTTGCCAACGTTTCTGGCAATGGCCCTTTTTCACAGCACAAGCCCTAGACGTTGCATCATTAACAATTTAACTCAATATTTGTATTTTACCAGGTAAGACCCCCACTGAGTTATGTAGCTATTTTTTCAGAAGTGACATGGCCACAAATGATAGCAGCTCAATTGAAGTGGCTTATCAAGTGGACATTTGTAGCAGCCAAATACTCTAAATAAATGTTTCTAAATGTGGTGGGGGGGGGGAAACCTGAGGCCCCGGATAAAAATCCACGCGACCACAGGGAGAACGTACAAACACCAAATATACAGGCGTCCGGGTCGGGATTGAACCCATGACCTCCTGCATACCAGGCGAGGTAGTTAACATCTCGCTATTGGGGCGCCCTTCACGCCACCGTGAAGGTCATTGTCTAAAAACACCACCTGTTGTGGAACGTTCCTTTTAAGACTAATATTTATGCGATCTAACCCAAACTCACATTCAGTGTTAAACTGAATGTGAGTTTGGACATGTGCACCACAGCTTACACAGTATGGCTCAGTAATTTGTTTATGCTGTTAAGGTAATTGATGTCAATGACTGCATTAAAATGGATGTGAAAGCACACACATTCGTGTGATAAACACATTAAAATATTTGATGTGTGTATACTTGTGGCAATTATTGAAGGTGAATTGGGATAAGAATGACGATAGAGGCATGTAAGAACAGGTCGGAGAGCTTTTGCGAATCTGAACTTGATAATGAAAAAGCAAAACTAGCAGTGTGTCTTGAGAAGAGTACACGGTACCTTCTGTGGCGTATGGATCAGAAACATGCGCACCGACAAATAAAGGAGAAGAAAAGCTGAAACTTTCGAAAAGAAGGCATGAATTAGTACATCTTAAGAGTTGCTGAAAGACAAAACGACAAACACATGGATCAGAGAGCACATTCATCCACTACAGATGATATTGCCTGTTAAGTAGAGTGGCTTAAGCACGGCACGCGTCGCTGTTGGGGTTACTGGATGACGGCTGTCGACTGACAGCGGAGCGGCAGCATAAGGAGGGAGTGCTCCCACGAGGATAGCCACCTGTGGAGATGAGATCAGCTCTTACGTCCAGGAACCAGATAGATTTTTGCATCGTGATACAGTGAGGGATGGTGACGATTAAGAGAGACCTTCATCCAGTAGTGGATGGATGATAATGAAGACATATGGGAGGGTGGGGTGGGTCAAGTACAAGGCATTGCCTTTGCCATGCGAGTGTTGATCAAACCGCACAAGAATTGCCGTCGCTCGTTAAATGTACCGGTTGAGGTATAGCTCAGAGCAAAGACTGTGATTCTTAGATTTATGGTGCGGTGCACTCGTCGCGACGGCGAACTACCATCATTCCTGCCAGTGAAACGTTCACGTGTCCGAGCCTTAACATGCCGGCACAGACGCATACGTGCACGCGCGCGTACTGCTTGCGTACCCCCCCCCCACCCCCGGTGAATATAAGCGCGTGCCGTAATGCGTGCGCGATACGCGGCATTAGCGAGCCATTCTTCACAAACGTCGAGCCTGCATCGCTTTAGAAAAATGCGATGGCTGTCGGTGAAAAATGGCTGCAACCCATGGAGAGAGGAAAGCATTTTGGGTTGAAGTATGTAGCAGGGGAGAGATGCATGGTGATGCTTGACAGCCAGGCAGCCAGGAAAAACATGTGCACTTCACCTGCAGGCTGCTGTCATCCATCAGCCTGTCACGCTGGTGTTTGCAGCTCCTACCCTTTGGGGTCTCTTAAACTTGTGAACCTTTGTAGTAGGAAAATCCGGGTATATAATTTTAATATACGTGTGTGTGTGTGCACAGACACGTACATGCTCACTGTAATCCTTATTAATCCTTCACATTTACATATCATTCCTTTACCGACCTGCAGTCTGTGTGAGATTCTGTCGTGAATGTTTGTAAATTTATTCTGAATCTCAGTCGGTTGAGCTGTTTCATACAAGATCAGTGTTTCTTGATGGTGCACTGTTTGTCTCTTTGCAAGGGAGATATTTGTCGTCTGAACTGTGTAAAATACGGTGACTTTAGTTGCCATGGTTTCTCTCGAAACATTCTGTGCCATCTAAAAAGGCTCTCCATTAGCAAAATTTAGCAAATCGAATTAAGTGAGAGATGGTTTGTGTTTACAAGCATATATATAAATCCGTGCGTTGTACAACCGAACATTTTAGTTGGGTTTACACGGTTTAAGGAAACAAACCAAGCGTTCAGGCAAAATAACATGAATTCAAATAAGCGTGTTGTAGCCCATAAAGATTTTCACGTGTGACAGAGACTATTTTAATGCCATTAAAATTGTTGCAGCGGGATTGTAAAACCCGTCTGTAAAATTCAGCCCCAGCTCTGTTCGTTTTCTGTTGGCCAAAGTAACATCTCGCCCCACTCAAATGTCACTTTCAGAGCGCCCAGTGATGGTTAGTAAGTTAGCCCAATCCGCACTAGTGGATTCCTATAATGAAATTCAAGCAAAGCTTTTATCGCCCCCCCGACAATGGTCCCTGTGTGACTTTGTGTTGCCATGCAGCCGGTCTGTGCCAAGCAGAGTGAGAAGTAAAATTATTGTTTTTTGTTAACGTGATTTTAAGTGTTCAGATTTCCAGATGGAAATTAACATTAATATAATGTTACAACTGTGGTCAGTTTCATGGGGGTTTCCAAATCGAATTAATATTGTGTTCGTATGACCTTTGTACTTTATACAAAAAGTTTGAATGCCACACGAACTGCAAGCTTGTTGTGTAACAATTTGTGGTTAAACATTTATTCTTAAGTGTGCTTTGCATGCATCGAATCGCACACATGAGAATCGATGTGTTCCTTTTTGATAAATGTTGCCTGCAAAGTGTTCACAAGATCACTTCAGCCAAAACTGGTGGCTACGTTCACCCACCGTGATTTAAAATCTGTCTCTTGAGTTAGATTGTGTAGGTATAATGTACATTTCAACTATAAAACTCTAACAAAATAAACCAATTATGAATCGTATTATTGGTCGTGAATATCTAGGTGTAGAATTGGCCACCGTGCTAAAGAATCGATTCTTATAAAATAATTTTCCCAAATTGTGATCCGTCGAATCGCAGGCACAGGTTGTGTGAATATGTACAGTGTAACTGTATGTAAATAATAATAATAATGACCATACGTGTTGTTTACGCAAGAATGTCTTTAGTTTAACGATTGTGCAGGCAAACGTTCAATAATGAATAATTATAATTAGAATAATCTGATTAAGTTATTGCACAGAAAGAATGGCTAACCTTATAAACATTGTCAGAGGGGGATTGGTGGTTTTTCAGTAAAGTTAAGTTAAATAATTCTTCACCTGTATATACAATTTGGCACCATATTTAAGCTTAACACATTTCAGCATTTTGAAGGTGGGAAATGATAATCGCATGAAGTGCTGAAAACATTGTACTTTGAAATAAGGAGTTAGGTCTAATGCGATGCAGTTCTACTTGTTGGCCATTGCTGTGTGCAGTGGGCAGTAGAAATCTTCTCAGCTTGGCGTATTGATGGTCAAAAGACCATGGGTCACAGTGTAGGGTCAGACGCCGGGGGAGGGTGGAGGGGGGAAGGTTGTCTATTGTGACCTCATTCCCCAGCTCTCACACTTGACCATTTGTTCGAGAGCAACGCTGGCCCCTAGTTTGGGAACCAACCCAGCGGGTAAGACACGTGGTCCCAAGTCCTCCTGATGCGGCAACCTCGTGTCATGGGAATGAGTGTAATGTTCACCCCGTCCCAATGACTCGTAAGTATGTTTATGCGCGTACAGGAATAGCAGTGGCTGGCTCTCGGGGGCTCTCTGCAAAAATTAAAAGTGCCGTATACAGGAACATTTTGTTTGTGTTCTAGCCAACGTGCACTTTATGGTTTTCTGTTTATGTGTTGACCATGATGGTGTTTATTGAATGAGCAAGCAGTTGGGTGTGTCTTCCTGTATAGGCTTTAACAAGCAATGCTTTTTTTATAAGAAGGCAAGCCTGCATTCCGCAATATAAAAAAGACAAATGTATTCCGCTCAGAAAGCCATGCCAGATCATTCCTCAACCTATTTAAAATGCATTACCGTTTTTTTGTGTCTTTCGCAGAGATTTAAACTACAACCTCTTGAAGGAATTTCCGTCTGCCATTCAGTCGCTTGGAAACCTCAAGGAGCTGTGAGTGTCACCTGTGTGTGTGTCTTGTGTGAGAACGGTGGCACATTTGTTGTACAATATGCTATGGTCTTGGCATTTTGGGTTCGATTCCCGGCCGTGGCTAACATTTGTCGAAGGTGATATCTGAATAAAGTCCTTGGCCTTCCTCCCGTAGATTGACTGAGGCTTATACAACGATCTAGTGCAGTTTGTAAACATCAGCACTCAGGAGACAAAGGTGGCCAGGTATGGTGCTGGTCACTATCCACCGCCTTGTTTTCTGCGCCAGCCTTGATAATAGTTGCCCAACAATGACTTTCCCTAACAGTCTGAGGGCGATATTGGGGATCTTTCTGTCTGTGCATTACATCTCCAGATTTCCTCTGGGATGCCATGGTGGCGATATGTTAACTACCTTGCCTGGTTTCAATGAGGTCATGGATTCGATCCAGACCCTGACGCCTCTATATTTGGAGTTTGCATGTTGTCCCCGTGGTCACGTGTATTTTTGTCCAGGTCCTCCAGTTTTTCGCTCCACATTTAGAATCAACATACGTTTAGAGTATTTGGCTGTTATAATTTTCCACGTGATAAGCCACTGCATTGAGATATCATTTGCTGCCAGGTCGCTTCTGAAAAAGAGCTATGTAGATCACTGGGCCTTACCTGGTAAAAACAAAAGTTAATCCTGGCCCATCGTGTTCTGCTATTACTTCCAGGCAAACAAACAAATCCGAGGAAAATGGTTGGGATTTTGTGATGTTGCCAACCTGTCCATGTCACCATTGCTGATTTATCGTGTGAGGTAGCCTTGTTCTTGTCCCCCATATATGCATGGTTTCCTTTTGTTTGGCTGGTGCCTTCCCACGTGCAACAATACGCAAGAGACGAATGGCTAAATAACTGCTCTAAAAAACTTCAAATCTAGATTGTTCGAAATCCTTAAAGAGAATGTTTGCCACGGCTCAGGGCTGCTCATGCATGTGATCACCTTCCAGTTCCTGTTCGAGCATGGGTACAAGTTGACCTTGACTTGCATCAGCTTTGACAGTTGTACATACCTGCTAGGTAACACATGCCCACTTATACCGTGGCATGCAATATTGAGCGTATTCTCCGAACAATGTAACATGCTATTGCAAAGAAATCGATGAAAAGCCCCTTTCTCTTCAAAAACACAATTTAACCACCTTTTATCTAAGATAAAAAGCATACATCCAAAAACCTCCAATTGTACCATTTGACGATGACTCCATGGTAGAGAATGTTTTCTGGAAGATGACCTTGCGGGATGAGCTTCCGAGAGGTGCCTTCAATTGTCTCGCTAGGTGATGCACCTTCTCGCGTGTCCTGCTATGTCGAGATGCGTCAATTGGATGGGAAGCACACCGAAATAAATAATTGCACCTGGAAGAAGCCAAAATTAAACTTGTACGTGATATATTTTTTTCTTCTTGGTTCTTTCGGTAAAGTCACGTAGAAGGGAAGTAATAAAATGATAAAAATAAAACATAAAGAAATAAAGCAATAAATATATTTTTTATTATTTTTATTATTATTTTATTACTTCCCTTCTACATGACTTTACCGAAAGAACCAAGAAGATGAATCCCTGCAGTCACGAAAGCTTTAAATCGTGATATATTTGTTCATGAATGCATATACTGAGGCCAAAGCACCCACGGACTCTCGCCACGTTTGCGAACCAAGTTTTAATCGTGCGAGGCTGGCCGCATTCGAACCCAGGCTCTCAGCGGTACTGCCTCTGACATGGCATTATCTTCCCGGGCCAAACAGGCAACCTCACAATGTATCCATATTGAGGCCAATGATTGTGCCAATCACTGGGCGCATTTCCGTCGCCACGGTTGATTTGCAGTCGTGTTTAATTTTAGCGTTGGAGACCCGCGCACTTCTCTCCCGCGCTGAAGGCTTAGCGGGTAATCGGCTTAGGAAGACGGCAATTAAACTAATCGTAATTGTGCACGTATGTCTTTTGCAGCGGAATTCACAGCAATAACATTGAAGTGATACCTGAAGGTGCCTTTGGAAGCAACCCACTCATACGTATTATGTAAGTGTAATAAATTATGGTTTCATGTTCAGTGTTTGTAAGGCAATCATGGTTGAGGTGATAAGCACGTGTCTAAATTATGAGATTGTATTATCTGTTACAGTTGAGCGAGAAGCTGTTGCAGAACACCCGACTCAAAATTGGAAAGTTTATCAGTTCACATCTCAATAATTTGATCACTTCAGGATTTCATCATTTGGCGGTTGATACAAAAATGTGTTCCACTGTGTCAGAAGTCAACGGTTGGTTGTGCTAAAGTTTAACTGCTGCCTATCATAGGAATGTGGAATTTACACCACTGATTTAGGATCACCAATGAAAATGAGCCCCAGCACCCCATGCTCATTTAATATGACGCCGAGATAACACTAGCTGCTGTAATGGGCGCGTGCTTTACAAATGCCATGTTAATAATATAGAATTATTTTGCAATTACTTGAAAAGTAAGGTGTTTACGTATGCTCTATCAATAAATTGTTCATCGTTTAAATAACATTTTACATAAAATGATCTAGAAAGACGTAGCAAGTATGATTTTTAACGGGAAAACCCCATGCATTTGCTGGGTAAGAAAGTGATCTTTCCTATTGGGCTTGTGAGGTGGTGCAGGAGCCTGTGTCTATAGCGAGGGGGAGCGGTGGCGAAAGTGGGCATTGATTCGTCTCCGTTTGTTTCGCAGACACCTGTACGACAACCCCCTGCGTGTGGTCGGCAGAACGACGTTCCAGCACCTTCCCGAGCTGCAGACCTTGTGAGTGAGCTTTGGAAGTTTGGTTGTGGGTCGCACTGTGGAAAACTCGCAGTGGGTGTGTTTTTTTTTGCTTGTTCCGTCATGATATCCTGGTGATGTCATATGCATAAATGTGGGGCATTGTGCTTCAATTGTCATTGCCACCATCAAAAAAATATTCCAGGGATTTAACCACAATAATTACATTTCGTGGATTTCGCTGGATTGAGCCCAGAGAAGATGATCTGTGTGTGGAAAATAATGAAGTTGAAACTAAGAGTGGAAAAAGCATTATAATGTGATGTGTTCACCCACCAGAAATCTGCTAAAATGTCTAAGTATGTTTTTGCAACTAACCAGTGTTTGTTTTAAGGGTATATATTTTTTCTTGTCACTCTGAAATGTTTTCTTGGCACGGTGTTTTAAGTAATAACAATTTTGACATCCGTGTAGAATGCGAACTTTGCACCTAAAAAAACACATTTTGTAGGGAACAACAAAGAAAACAAATCCTTGCACAATAACTCCGTACATGTTGCTGTATACATTGTAGATATGTCTTGCTGCACGGTTCATTTTAACTGATGTTCTAAATGGTTATATTATGAAAGCCATGGTAATCATTAACATCAAGTTCAAGTTAATTTATTAGGTATAGCTCTGTGAGCCATTCGGCTCTTGAATCGGGTGCAACCGCAACAAACAAAAAACAAAAACATGAACAAAAAACATCTTAAAGTGAATATGTGACTAAGTGCAAACAGAAAATCCAAGAAAAGACAGCAAAATAATGCAGGAAAAAAAACGTACACCAACGCTGTGTGCAAAAATCCCAGTGGGATGCAAGTCAAACAACAACAACAACCACTTAACTAGCAGGGCACAGTAAAAAAATAATAGAGAACGAACAATATAGTCAGCTCATAGATTAAAAAGCCAGTGTCTCTCTCCTTTAACTCCATTGGTGAACCTGTTGAGCCAGTGGTGGAAATTCCACATTCCCATGGCAAAGGCTCGTCTCTATAGGACGACCACTATGGACTTCCAACAAAGTGGTACTTGTTACATAGACCTCAAGGAGGATAACAGGCATGATTGACCTTTGACCTCGATTAGAACTTGCAATGCATCGAAAAAGTTGTTTATTCCTATCCACAGCATCACACGACAGGATTTAACCATACCATCTGCTGACCCAGTCGCCCCTTGAAAAACAGCTGTCTAACTCAATTGGCTTCACGCTGAGAAAGAAAACTTCCAGCGAATATATACAGAGTGATCCATGTTTTTAGATACCCCACGAAAATAATGGGGAGAAACTTGTCTTCAACCAATCCTCGGTACACACATTCAATCTTTTGACACTCTGCTCTGAAAGATGTTGAGACAATGCTTTCACATTCTTCACTCAATAACTGGTGAGAAGAAAGTAAGAGGGGCCATTATACATCTGTGGGATATGTCGACATCAGTCGCTCTGTTTCAAATCACACGGCTAAATTAGTTCAAGTGAGATTTGTCACGGACCTCGCTATGCTACGTGTGCAGCCCGTATCTCAATTCAGCGGCGTCTAACCAGGGAAGGCGGCAGTGTTTTTTAATGGATTCTCGTATCTCCCCCCCCCCCCCCGCCTCTGTGCTGCTCAGATTTCTCCGTGGTGTGAGCGACATGAACACCTTCCCGAACTTGACCGGAACCACCAACCTTGAGAGCCTGTGAGTTCTGGACACATCTCACTGCGCAGTGAAGCACCTGCCGCCGTTCATCGAAGTTTTGTTGTTGTTGTTGTTGGTTGTGGGGAGAGGCTTTCCAGCAGACGTTCCTTAAGTTGCCGTAATTGGTTGGGCTGGTAACGAGACCGCGTTGATAATTTGCCCCCCCCCCTCTCGCCCGCCCACCTCCAACGATGTGTGTTCTGCAGGACACTGACTGGGAGCAGAATCACCCGTCTTCCCGGTGACATCTGTCAGGCCTTGGGGCAACTGCGAGTCCTGTAAGTGCGGCCGCCCCCACTGCTGACCCTACCCACAATCCTTTTCTTCACCCCTCAACTCCTCTCCGTTTACCTTGCCTGAAAGACGCATTGTCCTTTCGTCGCATGGGTATGCGCAGTATGCTGTGCGTATGCCTCTTCGCATGAAGCCAGACGTGCATTGATTACCATTTTAACAAAATTGTCCGCAAGCAACTTCAAATACATTTCTTTAAGTCCAACAGAAAAATGCTCCACAATTTAAATAGGTTCATTATAAAAGCAAACAATTATTCCATTTGATGTGTTCGAAAGTAATCTGATTCCTGTAGAAATCCCCTTTAGTTTTGTTTATAAACATGTTACATTCATTTAAATCATATACTAATTATTTACAGCACCTTCATCACTACACTGCTGGATGAAGGCCTCCCCACTCAATGGCATCATTTGGGATTTCGTGACCATACTTCAACAAACTGCTCATTGCGGGCTCAGTCAAGTCCTGTGGAGGCCCAAGAATGTTTCAGATCTCCCGCCACAAATGTCAGCCCAAACTGGGATTTGTACTCGGTTCGTCAGGTTCATCGTGCACATCTTGCAGTGTTAACCACAGCGCTCCCACTCTGCACACACAAATTATAGGGTTGTAAATTAAACCTTTTTTTTCGTAAAGAATTCCTCAATAACTCAAGCACAGTTACATGCGATGTGACGAGACAGCATTTGTCAAGTGCTGTCCGTGCTTTGCTCTGCGGGCTCTTTTTGGTGACATTAACTCTGAGGCTAAACTGCTCTGCGGTGTCAATGCAGAAGGGCGGGCTTGGGGGGGCGGGTGTCTGTTTTCATGACGCTTCGCTCACAAATGCACAGCTGTTTGCGGAAAATTACAGGTTTCATTTCTGAATGACAAAAACAGTGGTGGCGGCACTCAGGGCTGATGCACTGTCACATGAGTTGCGTGGCCGCTGTCGCCAAAGCCCATTTTCAAATTGACAAAGGTTCTGAATGTGAAGACGACTTCAAAACCGGCCGAGCCACAGCGGAGACGTGGAGTCTCCGTGGCAATGGACAGTTGAAATATAAGGCACATGTGAAACATTTCTGAAATGGTGTAAATTAAGAATCAAGCAAACGCGCTTTTAATGGAATTGGTCAAACATCCCAATGCAGGACATCTCCTGAAAAGAGTGCGGCTTGGAGAGGCTTTCTTGGAAAAAGATTCAGGCTATTGTTAGAATAATTAGGTTAAACAACAGTTTTATTCACTAACAAAAGTCACGTGAAAGAAATGTTACAATAACTTTCCAAAAAAATACGTGTCCAAAACATCGTCTTAAAATATCAGCAGTAAAAAAAGTACGCATTATGATAAAATGGTCAAAGACCAAAAGTAGTTCGCAACAACAGTACAATTATAACTTTTAAATAAAGAAATAACACAGGTAATCTACTACAGTTTGAACCGATAGCATGCACTAAAGCGATAGCAGTAACGGTAGCAAATTAGTTTTTCGGCCTGTGTGTTGAACTTTGATCGAGATGACAATTGAAGTGCGGGTGCAAATCATTGCGTGCAAACAACCAAGGCACGGGCCTGGAAACTTCGCTCTGTAGCGTAACCGAGCGTTGTCCACAGACGCACGACTTTGGTGAAAGACCCCAGTGTGAGTGAGAAAGGCCCCAGTGTGACTTCCTGTTCCATAGCGACACATCCACGAGATCTTAATATTCCAGAAGAACGCTGGCGAACAGAGAGTGAAACAACGCAGACTTACGGAATATCAACACCTCATTCTAGACCCAAACATCACCGCACCTTCCTGGCTTTGTCATTCCTCGAAGACACCGGTGTAACCCATCAGCCGCATCAGAACATCAGCAAGCCGCTGCACACATCTCCTTCATGAATGGAAATATAAAGACAATCCACAGTGCGACTGGGGCCATACAACTGTAACTCTGGGCTATATAGTAAACCACTGTCGTGTGCATTCCTGCAACGGAAGAGGAATAGAAAAACTACACGAACTCTCTCAAGCCCTCTTTGTAGCTAACAGGGCTTGCCATTGGCATTTAGCTCCTGAACACATTGCCATACGCAATATACAATGACAGGGACATTTAAATGTGTTTGACGAGCAAGTTAATTAAATCGTGTGTGATGAGCAAGAGGCTTTCATAATTATTTCATTCCTTAAAAACAAAAATCTTATCCTTTGTCATCACAATCGCCTTAAACTCATCGGGCAGACCAGCGTGGGCATTTATCACTTTTGTAAAGGGTTGGTCGCACACAATTTTTCAGCATTCAGATTTGTGGCCGCTCTCTTTTAAATCTCACGTGCTCGATTCGCAAAGTCGTATTTACATTTTCAGTTGGCAGAGGTAGCGATTGAAATGTTTTAAGGCAAACGAGCGCGTCGGCTCATGCCAGGGCACGCACGTGAAATCAAGCGGCAACAAAGGCCCTTTGACAGGCGCTCTGCATGTTTGGCCCGTGGCTAAGTGTCTCAAACCTGATCTGTTGGTATGTTGTTGTGGAGCGTTCTTGTTCCTCCCTGTTGTCTCTCCTCCCCCGCCACCCACTCACCCCCGTTGGTAGTGTTGATGGTGTTGGGGAGCCGGTAGTGCAGCGGTTAGCGCTACGCTGCACTACGAACCCGGCGACCCGAGTTCAATTCCCACTCACGGACAACACCATTGACGAATATCTGAACCTGTCCTGGGCTTCTTCCCCTAGGTCGACTCAGCCTCAAATGAGTGCCTAGTGCGGTGTTTAGACATCGCCACTGGCAGGACAAAGGCAGCCGGGCGTGGTATTGGCCACCCACCAACTCGTGTGCCGTGCCGGTCTTCATAGGTGCTCGCTAACAACACTTTCCCCGACAGTCTGTTACAGGCTATAAGGGGGGGGATCATTGTCTTTTTGGTGGTGGTGAGCTGCCAGTTCTACTTAGCCTGCTAATCTTGTGATGGCCAGTGGGATGCTAGTTATGCTCCTTACCCCCCCCATGGTGGCCCCTCTCAGACTCGCTCAGTGTGTAGACGCAAGACTCCCTGTGTTGCTTCTCTCCGTCGGTGGGCAAATAATGGCCTGACTTGCACTGCACTCTCAACAACGCAATCGGCAAACTTGACGTGCCCTTATTTTCACAGATATCTCTCTCGGGCTTTTGTGTGGTTTTAGAAAACCCAACGTCTTTTTCTCCCCTCTTTGCGTCCTGTAGTTTTGGTAAGCGACCCCCAAATAGCAGGACCTGTCAAGCTAATAATGTTAAACTGCACTTAAAATCCACGGTATTAATGCCCTAATACTACAGAAACTCGACGTGGTCCCTTCTAATTAGAAGCTATATTCTTGACAAATAGATAGAAAAGTTGTTCATCCACATGTTCTAAAATCTCAATATAAAATCACAATAACGTTCCACTCTAAGTGGATCACCCACCCCTTGTGTGTGTGTATATGCATGTATCTGTGTGTATTTGTCATTGTGTGTATATATAATGTGGGGAGCGGTTGCGCAGCGGTTCGCGTGCTGCCGTATGAACCTGGCGACCCGAGTTCGATTCCCAATCACGGCCAACACCAGTGACGGTCCTGGGCCTCCCCTGGGTCGACTCGGCCTCAAATGAGTGCGGTGTGTAAACATCGCTACTGGGGAGACAAAGGTGGCCGGGCATGGTGCTGGCCACCACCCCCTCGTGTGCCGTCCCTGCCTTCATAGGTGCTACTCGCTAACAACACTGGCTATAGGGGATATTTATTTTTGGGGGTATATATATGCATGTGTGTGTATGCAATGTTGTTATGCTGAGCTACATCCTGCCTGATTGAAAATTACTTCTCTTGTCTCTTTACCTAAACCTCATTCCCCCCCCTCCCCCCCCCCCCCCCAATTTCCATTCCCTCTGTAGGGATCTCTCCTACAATGAGATAACTGAACTTCCAGAGCTGCACGACTGCAGAGGTCTGGAGGAAATGTAAGTAAAGTGACCTTAAACGCGTACACACACATTCTTTGGGTCTTTCGGTAAAGTCACGTAGATAGGTTCAAAGAAAATAACAAAAAACTACGACGTTTCAATCGCAACACAATAGGGAAAAGGGGGTTAGCTTCTAAAGGCAAACTGTTTACAAAGGTTTAAAATGGGCGTAGCCCAAATCTCAGTAGCATGGGGGGGCAGCTGATGTTAATGTAAGTAATGGGCTGGCAGGTTAAAATTAGCATGTTAATGTAAGATCGGTGAGCGGCCTCCCCGGCGAGCGGGTTGAGGTGGCTATGTTCATGTGAGAGATTAGCATGCTAATGTAATATCGCAGAGCCCACCGCCACGTCAAGATATGGCGTGCGAAGGTGGCTGTGTTGGAGTGAGAAATGTAACCTGTTAACGTAAAATCGGAGAGCCCAAAATAACAACTAACATCAGAAGGTGGTAGGATGGGAACATCACAGCCAGTTATGACTTAAACTGGTTAATAACGACCTTCCAATGATTGCTAAGTTTGGACCCATCTCGGTCGAAATTATGTCTGTGTCTGTATATATGCGTACACACATACATATGATACGGATTTGAATATATTGCCAAATGCTTATGTCCTCTTCGACCTGAGTAACGTTTGAATGCAAATGTTTGATACGCTTGAATTTCTGTCTTTCTCTGGCAAGACCCGGTCATTGTCTTTAGTTCACATCAAGTTATAATTTAGCACAATTTCACAAGTAAAACCACGTTGTATGACGTTCAGTGTTCTTATTTCGTTGTGAGAAGTATTGCAGTCGTCTGTAAGATTAAATCTGTCTTGCTTGTATGTTGGTGTCGAATACAAGAAGGCTACAATGAAGTAAATGAACTCGAGCAAAAAAATATTATTTTGTTCATACCAGCATTAAGTGACTGCAAATCGCTTTTGCACAAATACGCTTATTCATTGTGTGTGTCTGTGTGCATTAGCCTGTAGAGCAGAATGTTTGACAAGCAACAAAAAACACAGGCAGAAAGAAAAATGACCCGGCCTTCTAGACTAAAAACAATAACAAACATTGGGGGGGGGGGGGAAGAAAGAATGATTAATGCCAAGTTGAACGCCGGCTCGTAGAAAGAGCAGTTTGCAGCATTCCTTGGAATGGTTCTTTTAGGAATTGCTATCCATTGGAGACACAAGTTAACTCATCGTAAATGAAAACATTGCCCAGGCTGTTGCGAATAATCCATGTTGCCATTGCGAAAACATTTCGTATGATTCATCAAAGTTTACATGGTTGACGAGGTGGGATGGGGATGAACCAACCCATAATGGGTCCTTCCTTTCTCAAATTTCACAAAGTTGGGACAATATTTGCCTCAAACCGAAGAACATGTTTTTATTTATTGATGTTCGGTTGGCAAAAATGCAAGATCATTTAATTGGTACTGGGAAAAAAAAAATATTTGGTAAAAAATAAATCGGTGGTTCTAATTGCCTGGTAGTATTTTTTTGCTTAGCAAAATACATGAGTCATAGCACGTGTTTATTTTATGAACATTTATATTTCAAAGTTAAACAAAAAAATAGAGCTGAGCTATTATTAATTTACAATAACATCAATTAAAGTTTAGCCCTTTTTTTCAATCGAATGTGGAATCATTGCTTTCCCACGCAGTGCCAAGTCATGGGTCGGCAGGGGTGGGCGGTGGAGAGGTTGCCATACTTCACCACGCTTGTCAGTGTAGTGCCTTGGCTCCTCCCACCCTCAACCAGTATATATAAAAGGACTGTTTTATTGGACTTTCTCTTACTTGATACAGCAATCGTGCTGTGACGGTTCCACCTGAAGACGGAAGCTTGTGTTGCCTCCGAAACGTCGTGATTTTTATTTTATTAATTTTAATTTTTTACTTATTTCACTTTACCGAAAAAAATCTAAGAATACGAATCCTCACAGTCACGAAAGCTTCAAATCTAGAATTGTCAGTGTAGGTTTGTGAAAGAGTGCCCAGGACCAGTTGAGATATCGCTCGCCGCTGATGTTAGCCAATTCAGAATCCTAATACTGTTAGGTTTTTTCGGTAAAGTCACGTAGGTAAAAAAATAAAATTAAAAGTTAATAAAAGTAATAATGGAAATAAAATAAAATAATAAATCACGACGTTTCGGAGGCAACACATGTCTCCGTCATCAGGTGGTACCGTCACAGCTAATATTACTGCATCAAGTGTCCAGAATCTGCATCCAAATCAAGTGTCCAGATCCAAAATACTAATATTTATTCCTATCGGAGGAATCCAATTAACTATAAAGCTCTTTTTTTTTTTTTACAGATGTCCTGTACTTTTCAGGTCTTGCCAATGTGTCGCTTTGCTCAGTGTTGAGCATTTGTATTTAATCGCTTCGAATTACTTTGGAAAGTCATCTTAACCAAAACTCCCCCGTGTGCGGTGAAATGGAAAAAAAACATATGAGGTCACAAGAGCAAACCTTTGACAGTCCTACCTCAATAGGACAAGCGTAACAAATTACCTGCTCCTAAACTTTAAAGTTCATAATAATGATCACAATGTAGCTGCAGATCATAAATCAAAATAGGGGTCTTGTGTAATTGGTACTGATGCGATTCATGAGATTGATTTATTAAATGGAGAACTGGAAAGGAAACAATGTGCTCCCACAATAGCTGCAACTGTTAAATTATGCCTTTCAATTATTTTCCTGCAAACTACGAATAAATCTTTGAAGAGTGATGTGCGATTACTCCCTCCCCGCAGCAGTTCAATATTTTTTTCCACAAACACAATGATTCAAGAGGCCATAAGCAAGCTATCAAGTTAGTTTATCTTAACATAATGTACCATCCTTATTTTAAAAATGTGTGAATTCTAAGTGATCAATGGAGCCTTCTCCAGAATTCATGCAAATGATTTGATCCTTGTTGCAGGTGTGACTGATATTATTTTAATGACATGTGTTAAATGTTTTCTTCAGCTCCTTTCAACACAACATGCTGGCTGATATTACAAACCAAACGTTCTGGGGCCTGTCTTCCCTTCGAAGCCTGTACGTACACTTAGTAAATCAAATTTCACTCGCGTTGTTATTGCATGTGTATATACTCGCATTACACAAGCACAGCTACTGTTTAAAATACTCACTTATCTAAAGCCTTTGCATTGTTAATTTGAAAGCTGATTGAAGTGTGCGTTAAGATGCTATTGCAGCAGGGTAGAAAGCAAATTAGCAATTGCTAATAGAGTATTGTCAACCCTGTTGTCATAGTACTACTGTACACTACTTTGGAACTGTAGCTGACAGTTTTTAATGTTTTAATTATTGGTTAAATATTGTATAATAATTAGTTTAGTCTAATTAACGTTGGTTTTTGTTCGGCTTGTTAGGGTGGTTTAGCGGGAATATATCAAACTCGTATTTTTAAGTTGCATCTCAAACAAGTTTACAGTTTGTGTACGTTAATCATGACTGGACTTAACCTGCTATGTATTATGTTTCGAGACTGTAGATTATGTTGTCTTTTATCGATTGAATGAATATTCAACAGGGACCTGAGTGAAAACCAGATCGAGAGCATTCACAAGACAGCGTTTAAGTCCCTCACTTCTCTCACTAAACTGTGAGTATAACATTGTCCCGGTAGTCTTTGTAAATTCAAGCGAAACGACCAATTGTGTTTCCAGCGTATTTAAGTGTTTTTAAAGATCGTTTCCAAGGTGATCTGAAATTGTTTCCACTGAATTGACAATTTTACAATATTACTGTGTATTTCAAAGTAATTAAAGAAAAGTCCTTTTTCGTGACCCAGGAAAGCCTCAACTTACTGCCAATAATTTTGTTGAGGGTGGAGCACAGGAAGATTTGGCCAATTTCTTGTCGAGTATTTAGGCATTTTAGATCAAACCCATACGTATAAGAGCAATAGCACTCAACCGGCAAAGGTATGTCAGCAACCTACTTAACAAACGAATGCCATCAGATCCAGAGGTTGCCAGTGCTATCTCCTGGCGTCGCAGCTGAAATAATGGGGCAAGGTTTTTCAAACTCCCCCACCTCGATCCACCCAGCAAAAAGCAGTTCATTTGTGCTTTTTGTGTTTTAGTTCGTCGTCCCTCCCCCGCACCTCCGATTTAGAGCGGTTGGCTACGTATTTTGCGAAAGAAGTTCTACACGCACACAAATGTAACAATGCAGCTGATAAAGTGTGGGTTAATCCCACATCTTCCAAGACGATTGGCCAGTGGGGAAGAGGGCAAACTACCCTTTAAGAGCTCCCTCTTGCAGGGACCAGCAGTGGCTTGAGCAAGCAATTGGCAGAGGTTGTGCCTTTTCATTTTACACGCTAGATGTAACTTTCGATTTAAAGCTTTCGTGACTGCAGGGATTCATCTTCTTGGTTCTTTCGGTAAAGTCACGTAGAAGACGGCTGCTTGCGTTGTGGCCGAAACGTCGTGAGAATTATTATTTTTATTTTTTATTTCCATTATTTTATTATTTTCCTTCTACGTGACTTTACCGAAATAACCAAGAAGATAGATGTAACTTGTTCAAGTGACACCGCCCCCTTCACATCCATTAGAGGTGGTACAGTGCACCACAATAATAAAAGACAAATATTGATTCTTGATTCGAAACGTGAGCCCTGAACGTGACAAATTGATGGCTTGGGGTGGTAGTATTTGAACTGTAACAGGCCCGTTGTTTAACTTTTCCTTTTTCCTCTACAGAGACCTGAGCTCCAACCAGCTGAATTCCCTCCCTTCCTCGGGGCTCCAGGAGCTCACGGAGCTGAGGGTGGCTGGAAACCAAGCCCTCATGCTTTTCCCCGTCAAGTCCGAGTTTCCTAAGCTTAGGTAATCCCCTGCGGCAACGTTACATCATTTGTGCGCCATCCCACAGTCCGTAATTGTTGCGCACGGTTGAGGGGGCGTGCGCATTATGCTGGGATGCGAACAGTTAGCCTGTTATGACATTCGATTTAAAATCCCTAACACACGGCATTGTGGTTTGTTAACTTTGAACAATGTGTATCAAGATGATTTTCCCTTATGTGAAGGTATATCTAGTGTCAGTACTGTGGGTTAACGTCACAAAACGGAAGTTCTCTACCCGAAAGGGAGTCTGAATACACAAACGGGCTTTTAAGGAGCGTCCTGTTTTGAAACGATTAGTCAGTTCTGCTGCATACGTTCTCACGGTCGTGCCGATGCATTTTCGGGTTGTAACGCTTGTTCTTCTGCAACGATGGGCAACGTTTGGCTCGGGACTTCTTCACAGTTGAATGGAGTTGCTCACTCTCTCCCTTGATAGTCTACTGTTGCCAGCTGCTGCTCGTGTGTCCGATCAGCTCGGCTCTGCTACGTACGCCAGCTGATGTTGTTAGTTTTGCTTCATCTGCTTAACATCGGTAGGCCTGACAGCGATTATTGGAGAAAATCCATGTATTACACTGCATTGGATTGTTCTGCAGTTAATGGCGCTCATACTGGAAATGTATGGATTTATACAATTTATTTTGGAAGCGTATTTTCCCCATTTTATTGGAGGGGGGTCTCCCTTACAAATGAGCCTTTTGGCTCCGAACGTGATGTCAGCTAGTTACAAACAAAGGTCGTGGAACTTTTGATTGGTTTGATGGGTCGATTGAAACGCGAGTTTCTCCGCCGTTGTTCGCAGGACTCTGGTGGCCGCCTACGCGTACCAGTGCTGTGCATTCGCCGACTGCGCGGACGAGAGCCAGGACTGGATCGGCAATGCCGGCAACATCCAGAAACGCGAAGCCGGCAGCCAGACGGAGGCTGCAGGTCATTGCTCACTCAATACTGACACGCAGCTCTTCGCCAGACGCGTTCCCTAGATTTCACCGTAGTGGTGGCGTGAGCTAGCTTGAGCGGGTTTGTCACTGTGAAGACATTTATCATGCATTAGCTTGCTTTCTAGCAGAGTTTAAAGGGCAAAAACATTCTGTTGGGTTTCTGATTTCAAATAGTTTATTTTAGTTTTCCCCAAAGAAACTAAATTATAAAGTAATGAAATGCAAAGCAAGGTCATTACTGTAAGGGCCTAAAGAGAGAAGCTGTTTGATATTTGAGGTGAGTCACATTTTTTAGTTGGGTCGCTTTCTTTAAGTTTTAAGTTGACCCACATGTGCAGTGCAAGAACCATCACATTTAGCCTTATTCTCATTTGTATGAACTTGAAAATCCAATATTTTAGTTTTTTAAGTTGTTTTCAAATCTTTTTAAAAAGTCAATGTTTTTGTTCAAACAGGTTCTTTTGAAAGTTTTTATTTTAATCTATATACAGGTTTAACTGTAATATTAAGTCTCAAAATGCCACCTTTTCAAAAAGGCATTTACACATTTACAATGTCAGAAAAGTGCTTAATCTTTCACAACAGTTGACTTGTGAAATGATTGACATGCATCAACTTCATCTGATTGTCACCTGTTCTGTTGTCTTTGATTTAATAGATCCAGAAGTTGATGAGAATGAAGATTCTGATGTCCACCCGAGCGTTCATTGTACTCCTGAGCCTGGTAAGACGTCCAGAAAAGCAAACTTGTAACATTCAACCTCTGTAACTGATTCAGCGCTTAATTTGCAGAAAAATTGGGTACCTTGTACCCAAATCTATCCCAATTCTTTCATCTTTTTGAATTTAAGTGATTGTTGCGTGGACAACTTTTTACTCGCTGTCTCAAAGTCCTTTTAAACATTTTTAATATGACGGTTCTGCACACATTTGTTAACAATTATGTTAAACGGCGGTTGCATCACAGACATCACCGTGAAGCTGTGGGTCCCGTGTACACACAGCCAAACTCGGCAACACTTTTTGGCATTTTACACACGTACAAGGTGCAGCTCTGCAATCGAATGTTCATGCCTCTGCTGGCAGAAGGGCCTCCTAAACTGAGCTCCAAAGAGCTCCTCTGACGGTTATTTGGCCTACTCTTCCATGCTGGTCAGAGATGTTACTCCCACGTGCGTTCCAACACAAGCCCATGGCCACGAGCAGCCAAAAAGCATCCCGCGTGCTGTCTTCCCCAGGCGCCTTCAAGCCCTGCTCCAGCCTCATCGGGAACTGGCTGCTCCGCCTGGGCGTCTGGCTCATTTTCCTGCTCGCCGTCGGCGCCAACTCCATCGTGGCCGTCACCACGTTCTGCTCACCGGGCCACCTGTCGGCGCCGCGCCTTCTCATCGGCTGCCTGGCCGTCGCCAACCTCCTGCTGGGCCTGCACTCGGGCGCCGTGGCCCTGACGGACGCCGCCACCCTCGGCTCGTTCGGTCAGCACGGCGCGGCCTGGGAGGCCGGCGGCGGCTGCCGAGCGGCGGGCTTCCTCGCCGTCTTCGGCCTGGAGGCGGGCGTGCTGGTGCTGGCGCTGCTGTCGGCCGAGCGCTGCGCCTTCGTGCGCCGCCCGGCCGAACGCTGCGTGCAGCAGACGCTGCTGCGCGGCGCGGCGGGCAAGCCGGCTCGCCGGGCCGGCGCCCGCGTCGCCGTGGCCGTCGCGGCGGCGGTCGCGGCCGTCGCCGCTTCCCTGCCCCTGTTGGGCGTGGGCGGCTACGGCGCGTCGCCGCTCTGCCTGCCCTTCCCCGGCGGGCGCGCGGCAACGCCGCTCGCCTACACCGCCTCGCTCGTGCTGCTCAACTCGCTGCTCTTCCTCGCCATGACGGTGGGCTACACGCGCCTCTACTGCCGGGCGCGGCGCGAGGACCTCTCTGACACGCAGGAGAGCGCCACCACGCGGCACGCCGCCTGGCTCATCTTCGCCAACTGCCTGCTCTACTGCCCCGTGGCGTTCGTCAGCTTCGCCAGCGTGCTCGGCCTCGGCGCGCCCGCCAGCCCGCAGGCCGTCAAGTCCGTGCTGCTGCTGCTGCTGCCGCTGCCCGCGTGCCTCAACCCGCTGCTGTACGCGCTCTTCCACCCGCGCTTCAAGCACGACGTGCTGGCGCTCGAGGAGCGCGCGAAGCAGCGGGTGCGCGCCTCCCGCCTCGCCCGCGCCTCCCGGCTCGCCCGCCGCTCGTCGTCCGGCGCGGGCTCCGCGTGCGACGACGGGGACTGTGGCGACCGCGGCGGCGGCGGCGCGGGCGTGGGGCTGGGCGACGACGACGACGGAGCCGCGGGCGACGAGCCGCGCAGCCCCATGCTGCCGCCGCCGTCGGCGGAGCGCGGCGCCCGCACCGCCTTGATGCTGGCGGAGAGGGGCCGGTCGACGGGGGTCACGGCGGCCGGAGCGGGGGTGGCCGTGCTGGGCTGCGGTGGAGAGGGCGGCGCGGCGGCGCCGGGCGGCGGCGGCTGCACGGACGCGGGCCACGCGCACAGGCACAGCGACTGCCCCAGCGAGGACGACTCGTTTGTGTCGGACAACTCGGATCAGCTGCAGGAGTGCTCGCGCTCCTGCTTCAGCCAGGGCCGAGGGCTGCCCCTCGTGTCGCAGTTGTAAGACGCGCACCCGCCAGGATTTCATCCGTTGTTTTATATGTAATTTAGTGCGCGCGCGCGCGTGTTTGTGTGCAGTTCTCTGCTTTCTGCAGGTAAAGAGATTCACAAAGCTTTGTTTCTTCCATAGCAGTTAATACATTATTGTGTCCGAGGTATAGTCAGAGTTGTCTTTCCACTCTCTGCATTTAATACCTCAACAGTGAAAAGAAATGGAATTCTGTCGAACGTTGCTACGAACGGTGCCCTTTAGCATTGCGTGTCGCTAATGAACACAAGAGAAAAAGCCACTCTGACATCTCTTGGACCACCCATGACTTTTCACCATTCATGACTGTGGGTTTCTACTCAACGCATTGATTCAGTCCCTGCTGTAATACACTTGGTTGGATGAGCAGTTAATTGGACAAAAATGAACCTTGAACTGTTATGGCGGTTACACATCCATCGGCCGAGGTGCATGCCTAGCAAGTGGCAAATTCCTCTCATTTAATGTTTAAAAAAAACTGACACAAACCAGTAATTTCACGTGAACATTTCACAACCCCTCCCGAATGCTGCTTGTGCCTCGCTTGACTTCATGCCTGCCTTGAGAAGAAGGATGACCCATTTGTGAATTCTCCTAACAGTGTCATAAAACCAAGGGTTCCTTATTTTCCACGTTGTCCTATTCCCACGTGATTGGGGTTTAAGCCGTCTCTCGAATCTATTTATTTCTCCTCCGTTTTCCCCACCGTCGTGTAAATTGCCCAACAGAAGTCGCAGCGTGTGGACCGCCTCGCTTTAAAATATAGACCGTTTTCTCTTTTGTCAGGCGTCAACGAGTCGCATTAATATTGCTATTATGTGTGTAAACTAAAAACATTCTCGCGTACTCTACGGTTAATTTAATGGAATCACACAATCAAAGTTACCACGATGCTTAAAGGAAACGTTAATTCAAGAAAGTGAGGTTTCTTCAGCCAAACCATCTGATGCACAGTGAGAGTTTTTGGGGTAAAACAATAAATACCTACCAATATAGAAAATAACCTTTTTAACAATGAGTAATTTCCAGCTGAGTATATTCAATGTGGGTAAAATGTGTTGGTTTTGTTTTTGCTGTCTACATTAGGAGCATTTTGATAAACATAGACATGGTTTTTCTTTTCTCAAATTGCTAAATCTTTACAGAGCTCTGTAGTTAAAAGTGTATTCACATGATTCTCTTAACAGGAATTTTTTAAGGGTCTTACCCAAAAATGTAAAGCGTGTGTGGAATTCACACAATGTTTTTTTTGGCTGTGAAATTGTTGCTTTTTTTTTTCAACAGTGAGCTATTTTATATATTGCAAATGGAACACACATTTTTTTAATAAAAAATAATAATCTGTAGAATAACAAAAAATAGTTTAAAGGGAAGGACACATTGTTGTTTTATAGCAAAGGTAACATATATCTGAAATATTAACACATGCAATTAGTTAGCATTGGCATTTGAGTGAAATACGTGAAGTCGCTTGAAAGATCTTTAGCGGCAAAAACGTAAAGGGACTGCGTTCGATTTTCTCTATAAAGAAACGCTGCACGTTCAGTTCTCATATCGGCTACAAGTCGCTTCATATCAAGAGTTGTCATTCAATTGTGTGCTCACTTTAAGTTCGAGAAGTGCTTTTACTAATGCTAGAGAATATATGCATTATGCTTACCACAACCCACTGGTGATTTTCCAACACAAATTAAGGTCATGTCAATAACCTGTAGATTGTACGGTCTTTAAATCGGTTAATTTTGATTCTTAATCTGCATGATCCATAAAATATCAATGTAAGAATTTGTGTTCCAATTAGTGTACTATTTAAAGTCACGTGACTCCTGCAGCCACTCGCAGCTGCTTGCGTTCACCACTGTTTAAATTAACAACAAAAGAGATTGAGTCCGATCGCGACCCTGAATCGCGACCATTGGGGCTAAGCATTACACCACAGAGATGGATATAGGCAATGTAGATGTCGCAGAACACACACACACACTATATAATAGTAATAACCATATGGGATGCTTGGCTGTCTTAAGGTTTGTAAATGGAAGACATGATGTGCAGCATCATGCCACCTAATAAACTCGTATCGTGTTCTGTATTTGTATAGACAACACTTGTATAGCACTTGTGTGTGTGTTTGACCGTATGCTACACCTAATACCCATTTATTTTATACTCGGTTTTGTTGATAAGTTGAAAATGTGTTAATTTATGTTGTTTACAGACCATAATTAAGCTTTGGATGTGAAATTATCGTGTTTTCGAATTGAGGTGTGTGTGTGTATATAATCCCGTCTTGTTTTCATTGCTTAAGCCCAACTTGTGTGCAGCAACTTGCCCAACCCGTCCGTACGGGTTGGGCAAGTCCCCGTTAGCAACACCAGCCGTTGAATGATGTTAAATGAAAATGATTATGTAAGGTTGCTGTTTGACCAAGTGTCATCCTGTCAGTTTTTGCTCATCGAGCCTCATATAGTCGCCATTCCTTGATGCTGAATAGTTCTCGTGGATAGTTAAAGATGTATAAAGGAGCGTTTATCAGTATAATATTCTTCTCGTGGCCTGGCCACCAGTCAAATATGTATCCAGTATGGGGCACGTGATGATGATGATGATCTGGCCCAGTCTCTGTCGCCCTTGTGAGGTCCTCCACGGTGCACCGCTCCTCCAGGAGCTTACGGAGCAAGAGATGCTCCCCCGGTCTGTCTCTCTCTCTCCACAGCCGCACGTGGTGTCATTGTCGCTGGAGTAGCCTCACTTTCGCATGTTAACCCTTGAGCTGCCAAGTCCTTTGCAGTGTTCATCAGAGCAAGGCCTGCGGGCCACTCTCGGCCCCTGGTGGCCTTGAGTGCCGCTCCTGACGTGCGGTCCCCGACAATACACAACGAGTGAAAACGCCCCATTTGTGCTGTCAAACCCAATGGTGTCAAATGTGTGGCGGCCCTTATACTGATGTCTTATCGGCAAAAGTGCCCCCCCCCCTCACCCCTGATAATTTATTAGTGAAGAACACTGACGTCAACATTCAGTTTGACCGATCTTGCTCCGCACCAGCAGCGGGGACGTGTTTGCGTTCAGTGTCATGGTTGATGCACGGGAAAAAAAGACTCTCCATGTGCTCCAGCACACAGTAGGTTTTCGATTTGTCGGCATTTTTGGTAACGGTATTAGTTGGGAGAATGTACTGCAATCACAATTTACAAAAAAAACTATTTTGAATGATGTCGACAAACAAGATGTACGTAGAAATCGGATAACTGGTGGTGTTATCAGTCGTGACGGTGAAAGACTTGTTGTCCAAAACTGACTGACCTTGCATAATATTTCATTGCATATTACGTACAATCTGTGCACAAATCATGTGAACATTTTACCTGCTTTTTACTAGACGTTTGTCGTGTTATTGTGTTTTCTCCTTACTCTGCATTGTGTTTTGATATCAAGCCGGGCTGGATCACCATCTCTTGAATTCAAGCCAAGTCCATTTGTTGACATAAGCCACATATGGCAAGCCAAAAGTGTCATAATCTAGTTTATTAGACACAGTACATTCATATAAAGTATGTCCTTAAGCCCTCTTAGAATTACTGGTTGCAGTGAAATGAAAATTTGTGGTCGTAAATGGTTGTGGAGCTACTCGCATTTGTGAATGAAATAGGTTTGCTAGTAAATTGTAGAAAAGTCCAATCAAATTGTTTATGTTATCGATAATCAAAGTCGTTCAATGACCAGTTTTAGGATAGGTAAATACGTATAAGTAACTTTGAAAGCTCCTTTTGTATTGACTCCCAACACACAAATCTCAATCGGGGGAAGCTCCCCCATTAAATCAACAAATTCCATGGCATTGGCCACCATGAACGTTGTCGTGATTATTAACGTAAATAAACACGACGCAATCGTGTGTTTTTTTAAATGTACACAAACTCAATTATGTCCTTCCAATAATTTACATTAGGGGTGTTACCATACATCGAATTGAGATTCTCAAGGCTCACGATAACATGTGCGTCGTATTCCGCATGTGCAAAGCCGTGTTTTTCTATTTAAGCAAATTGTATACAAATGAAAATTGGACCATCTGGTGAATCTGTACACCCCTAATGTATAAACTATATTCAGCATGTTGGAACAAAGTACTCTGTTCCCGGATTTTAAACCAGTGGTCATCCCCACACATTTGTTCAGCACCTTGTTTGGACACTGTCAACGTTCTTTGTACCACTTTTCCATAGGTTTGTAAATATGTACAGAATCGTTTAGAGTATTTATTGCAAGCACTCAGGCACAAGTGTAATCTTCTTCTCTTGTCTCTGGGAGTGACATCGGATGTTAAAACTACCTCTCGTTCTGCTGCTTTGGGTCTTTAAAAAGAAAACGCCTGGTTCCATGTGCTGGAGGCTTTAGCTCCAATACTTTGTGGATTTCAGTTTAACTCATGCCTCTCATTGCGAATGGGATTTTCCTGTGTTCGATATGTCCTCACGCATACCCTCGTGAATTTGAGATGCGTTTCAAAATAATGAAAGCAAAACTGACCATTAAAATAGCGTAAAGGTGTGTACAATCCATAATAAAGTTGTTTTTAATGTTATCGCGTCAATATAAATGTATCGATAAACCCGCCACCACCCGACACAGCCAATTAGTAAGGTTTGTCACGGACACAAATCGTGCCAATTAGTTACTACAGTACAAACGGTGTGTTGGAGGGTAAACCCACAACATTTACAATTCGAGTACTACATTTCGCTGGTGATTACAACCAGCTTCATCAGGCCATATCCAGAATTGTGAATAAAAAGGTGGAAACAATGTATGCTGAAGGTTTTCTAACACACCCACCTGCGTATTTGGACTCTTTAAATGGGGAAAGATCATGGCAACAGTGGAAACTTCCCTTTGATAGTCAACAAAATCCTACGAGAAATTCGTATTAAATTGCGCCGCTTCTTTGTGTGCACCATAACGTGACGCTTCAGAACTCAGAGTTGAGTTTTATCTTGGCGTGTTTGGCCATTGTGTTTTCCATCGTGCAACAGAAAAGGGGCAATGGAATGAAAAAATAAATTGCAGGTCACCATTGCAAAAGAGTCGATTGGTTTATTGGTCTAAATTGTTTTTTTTCATTTGGTGAAAGAAACGATACCGATGGTCATACAATCCCTTGTCATGAACGAACGGGGGAAATATTCCATTTAAATAATATTCCCATTTTCACGCCCATGTGTGATATGCCTGTGCTACGGAAGTCTACAATTTAAATGGGAGATGTGTGTGTATACTGTATATACATTGTTTCGGACGTGTATTAAAATGTATGCTGTTGCATGGTATGTTAATAAACTTTTTTTCTACAATTACTTGTTACAAATTAGTGCTTCGTTGATTTTCACGTACAATGTGTTATCAAATAGCTGCACATTTGAAGTGAAATGTATTTATGTTAATATAGGGTGGATTTAACTACATACCCCAAAGACATTCGTGAGATATATTGCAAGGATATGTTTCTGTATACCGTATAAGAGTCTGAGTGGAGCGGTGGCACAGTGGTTAGCACACTGCTTGGAATCCAATAACAGATCTCAGCTACAATTAATAACGTTAATTATAATACTGGTCAACAAAAAAAACATTTTTTTTCTGGCCTGGACTTTTGCAGCTGTTTTAAAATTATTTCAGGGTGCCGATTCCAAATCTGATCTCAGATTTGCTCTATCGCATCTCATTTTTATGCTATCGGCATACCCCATTTTCATTGATTTTACCCGAAATTAACTCGGTCACTTATGATTGCAAGTTGTGGCGAGTCAGTGACTGCTTTAGTGTTAAAATATGGTGCTGTATTTTTAGGATAGTGTGTTTATAATATAATTTTATGTAGATATCCGCATTTATTTAATATTTTTCTTCTGCAGTTTTTATTGAAAATGCAATATTTGATATCTCAAAAACCTGATGTGATAGACAAAAACTGATGCCAGATTTGGAATCGGCACCCCAAAATTACCTTGAAACCGTTAGAATACCTTATGCCAGAAAAAGTATGTTGACCAGTGTAATCTGAACTGGTTACGGGCCATATTCTTCAACCTGCACAAACCAGCGAATGGTCAAACAACCCCCACAACTCAGAATCAGAATAATTATTTTTTTTACTGAAGGAATCCGATGAGCTATAAAGTTATTTTCCGGTGGCGTGACAAAAAAGGTCTGTACCTTATGTTTTAGTCGTAACTCGTTAACAGCAAATATTCCAATGAAATTGTATCCACGTCGCAAACAGGTGTATAAGGTATGCGTGTCATTAAACAGCGCAGAGTATAATGTCCAAAACACAGAGGCTCTGGGCTTGTATGTATGTATTTACGTATGTTGACCTTCGCACCGTACATCTCCAACCGTGCTAATCGTAGGTGCTTGAATGGACCCTGTGAAAAGCCAGCCCACGTCGTATGGCAGCAGCCTTCATCATCGATTCTCCTCCTCTCTCTTCTCAGGCTAAGGTCGCTGCAGGTGGAACGCATCAATTGCGGGGTCTGCCGCTCCCTTGTTGTTTGAAGAACATTTATTGTTTGTCTTTCCCCCACGCTCCGTCCCAGTGGCTCGCCACATGCACACTCCGGGGGCTCCTCGCGAATGAGTCAACAATGTTATTAATTGTTATTAGTATACCCGGTAGCGTAACTCACGTGGGGCAGGGGTGCTTTGTACCCTCCTCCCCCCCCCATGTGGCTAAAGCTACGAGTTGGGGGCCCCCCTTGACAACCACCATGAGACACACTTAAGCGGTTGTGCTTTCGCTACGGTGTCCCCGCCTGAAGAAGGACGCTTGTGTTGCGCCCGAAACGTGATTTTATTCAGTTTTCATTTATTTTATTTGCATTCTTTACCTACGTGACTACCGAAAAAAACAAAGAGTAAGAGTACCATGAGATATGTTTTCAACAACTATGTAAAAGGAACCAAAAGCTTACTTAAAAACCCGCTTTTTAATTCATGTTTCATGAAAATGCTCTCATTTACGTTCCGCGTTTTATTTTAATTACATTAGAGCAGTCACGTTTGGCTCTCGCAAAATTGCGCATCGCACGGTTTCTTTTGAAGACGGAGCGCCCCTCCTACAGCGTTAAGTCTTCGAGATCTCGATAAATCACATCCACTGAGTGCGGCCGTGCGAGACCGATTCAATATTGGGGGGGCGGGGGGCCCCCCACCTGACCGATTTCCGCACTCCCTGAGCTGATAACGTCGTTACCACGCCACCGATGATACCGGGACCCCGCAGTGACCTTGGCTGGCTTGCACAAGCACCGCTGGACAAAAACAAAAAACATTTTCGGAGCCGAATCTCGCCACTCCTTTTTGGAACGCTGCTCAGACACCAAGACCCGAGTTCCACTCCCGGTCACGACCAACATCAGTGGCGAGTGACAGTCTGAGCAGGTTAAGCACTTTCCCCCCGCCCGCGTTGGGTCAATGGCCCATCCCTCCCGTGACAGGAGACACGCAAAACGGGAACAAATATGCTCACGCCATAATGCGAGACGAGACGCAGCCGGGCAAGCGCTGTAACCAGTGAGATCTAACTACTAAATAATAACGAAACAAGCCGTGTAAATAAATTGTATCCGTGACAATCTGTTACTCCTATTATCATCTGGACCTGTAGGGTCAGTAAATAAAACAACTCAAATTGTGTCCATGTTCTCCCCTTTTGTCTGCGTGTTGCTTTGTCCCGCGTGGCGAAATGTCTTGCCAACATCTGTAACGTGTTTACATCCTTTATATTAAGGTCACTTGCTTGCTTGCTTGCGCGCTTACGACCGTGCACATATTTCGGTCGTTTTTTAACCCACTTCCCGTGATCCAATCGAGCTGACATTTTGCACACAGACTCGTTGTGCGTGACAATTTATTTTCGTGAAAATTTTTGTTGCAAAATGTTACACTTTTTAGGAAAAAATAGATTATATTTAATTACCAATTGCTTAATGGTTGCAGGCAATCATCTGACCCATAGGTGGCAGCCATCTCAAGCCAGAGGACGAGAGGACTCTAGCCACCACGCATATAAAGGATTTATAGTGAAAAACTTTGTTTTTACGGGTTAATTTTTTTTTTCCCTCTATGGACAATTTCACATCCCTACCAAAACCACGGATAACCCGGCTGGCTTCGCGGATAAAATCTCGGACAATAGGATCTGTCCCCCAACCTGCTGTGATTGTCATCGGCTAAAGTAGAAAACACATCTCTCCGATGTGCGACTGTGGTCATCCGGAACAGATCGTAACAACGTAGAACGACGCGATGCCCCGATCCACACGGACGAAAGAGAGATCAGAGCGATTCACTCCGCGACTCATGACGCAGGTTAACTGACTTTGACCACCTGAATGTGGAATTGTAGTTGTAGCTTTGCGTCCACATCAAGAGCCGTACGACAACAAGAAGAAGTGGAATGTGCTCTGCTTGCTGCCTCGACCCAATGAATCGTCCTCCCCCCCCCCCCCGGCAACACAACCAGCAAGCTGAACATTGTGGGAAGGCTCAAGTTGGTGGAGACAGATACTGAGGTCGGTGCTTGCAATCTGTTCCCAGCGCAGGCCTCGGTGTTATGTCTGTGCCTTGCCGACGTTGTGAGAACAAACACACTCATTCGAGGAGACCCAAGCAAACATCGCACCTCCCTAACAATTCCTCCTCCACCTCCCTCCTGGGAGACACCGGCGGTGTAGCTGTCAACCGCAACAGACGATTGACAAACAGGCGGAATGCGCACGGCTCCATCGCGAATGGAAAATCAAAGACGAGACCCACAGCAGTGGGATTTTGTATTGTCGTGCAACCCAAACTGCGGGCCGTATCGTAAACAACTGTAGTCTGATAATAGGCTTTTCCCCCTTTTTTTTCTGGCAACAAAACTGAAACCTTTTTTACGAGGATTCATGTCTGCATTAACCACAATACTTGCAGTCAAATACAAACAAAAAACACACTATGAATATGCATTGTCCTTGAAACTGATTGGTCCACACCAACGGAGGAGGACCGACAGCAAAATTACACGAACTCTCTCTCTCCTGAAGCCCTCTCGTCACGGCTAGCAGACCTCGACATTGACACGTGTATCTATGCTGAACGTCTTTGGCGTGAAAATCGGAGATGCATAAACGTACCGCGTGAATAGCCAGCCGCGTCGCGTGCGAGGGAAGAGACAACAAAACCGAAACTGGTGGAACACAACTGCTGGTCATCAACAAGCAACGGTGGAATAGCGTGAGACCGTGCGACGTGATGATATCGATCGTTGCCGCTCGATAACGCCGCTGTTGATTCGCACCAGGCGCGGTCACTCGGGAAAAACTCGGCGATTTCCCGAGCGCGCCGTGCGTCTTTTGCGCGTCGGGCCACGCGCGCTGATAAATTCGCGCGTGTGGACCCAGGGGGCATCTTGTGTGTGTGTGTTCGTGTGCAGCATGTGGATTAGGCGGTGCCAAGACATCGGGGCTACTAAGATCGTGAACTCTTCGCTCGGTGCAGAGGTTTTACGCATCAAATCCGCCGACCGCCCCGATTAACTACCGCTGGTTTATTAAGCTTGACAACAACAAAAACAACACGCTTCGCAGTTGGACGCTAAAGATACTGTGACAACCACTCGCAAGAGTAGCCCCCATTGTGTGCCCAGCCGTCACGTGTCCAGAATTTGCCACGTTTGGAGAAAAAAATTACCACATCTGAAAAATTGCCCGCAAAAAATTCTCAATTCGAATTTGCATGGAAATCGTCGCCCCCCCCCCCCCCCCACGGCGAACACTTGGTAGCCCCCCCCCCCTGAAAGAAGAGACACGAGACTGGGGGAGGCTATCCTGCGTGAACGAGCGAAGTCAAAATAAGTAAATAACAGATGACGTGGGTGTGTTGGATGATTTGGGGAGTCCAAAGCCTGCAGCTGACACTGCCGAGTATCCGATCTGGGAAGCCGCCCGCGAATAAACTGGATTCTGAAGTGTCCAATCACTACAAAGATAAAGATACCCCGTGCAGCCTTAACAGACTGTTGGGGCAAGTGCTGTTATCGAGCACCTATGAAGGCCGGCACGACACATGAGGAGGTGGGTGGCCAGAACCACGCCCGGCCGCCTTTGTCTCCCGCTCAGTGGCGACGTTTACACACCGCACGAGTTACTCATTTGAGTCCGAGTCGACCTAGGGGAGGCCCAGAATCGTCACCGGTGTTGGCCGTGAGCAGGAATCGAACTCGGGTCTCTGGGTTCAGAGTGCAGCGTAGCGCTAACCGCTACACCACCGCTCCCCATCCAATCACTACGGTCACGTCACCACGGCGCCTGTGCCAGGCCAGGTGCACTTTGAGGCGATCACGTGAAGTGTCGAGGGCTCGCTGACAGGAGGAGGTCGCGGGACAGACCCAGCAGGTGCCACGGCTAGGCTTGACTGAGATGACCGGTAGATGCACCAGATGTACCCCCTACTGTGCCACCTTGCTGCATTGTAGTCGCCCCGTGCTCCGCTCGTTGTTGTAGTCATTGGCCAAACACCAATCACCACACACACTTTACACACACCCACGTAAAAAAAAAACATCACATTACATTTCACAAAAATTAGACAAGTTCCAACTTTGCGCCAGTTTTTTTTCCTCCGAGGGCATTGTGGGGAAAGTGTAATCCCTGGCGTGTGGATGAAAATGGTAATTCGAAGTTATTTTTTTAAGATTTTAAAACTGCAGTTATTTGATATATCCGTCTGTGAAGCATTCTTTAGAACTGTGTTGCTCTGCTGTGCGTGAGCTCTGACCGGATTCATCCTCTCATTCCACGATGATGGGTCACGAGCTCAAATGGAATACAAATGCAACAACATTATATTTCGATTTAAAGCTTTCGTCACTGCAGGGATTCATCTTCTTGGTTCTTTCGGTAAAGTCACGTAGAAGGGAGGACGGCTGCTTGCGTTGTGGCCGAAACGTCGTGAGAATTATTGTATTATGTTTTATTTTTATTATTTTATTATTTACCTTCTACGTGACTTTACAGAAAGAACCAAGAAGATGAACATGATATTTTTACATAAATTAACTTTAAAAAAAATGAAGTAACCGGTTCAGCTGGTGTTTCCTGAAAACCAGTCCTTGTCACCCACAACTGTTGCGCCTGTCCAGAGCTTTATGCATCTTCTCTCATCAGACACTTGAGTAGTCACTTGCGACACGCGCCTCATTATTGCTAAACAATGGTCCCATGGGGGGGCCCGCGTGACGTGCAGAGCACCGATTCAAATTAAGATAGACATCTCGTGTATTTGTGTACTTGGCAAGGAGCTGTGGGTTACTGAGAGCGCTGTGTAAGCATCAGCACTAAGAAGACAAAGGTGGCCGGGCATGGTACTTGCCACACTCATGCTCCTCCACTTACATCGTGCCTGCTTTCATAAGGGTGGCCGCTTACAGCACTTGACCGAACAGTGTGGCAAATGATATTATACGGGGGATCTTTGTCTTTGTTGCGCTATGTGGAGTAGACGAGCCAAGTCAACAAAGGAGGTTCCAATGGTGCAAATGCTTACCCCGAGCTCTCATACTTTGATGGTGCATTGTCTTTGAGTTGTGCGCCTATTGGCGTCATCTGGTCCAACACAATGTGAGACTAGGCTCTAAGAAAAGCTGTCTCGGGTGTGGACCAATCAATTTCAAGGACAGTGCATACATTATCAGAGTTATGTTTTTTCTTTGCATTATGACCGCAGGTATTGTGGTCAATGCAAACATGACTCCTTGTAAAAAAAGGTGTCAGTTTTGTTGCCAGATAAAAGGGTAAAAAAACAATTATCGAGCCGAGTCAAGTTAATCACTGCCCTCGAACATCACTTGAAACGTGTTTCCCAATCACCAGTCGTGCGCTGCTTTTAGCTGCTGAATTGGTATTTGAAAGCATGTAATTAGATACACTTGGAAAATTTCGATTTAAAGCTTTTGTAACTGCAGGGATTCATCTTCTTGGTTATTTCGGTAAAGTCACGTAGAATGGAAATAATAAAATGATAAAAATAAAACATAACAAAATCATTCTCACGACGTTTCGGCCACAACGCAAGCAGCCGTCCTCAGGTGGAGAACAGGTCTGTCGAGAAGACAGAGTCTGAATGACACACCCCAGGCTTGGAGCGACTATTTAAGCTGGGATGGAGGGGGGAAGGGCGCCTTGACAAAATAATTTGCATATCAAGAGGAATTTAGCATATTTATGGGAAATGCAGATATGCGATTAGTACTACTTGTGAAATGCTACACTTGGAAAGTCGTAGCGTGGTCAAGTCAAGAGGATTGGAGTTTGAGGGATCCCCCATGGGTGCAGAAATACATGGGCAAGCGCACAGAAGCGGCAACATTTTAATGGCATAAATAGTTGAAGCTTGAGAAAGTTGGCCTTTAATGCGCTCTCATCGGAGGTGGGGTTTCTGGGGAAATTGCAGCCTGGTAGTGAAAACAATTTGTCCTCGCTCTATAAACATATGAGCCCCAAATACATGGGTCTCATTAATTGGGCATAGAGAAGACGAAATTTTCTGCAAGGAAGTGGCAACTTGAGGAGGGGGGGGGGGTACAAAAATGCTGCCGTGAAATTTCAGTAAATATTCACAGAGTTTATATGAAAAAAAGTGAATTTGTTACCCACATCCACTCCATAAATGAACACCTTTTTTTTCAACTCCCCGAGCTCTGAAACTCAATACATTTTCTTCTCCGCTGCCAATAGCCATGGGGCCTTCTTTGTCAAGGGAGTTGTTATAAGTCTGCGTTCCCATGAAATCACAGTTCCTGACTGTAACTTGTTCGTTCCGTGCTGTGCAATGCGATGTATTATGTTTACTCTCACGAAAGATCGTGTTTGTGTGCCTCTGACCAATTCACTCGGACAGAAACTAAGCAGGTTTTGAGCCTGGATAGTGCTTGCATGGGAGACCTGTTACAAACAGGCTGTCATAGGACTTACGCGGGCATATTGTGTACATTACAGCACAGAGCTGTAAAATGCATTGCTTTACTGTACTGTACTTCTATGCCCCCACATGGTAAAATAACCTCTAATTACCCACAAGGTGTAGGCAGGCCCACATCCTGAAGTGGATTGACAAAATGGCTGCACACGTACAAAGGAATAATGCATGATCCAGCTCTGCTGTAGGCCGTGATGCCGTGATGCCAAGAGGATTATGAGTTAAATTCCCAGTCAGGGTAGACTCAATAATTATTGCACAGTTGTAATGGGAGCTGTATTGTGAGGACAATTGGCGGGAATGACATTTTTTTGTGGGCAGAATGCCCCTTGCCATAGTAACGTGTAATTTCCAAAAACTTACATGAAACAAAACAAATCCACTGGACTTTTAAGACAGAGTAAAAAAAAAATATCATGCCAACGGGATTGATGATAAATGTATTTAAAGACACAACACCACTGAGACTAAAAGTCTATTTTTGTTGTTCAAGCGAGACTTGGGTAACACATTCAATACAGTAAGCACGTAAACAACACGTGTTCTCAACTTGGCTTTAATTGCGAGCTTCTGATTAGGTTTCGTGACAAAATCAGCTGGTGTGTGCTGGTGCTCAGCTGGATTGATAAGCCGCATAACCATGAGAGATGACGTCAGCTTGGGGGCATCCTTCATCCAGCAGTGGATCGATCGTGGCTAATGATGGTGATTATCATGATGATACATCGGCAGTGGAGTTTTTCCCTGTTTCCCCGTGCACACTACAGGTCTCTTGGTCACATCAATGGCTAATTGGATTGGGATTAATTGCGGGAATGTCCATTAAATGTGCTGCCCAAGGAGGCTATTGAAAACTCATCTTAAATTGCCGTTGAACTGGATATGTGAGTATAGAGGTTTGCAAGAGTTATTTAAAGCTATTGAAAGCCACAGGCACAACTTCAAAGGTAAGGTAGGCAACAGACAGTGCATTGCACAATTGATGAGAGCTGTTTTTGCACTCGTAACATGTGTGATACATACACAAGGATAACACACACACACACAACTGGCTTGTCTATGTGTGTGATACATACACAACGATAATAAACACACACACACACAGATAGACGAGGAACGTGTTTCAGATTTTTGGAATCACCCTTAAAATGCGAAATGAAGCCAAAACTGTTCACAAAAACCTCGAAGATCAACTTGATAACACGACATCACCACGGCGATTCTACCTGCCAACAGTGGCAGTCACGAGCCACTGGCCGACGCTATTGATAGCAACGAGGACATTTACAAACACTGCCACAATGTCAACGATCCCAAAAAAAAATCCCATTGGGGAAAAAAAAACATCACTGACATTCTAGATTTGAAGTTTTCGTGACTGCAAGGATCCATACTCCTTGGTTCTTTCGGTGAAGTCACGTAGGTATAAAATATTAAGTAAATTCAATCACGACGTTTCGGGCAACAACACAAGCGTCCGTCATCGGGTGGGACGTGACTTTACCGAAAGAATCAAAGAGTATCTCTGACATTTTTCTTCCGAAAATCGAATGTACCCATCAAAAGCCGAATTAGATGCCACCGTTCCTCCGTTGTAGCTTTCCAGCCTGTGGAGGAGCACCGTGCGGATTTGGCGAGCACTTAATTAAGGCCATCAAGGTACCAGCACCAAGGTTGGTTGTGGCCAGCTACCAAAACAACTCTTAAGGTAGTGCCAATCCCCACAACCGTGGGTTGGGTGTCCGTCACGAGACGCTTTCCCATCTTTTCGCGACCTTCAGCCCAGGCCGAATATCCCATGGAAACTAAAGGGCCTACCAAAAAAAAATGTGACCATGTTATCTTCTTGAATAAATAGATTTATATTGCGAGGATAGGCACAGTGTATAAAGTTGTCACTAAAGGCCTATGATACAGAAGTGTCTTGGGCCTACAAGAACCTTAATGCGGTCCTGCCTTCAGCGCCTCTTGCGTAGAGAAGGCTACAACCGATCACATTGTCCCACCAACCAATCCGTCTCCTTTCTTTTTCCTATTTAAAAATGTATATTTGTGTGTGTGTGCTTTTGTATCTACAATACTCATGCTCTTGTACATACCGTCAAGTACCTATTTAAGCCTAGGGAAGGCCCAAACCAGGCTTCTCTGATACCTGACAAGGTTGTGTGCACGTCCCTTCAACATCGCCAATGTACGCTGACCCAGATGGTGAAATATTATAAAATAACTATGATTCTCTATCCAGCAGTGGATTGAGAGAGAGAGTTGCAATTTAAAGTGTTAATCAAAATTGTTAATCCAATGCAGTTGGGTGTCTCAAGAGGTTAGAACGCCGGCACCGCTGATTCGCGGGTTCGAATCCGTGCCGGTGTCTGTGGTTGACCTGGGGTTTCGGGGTTATTGAGTTGATGGCCTCAGATAGTCACCGAAGACTGCCCACACACACGCATCAAAATCCCTTCATGTAAAAAAATAGGTTCTGCTTTTAATTTGGCTAAATTCCATCTCTGAGAAATGAAAAACATACTGGCTCGACCGCCACGCAGCGAAGAGCGTGTGAGGGGGCGGAAAATTTGCTGTACTCCGTCGTGTGAATCAGAAGACACTTGCAGGGTTCTCAGAGCTAGTTCAGGGATGTCCACATCTGTAGGCCATTCTCTTCACAATAACCGTTGGGTCCTTCGTCTCACGACACCGACAGCACAAGCAGGATAGAAATTTGGTTTAAAAAACAACAACCCGATATTTATATTTTACACACATGCATACACACGTACATGTAGGCACACATACCGTAATAATCATACAAACAACAGCAGCCTCAGCAATGGACATGTGCAGTGTCAGGCACCCGATTGCAAACACAGCTGACAGGGCATTGCAGCGGTCAAACTGAGCAAATGTTGACTCTGCTACGGGAGCACCAACGGGTTTCTGGTGGTGGTCGCGGTGGTTTTGGCTTGGGTCTTCAGGGGTGGGTGGGGGAGCTGCAACTAGAGTCACAATAGAAGACAGGTGCATTCAGTTTTTCCCCATTTTATTGTTGGCTCCGTGTAATATTAATAATAGATTGTGGCCACTGGCGCGTACAGCATCATTCAGTGTCTCCCCGACACACACCAACACTATTATTCAATTACCCGCTTCCGTCCCGTGTACAATGGCATGAATGCGGATAGCCCTTTGACCAGTGTATTAAGGTTAACGTGGAAACCGGAGAGAGAGGCCGCAAAAAAAAATATTAAGCCGTGCACCCAATAGCGTTAAACGAACGCCTGATTTATTATAGTCTCTGGGTTTAAAATAAATATATAAGCTCCCATATCGCCCACCCCATTTGTTTTTGTCTGCTCTCAGAAAACAATGTGGCAGGTGGCCTACAAGGCAACGTTTTAGAGAGAGAAAAAAAATCGATCTCAATTATGCATGTCCATGCGGCAGGTGCGTGCCGCTTTTAACAAATTATTATTCAACTCTTTCTGCCTTGCTGCGTCCAAATGGGTTGCACACAAGGAGCCTCTGTGTGTGCGCATGGAATGAGGGCCACTCGGTCTGGCCAGGGTATTTAGGGGCACCGAAGACTAAGTGGTTCTGGATTCAACGTTGATGGATTGCAATGTGTGCGGGTTATTACGCGCGATATGTTTATCTCGCCAAGTCCCAAGACTCCGCTTCCCTGCCTCTTGTTTTCTCTTTCTCGGGACCTGCGATGCGATTGTTTGGGGAATTTTTTGGTTGGGCACTTTTGGTGAGATTGTGGTAAGGAAACTGGAGCATCAGGAGAAACCCCCCCCCCACACACACACATACAAAATACCAGCGGATATCATTCACAATGTGCACTCGGGTGGCTCACAGTGGTCTGAGCAATGGGATGGCACCGCTAAGATCCTGGATTTTAATTCTGGTGAATAAAGCGTTTTCTCAGATGCAGTGGTCTCGGGCCCAGTCACCAAAATTAACTGCGCAAAGAAATTTCACGTTCAATTAGTTGGTGCGCGTAATTTGACCAAATTCGAGTTTTGACATTGCCTCCTCGAAGTCATGTTTGGTTCTCGAGTTTTAAGCGGAATGACGAGCGTCTTACACGCACATCAGCGGTGTTATTGCGATCTCTCGCTACAACAACAACACGCTTTTGGTGTCGTGCGTAGGCGGGACAAATAATTGGGGATAAGACCAAACACAAAGATTAATAACAGACTCTTGCTGTCAAGGCTAGAATGGCACACGAGGGGGTGGATGGCCAGCACCACGCCCAGCCACTTTTGTCTCCTTAGTGGCGATGTTTACACACCGCACCAGGTACTCATTTGAGGCTGAGTCGACCTAGGGATAAGGACCGGTTCAGATAATCGCCACTGGTGTTGGCCGTGAGCGGGAATCGAACCCCGGTCGCCAGGTTCGTAGTGCAGCGCGCTAACCCCTACACCACCACTCCCCTGGTGGCGATCACACAAACAACCGCCATTCGCCACTAAGTGGCGGTGACGTCACCAAGACGCTTGTGCCAGGCTATGTGCACCTTGAGGCCACGTGGAAGTGTCGAACGCCCGCTGGCAGGAGGTCACGGGGCAGACCCAGGTGCGATCACACATACACTGAGAGACAAAGACAAAGATCCCCCGTATAGCCTTAACAGACTGTAGGGGCAAGTGCTGTTAGCGAGCACTTATGAAGGCCAGAACGGTACACGAGGGGGTGGGTGGCCAGCACCACGCCCGACCGCCTTTGTCTCCCCAGTAGCGATGTTTACACCGCACCAGGTACTCATTTCAGGCTGAGTAGACCTAGGGGAGGCCCAGGACCGGTTCAGATAATCGTCACTGGGAATCGAACCCCGGGTCGCCAGGTTCATAGCGCAGCGCGCTAACCGCTAGACTACCGCTCCCATATAGTCTCACACACTGAGACACACACACTGAGACACACACACACACTGAGACACACACTGGCACATTCACGTAGGCTGCCCATATAGTGAATGAGCGGACAATGGAGTGTGGTTGAACACGCTATTTGAGAGAGGTCCTGCCCATGACTCAATACGGGCCTGTTCCCTGTCACTCTGCCGTCAACGGAGAGGTTCAGGAAACAATTTGGCTTTGCTATGTAACTGATACCGGAAGCATAGTTCGTATATCTCTCGTTAAAAAAAATATATAATCCTTGCACCTATGCACACACATGTGTAGTGTTCAACACAGAGGCACACACTTTGGACTGGGAGGCAACACTTTAATACTGGTAGGAACCTCCTGGTTACACCAGCCCACAGGGGATTATTGTGTCCGTCCGTCGTGCAGGGAGGGGCTGGAGATGGGAGGGAGGGGCTGGGTGGGGAGGGGAGGGTGGGGAGGGAGGGGCTAGGTGGGGAGGGTGGGGCTGGGTGGGGAGGGGCTGGTCACCCCGTGGTGCCCTTATAAAACTCAACGTTTAACCTACTCACGCCGGCTTGTGCCCGCCCTCACAGTCGGCCATATTTGCGGAATTCACCACGCCGCCGTTGACCCTGGCCATTGACCGAGCAACCCAACGTTCCTACCAGCTCCCTCCGCAGGAACGTGTTCTTTAACAACTTACCTAGCGGGTAACACTGAACGTAACTCGGGTCATCACCCCTGTACCCACGCGCCTCAACAAGCAAGGTTCACGAGGGACATAGGGGTGCAACGTTTTGTTTTGTGCGTATGTATAACTTTTTTCGCGCCGTACGTAGCCAACCGCGCTAATGGGAGGTGCGGGCGTAGGAGAGGTTTTCACCCGACTTACAGACACGGGCCCTCTCCCCCTGTAGTCCCTCGTACTCTGCTGCAACTATTACTATTTTTAAAGAGGATGCCAATAAAGGTACCCCCCCCCCCCCCACTGAATTATGAAAAATCATATTCTTAAGCGATGTTCTCATTTTCTCAAATTATTTTTTTCAATAGGAAGTATTATGTCTATAGATGCAACTCCAGAAAAATATTAATGTAGCCATGTTTGCTGTCATAATCATCATCAGCAGTATGTGCACCTATGTTGAACTTCTTTCGCACCGTACGTAGCCAACGGCGCTAATGGGAGGTGCGGGGGAAGGACAACAAACTAAACTCATAAAACAAATCGAAAGAAAAGAGTTTTCAGTCGAGATTGAAATGTACATCGCTTCAGTGGCTTCCTAATATCGTAAGGAAGAGCCTTCCAGACGGCCACAGAAGCGCACCTGAACACGAGCGCGATGCGGTGACCCTCTTTGTTCGATGGTTCGCCAAAATCCGCTGCGGCGAGGATGCCCGCAGTTGGCGTGATGGTTGATGCAGCAGCAGTCGCGGTCCACTCACTGCTGCGTGAAGGCTTTCCCGTGTCGTCACCATCCCTCGTGACCCAACGATGCCGGGATCGATCGATCTCGCTCTTACGCAACGGGGGAGATCGATTGTGGCGTCGCTCCGTCGATACGGTGACCGTAGCCCTATCGGGTACAATTCTGTCACCAGTCTCACCCATGCGCTGTCATCCCTTCTCGTAAACCGAGTCCTCTTGCCGTCTCTTAGCATCATTTGCATCGTGCGTCTCCTCCCCATACTTGTTTGTTTTCCACGTTCTTTTTTTAATTCCCCACGTTCTTGTGATGAGGAACAGGTTTCTTCCCCCGCACCTCTGACTGGCATGGCTGGCTACGTACGGTGCGAAAGAAGTTCAACGTACACACGTACAGGTGGTGGCTCAGTAAAGCCCCGTAAAACACGTTGAAGGAGAATGCACACGTGGGAGGAAATGACAGTTCCCAGAGAAAGCCACACTTAGAGGGAATATCTATCTTACTTGCGCATAGCGTCAATAACACTGGTCAACAACAACAAACAATTTCTGGCATGGACTTTTGCAGCTGTTTTAGACTTATTTCAGGGTGCTGATTCCAAATCTGATCTCAGATTTGCTCTATCACATCATTTTTATGCTATCGGCATACCCCATTTTCATTGATTTTACCCGAAATTAACTCTGTCACTTAGGATTGCAAGTTGTTGCGAGTCAGTGACTGCTTTAGTGTTAAAATATGGTGCTGTATTTTTAGGATAGTGTGTTTATAATATAATTGTATGTAGATATCCACCTTTATTTAATATTTTTCTTCTGCAGTTTTTATTGAAAATGCAATATTTGATATCTCAAAAACCTGATGTGATAGACAAAAACTGATGCCAGATTTGGAATCGGCGCCCCAAAATTACATTAAAACCGTTGGAATACCTTATACCAGAAAAAGTGTGTTGACCAGTGTAATCCACTTGCTGTACCGTCTCCTGGCCATCTCGTAGCCCGCTGTGTCTCGCGAGTCTCCACACACACGCACAGAGTCCCGTAGCGGCACGTGATCCACCGCCCTTCGTAATCCAGAGTGATGGATTGCGAGCGTCACATTCGCAAGCCGCACCGAGCGCCCATTTCAGGCTGAGTTGACCCGGGAGAGGTCCCTGGGGAAGCGTATCCTGGTCGCAGCGGTCGGCGAATGAAACGTTTGATTCGCGACGTTTGGAGCACGGCCGACGACTTGAACTACTGCGGTCCTCACAAGGCAAATTGCACAACGACAAAACGGGCATGCACCTGCACACCGGCTCCCAGGCCAGGCTAGGTCCACTCCGTGGCCACGTGAAGTTATTGAAAGCTCGCTGGCAAGGAGTTCACGCGGACACGCCCCGGTTATTTTCGTGAATCATTACGAATTGGTTAATTTCCAATGACACACTCAGCTATGCTGGATGTCAAAGCGTTGTTGTCTGCAATCCCCAGAGGCTCGTGGAATTCTATTTGGCATTTTATATTCTTAGGGTAACCTTATTTTTTTTTTGTCTCACTAACCCATCTGTTGTGCTACAACGACTGCAAGCCCAGGCGGGTGTATTTGGAAGGCTAAGTGACAAATGTTATGTTAACATGTTAACATTTGTGAAGCCAAGCAGAGCGCTTGAGATGAAACCAACGCTAATAGGAATACACAATTTGTCGGATGAATAATTCAAGGGATGGGGTTACACGTTGCCAAGTATTGCACGCGCAACATGTGCTAGGCTGGAACACTTTCCTCGGCTGAATAGGTGTGACGATGGTTTTTGCTGTAACTTCTTGCACGCTTTGATTGCACTTGTTCCCTTCTGTCCCTCTTACTATACCGCTCTGGTAACTCTTCCCTGTGAACTTTAATCACTCATTCCTCCACAAAATGTTGGGCGCTCTCTGTCTGCCAGACTCAAACTGTGTTCAACCACCGCAAACGCTGCAGATCACTACAACACGCTGACTCATACTCACTCACCCATTCACTCATCCACCCACCCACTCACTCATCCACCCACCCACTCACTCATCCACCCACCCACTCACTCATCCACTCACTCACTCATCCACCCACACACTCACTCATCCACCCACTCACTCATCCACCCACCCACTCACTCATCCACTCACTCATCCACCCACCCACCACTCACTCATCCACCCACTCACCACCCTGCAGGTCACCTCACTCCTCTTTCTGCTTGTTACCTCGCAACGCTCCGTTTTGCAATTCCACCCCCGCCCTCTCCTTTTTTGCCATCGTCTCTTTTCGCAAGCTTTGATAACTTTGCTGAGGTCAAGAAAGCGGAGTCAGCGATTCTCGTCTGTTATCGATTACACCCCTCGACGGTGCTGTTTGCTGCTGGCCGCTCGGCATTCTGGGCCTTGGGGCCCAGTGCTTGGGAACTGTGAAAAGAACGCGCTAAGCCTCCCTCCATCCGTAGCGTAACAACAACAACAACATCGCCAACAAAAAAACATCACTAACAAAAACTACATTACGAACAAAACAACATCACCAACCAAACAACAACATCACCAACAAAACGACAACAAAATGACTAACAAAAAACAACAAAAAAGAAAAACAACAAAAACAACAATTACATCACGAACAAAACAACAACAACATCGCCAACAAAACAACATCACTAACAAAAACAACATAACGAACAAAACAACAACATCACCAACAAAACAACAACAACAACATCACCAACAAAACAACAACAACATCACCAACAAAACAACAACAGCATCACCAACAAAACAACAACAACAACAACATCACCAACAAAACAACAACAACATCACCAACAAAACAACAACAACATCACCAACAAAACAACAACAACATCACCAACAAAACAACAACATCATCAACAAAACGACAACAACATCACCAACAAAACAACAACATCACCAACAAAACAACAACAACATCACCAACAAAACAACAACAACAACAACATAACGAACAAAACAACAACATCACCAACAAAACAACAACAACAACATCACCAACAAAACAACAACAACATCACCAACAAAACAACAACAACAACATCACCAACAAAACAACAACAACATCACCAACAAAACAACAACAACATCACCAACAAAACAACAACAACAACATCACCAACAAAACAACAACAGCATCAACAAAACGACAACAACATCACCAACAAAACAACAACAACATCACCAACACAACAACAACAACATCACCAACAAAACAACAACAAAATGACTAACAAAAAACAACAAAAAAGAAAAACAATAACAACTCCTGGACAGCCCCGTCGCCAATCCACGCTGGATGAATGCCTCCCCACTCTGTGATGTTTCTTGAGGATATTTGAGCATACTTTCCCACGCTGGTCACAATCAGATTCTTTATATATATACGCACACACACTGGAGGAATCCGATGAGCTATGAAGCGCTTTTTCCACAGACGTCCAGTGGTGAAGATTCGTGAAGGGAATGAGCCAAGGGCCGGCTGACGCATCTCACTGGCCACTGGTGTTGGTTCTGAATGGAGAATCAAATATTGTTATTGGCAACATACTCTACTACTGTATTGTCTTGACTTGAAGCTTTCGTGACTGCAGGAATTCATATTCTTTGGGTCATTCGGTAAAGCCGCGTAGATCGGTTCAAAGAAAATAACGTCGTAGTTTTTTGTTATTTTCTTTGAACCCATCTACATGACTTTACCGAAAGACCCAACGAATACTGTATTATGGTAGGTTTTTACCCTTTTAACTGGTACAAAACTGACACCTTTATTCAAGGCATCATGTTTGCAATGACCACAACACAAGTAGTCAATAAAGCAAACAAAAAGAAGCATATTATTATCCTTATCAGAGTTGCTTCTTTTTGTTTGCTTTATTGACTACTTGTGTTGTGGTCATTGCAAACATGATGCCTTGAATAAAGGTGTCAGTTTTGTACCAGTTAAAAGGTTAAAAACCTACCATTATATTTTGCCACTGGTAAAAGAGATCTCATAGTGTAAATGAATACTGTATTGTCATTGTTTTCGTAATGTGTTTACCTCTTTAGACTGGTAACATAGAAGAGTGCATTGTCTCTCTTTCCTTGGAGTCAAACATGTAAGCATACATGCATGTAATTGTACCGATTAGTTTTATATTATTTATTTGTATATTGTGTATCCTATCTTCATACGCTTAGGTTTTTTTTCGGTAAAGTCACGTAGGTAAAAAAGAATAAAAAATAAAAATATATAATAGAAATAATAATAGAAATAAAATAATAAATCACGACGCTTCGGAGGCAACACAAGCTTCCTTCATCAGGTGTAAAAAGGCACAGCAAAATAGAAAAAAACTAAGAGTATGAATCCTTGCAGTCACGAAAGCTTCAAATCTAGAATTAATATCCTATCTTCCATTTTTAGAGGGGAGTAAACATCCATCTAAACAACTGCAGCAAATTGCCCGTCGATGAGACTTTGCCATCAAGGCCAAACCTGCCTGCCTGCATGTACTGGGTGAGCGCCACGTACCACACACGGCCACTCGTGTACACATGGCAGAGGTGTGGACTCGAGTCATGTGACTTGGACTCGAGTCAGACTCGAGTCATGAATTTGATGACTTGCGACTCGACTTGGACTTGCATAACAATGACTTTGTCCCACCTCTGACACATGGGTACGGCCCTTTATCAATCCACTGCTGGATGAGGGCACCTGACCACTCGGTGGAGGTCGTGGGTGTTATTTAACCATACTTCACCGGGATGGTCAGTGCAGATTGGTGGATGAGAGCAGCATGAGATGTTGGAGTGTATAAGTAGCGTACAACAACTCATTTCTACTGCACTATTGGGCCTAACCAAATAAGATAAAACAAAAGTAGATTTTTATTTGTCGAGTCTTTAAAGTTATTTGTGTCACATTCTTATACTTTTCACTCGTAATGTGTTGTTTGTTGTTGTATCGTTCTAACCTCTGTGAAAAAAAGAGCTTTATAGCTAATCGGATTCCTCCTGATCAGCGCATCCGATCACACTTGCTACGCGTGGCGGTCGCCCATCAAAGCCCTGTACAGGCTCAAACCCGCTTGTCTTGTGAGATCTGCCCGAGATTGTTAGGGAGGGAGGGAGGGAGTGGGGGGGGCGCATTTCGGGTTGACGATGGCACGGTGCACAAGTTCGCGAATAAACACCCACCGTACTGTGGATGCTCCGTGCGCGTGACCCTGGGGGGTCACAAGCGATTGGACGATGCTCACACGAGCAGGTCCTGGCTCCGGGAGGGAAACGCGGGGGAGTACGGAACAAAGGGGGGCTATTGTGAAGTCGCCACAGCGCCGGAGGTTTAAGTGATCTTAAGCGAGCGTAGGTGGGCGATGTGGCCTCTTCTGCTTATGCAAGCTGTCAGCGGGCTCAATGGGATGAACGATTCTGCTGATACCCGGGTCTTTAAGACCACCGGCGAATCCTGGGGCCAGAGGATGGGTGATCAGAGGAGACCTGCCATTCTGAATCCTCAACTTTGTATTTGTGAGACATGTGAAAGACTGAACGCGGGCTTTCAATGGGGCACGTTACATGGATTTTTGATGTATGTGCACGATACGCGTGCGTGTGTGTGTGCGCGTGTTCTTCACAAAAGGGGAGAGCGGTGACGCAGCGGTTTGTCGCGCTGTCGTTTTGAATCCGGTCACCCGACTTTGACTGCCGACCATGGCTAACAACAGTTGCGAGTCCTGAGTGGTCCTGTTGCCCCCCTACACTGGCTAGTGAAGTATGGTCAAACAGCCCCCGTGACTGACGTGGTGTGGGAGGAGGTCTTCATCCAGCAGCGGATTGTCAAAGGGCTGCACGGACCTTATTTTGCGCATTGTATACAACGGACGAGCGTAGTTGCTGAAAAGTGAGATCTTGTTTTCCCAGCCGCGCGCATCGGCGTGTGAGTTGTTGCCCAGAGCTGGCTCGGCATCTCGCTCAACTCGGGTGACTCCGTCTAAACGCAGTACCTGGTGTTGGTCTCTGACCAACTATCAACGCCAGACGCACAACGGCAGGTGCGCTCGGCGTTGCTGGCAAGGTGCACAGTAACAAGCACATTAACCCCCCCCCCCTCCCCCCCCCCTAGTCATCTGCGAAGATGAACTTGCTTGGGATCTTTTACCTTCGCGTGATATGTTTATATATGTGTATGTGTATGAAAGCCATGAGGCTGGCATTCTTTAACGGGAGGCCATGCATAATTGATGGAAACATCAAACGGTGTAATACAAGTCACAGATTCATCATCGTCGCCGTTACCGAGTCTTAAAAAACACACTATCGTTTTTCGTTTGCGTAGGCAAACCCCCCCCCCCCCCATGTTTTCTGAGTAATTTTCATTGCGGTGTACACGGGGCTGGCAGATGTCACGGCAATGTGTCCACTCGTGCGTTCGCGCTCGCACGCTGCCGCCTGCGACGGAGGTGGAGCGTGTGGGCACCGACCATTAGAACTGTCCAGGTGGAATTACAGTCGCCGTCCATCACGGTGACGGGGAGAGTCCCATTTGGCCGTGCGCGGTGGGAGAGTGGTGGTGGATAGTTCGCAAGCGGCTGCACTGACCCTGGTGGCCAGCGTTCGATTCCCAGCCGCCGATTACATCAGCGGCGGTAGATCTGAACCGGTCCCGAGCATCCCCTGGGTTGGCTTTGCCTTTAAATAAGTATCTGGTGCTGTATGTAAAAAAAATCAGCACAGCTGAGAGGAGACAAAGGTGGTCTTGCGTAGCGCTAACCACATCACCCCTTCGAGCGCCGTTCCGGCCTTCATAGGTGGTCACTCACAGCACTTGCCCCAAAAGTCTGTTAAAGGGGATGTTTGTCTTTTCCCTCCTGGGCGGACATAAGGGGGTGTAACTCTGCGTTCCTTTTTAAAAAACATCCACGATGTAAGCATGGAATTGCGAGCGTAATGACGAATGCTTGCTAGATTATTATATATTCTCATGGGTTCCCGTGACCCACGCAGCCACTCGTGGTGGCTACATGCACCAGAAGCCCTATCGAAACAAATCATCGAACCTCTAGAGGGAAGGATTGAATTGTTACGCTTCTACTGGACATTGGTCATCATTCTCATCATCATCATCATCATCACTTACATGTGACATGTATCCTTGCTTGCTTACACATTGGTACGGCACTAAATATATATGTTGAATGCTTCTGTAGCTTAATTTTGTAGTTTGCTCCGCTGTTCAATCTGGACGAAAACTGGCCCGGGACCGATTTGTGCTTTTGGTGAATTATGCTTTTGCAACTATTTTCAATTCCCCCGAGGTGTTATGCAGGCGTGATTGTTTTTGCGTCGATTTCTATTTGTTTTGCATGTGTCGACACCTCGGTGAACCCCGGGACGTTCTCGCCAAACAAGACTCTATCCTGGCCTTTTAAGTTCTCGCCCCGGCGAAGTGAAAATAAACTTGAACCCGCGCGATGCTGCCGTGACTTAACGGTGAGTAGAATCTCCTTGCCATCCAGAGGTCGCCGGTTCAATTCGATCTCCCCGCACTGCAGTATGGGGCCGTCCATAAATGACGTCACGCACCTAGGGGAGGGGGGGGGGGTCAGACATTTGTGACGATGTGTGACGAGGGGGGCGGGGGGTTGGGAAATGTAACGTCACAAAAAAATGCGCAACTTTAAATAAATATAGAATTGTTATAACAACACTAATTGTTATAACAACACTCGTACAACATCAGAGTGCAGCGCCACATTAAATACGCACTACAATGACAATAGTTTAAAGCGATTTGCAGCATGTTTTATTTTCAAAATGGAAATATGATTTTGGGGGGGGGGGGCAGAGCTTTGTGACGTCATATTTTAGGGGGGTCTGACTTTTTGTGACGCCGTGTGACGACGGGGGGAGGGGGGGTCAAAAATCGTCAAGATTCGCGTGACGTCATTTATGGACGGCCCCTTTGAAACCAATGTGCGAGTTGATGTTTGTTTACATCACTGCCTCTGTCCACCCGGCAGTATAAATGGGATTCTCCGCACGTGTTCAATCAACGGTTCACATGCCGTGGGGTAAAGTGTGGGCACTCCCACCTCTTCCAAGCGTAGAAGAGTAGGCCAAATACGCTATCGAGTAGGCCAATCTGCCAGGAGTGGCGTGGGCGACCATTTGCAAGGGCTGTACCATTAACTAGTACGTTTCCTAGTACATTAACTAGTAACCATCATAAAACCACACGCTGCATTTCCTTTAGCACACAAGCCTCCCCATGTGTGTCATGCCCGAAGCCTTCGCCATGAGGGGGAGTGGATTGGCAAAGGGGCTGTGTACGACTCCTCTAGATGGTGTTTATTTAACGTGCATAATGCATTGTGTACTACCCCCCCCAACCACCCAGAGGTAATATAAAAAAAGATAAACATTTTAAAAAAATCTGAAATCAATCCATAAAATATCGATAACACATGTTAGAATATTCTAGTTGAGCTCTCAACCTGCATGCAGCAAGACTGCGTAAAAAAACTACAATGATATTAATTCTAGATTTGAAGCTTTCGTGACTGCAAGGATTCATATTCTTAGGTTTTTTCGGTAAAGTCACGTAGGTAAAAAATTAAAATTAATAAAAGTAAAATAAAAATAAAAATCACGACGTTTCTGAAGCAACACAAGCTTCCGTCTTCAGGTGGAACCGTCACAGCACGATAGCTGTATCAAGTAAATGAGAGATTACAATATATATAATATACGGAGTGGTATCTCTTGTAATCTCTCATTTACTTGATACAGCTGTCGGGCTGTGACGGTTCCACCTGAAGACGGAAGCTTGTGTTGCCTCCGAAACGTCGTGATTTTTATTTTTATTTTACCTACGTGACTTTACCGAAAAAAACCTAAGAATACAATGATATTCTGCTTTGCTGGTAGCGTTGAGGAACACAGGTCTTTAGTTATCATCATCATCACTATTATTATCATTTTACCGGCATGCTCGGCTTTCGAGCCTGCAACTTGGCACACGACTAGACACAAGGCAGTATTTTCGGCCTAAAAAACACAACTCGCAACGATACACCACCCGCATGACCGGCGCCGACTCCAAAAGGCGCGCAAAGACATTTAAAACAAATCCATTTAATAAAATATCTATCCGTCTCAATTCAATAAAAAAAAATCCCGTAAAGAGAAAACAAAAACCGCAGTGAGCAGTCACGCCTGTCATTGTGACGGTTTCGCCGCAACCCACACACACACGCGCGTGTATCGGTGAAGTGAGTCTGTCAATCAACGAGCTTTCCTGGAATTAGTATCCATAACCGTTGGGCAGGCGTGAGACAAAGGCCCCCCCCCCCCTTTGTGGGAGCTGTGCCCATACAAGCACTGAGGTTTGGGGAGGGGGTGGAGGAGGAGGAGGGGGGGTGAGACGTGGGCTGCGGTGGTGCTTTTAGCCGCCGACGCAGAAAGCCCGCCCAGCCAGCCGCACGCGTGGGTGTCACAGATGCTGTGCCCCCCCCCCCCCCCCGGATCTCTCTTCCACTCTCTCGCTTTTTATTGTCTGCTCTGCTCCGTTGTTTTTGCGACTTCACAGCGAATCCGCCTGCTGATGATTGAAAAGCGCAGCACTTGCTTTTCGTGTTTTTTTTCTTTTTTGAAGTCGTAAAAAATAAAATCTTTTCAGCTTTCTCCCTCTTTTCCTCCCCACGCAAAGTCAGCCACCCGCCAGCCCCCCCCCCATGTGCCGTGACCCGATTGGGATGTCGGTGTCGTCACGAGACGATTCATCAACTCGTTGGAGATGCTCGCTGATGTCTCTTCGAGTCGCGTGCAGTCTGGCACGGTGTCATAGTCTTAGTTCTTTCGGTAAAGTCACGTAGGTAAAAAAATAAAAATTAATAAAAATAAAACAATAAAAATCACGACGTTTCATAGGTTTGGCTACGTGGGAGCGAAACGTCGGACATCGTGTTGTATCGCTCTGCCCATGTGTATTTTTTCTCTTCAGGTTGTACCACCCTGTGTTGATCATTTCATTTTATAGAGCGTCATTCATGCAATTGCATCTCAAAACGCTGTACATCAATTATCCAGTTCCGTTCATAAGTAAAAAAAGAAACGAACACGTAAATGAGAAGAAAACACACGTAACAATAAAAGATCATCGCAGAGAAAATACATTAAAATAAATAAATCCGTTCGGTCTCCATACCCCAGACCACAATCATGATGTCTGACATAATTTCGAACGTAGAGACCACGATATGACCCAACGCTTTTTAATTGTTACAAAAAAGACTCGCAAAGTACCCGGTTGGAATAAAAAACACAGCAGAAGTGCCCACGTGTACCACGCAGGGACAGCTGCCACTAGGGCGACCCTTCGAATGCCCGAGATGAGCTGCGATGCAAGACGCTCTGAGTTTGCTGAGCAATTCAAGAGCATGAATTCATATTTATCTCACTACAACACTGGACCTGCCCACCGGCTAACTGTGGTGCACATATTTGTATAGTTGGGTGGATAGAGCCCAGGGGCATTTAAGAAAACCCTATGATGTCCTTCCCCTGCACCTCCGATTAGCGCGGTTGACTACGCACGGTGCGAAACAAGTTCAGCATGCATAGAACCTTCGCGCTGGGCGATCGTTGACCTCTGTATTGCAGGGCCAATGTGCTAACATGTACCACCATCGCGGCGCCTGCGTTTAAATGCGTGTTTTGCCGTTTCCTCCCAGTTGCGTTATCGGTGTCGTGTCGAGAGATCAAGACGTCTCCGTTTGGAAGCACTTTGCGTCAGAGAACGGCTCTTGGGGAATGACCTAACCCAGGGGTCGGCAACCAAAATAACAAGAAGAGCCATTTCTTTCCAATTCGGTACAAAATTCAGTATTTCAAGAGCCGCAATGCATCTATGTACATACTGTACATACGTACATATCGTCAAGAAGCAGCCCGCAAAGAGCCGCATGCGGCTCCGGAGCCGTAGGTTGCCGACCCCTGACCTAACCGAATGATTTCTGTTTTCTCTTCAACGGGCTCTCATCCTGCAATAGGTGTTTACATAGATGGCCTCATTTACTTGATACAGCTGTCGTGGCTGTGACGGTTCCACCTGGAGACGGAGGCTTGTGTTGCTTCCGAAACGTCGTGATTTTATTTTATTTTAATTTTACTTTTATTAATTTACATTTTTTACCTACGTGACTTTACCGAAAAAACCTAAGAATATGAATCCTTGCAGTCACGAAAGCTTCGAATCTAGAATTTATTTAAGCCAGCTGAGAAAGAGAGAAAACACATCGATAGTCATTCAGAGTCTGCCTTCTCGACAGACCTGTTCTCCACCTGAAGACGGCTGCTTGCGTTGTGGCCGAAACGTCGTGAGAATTATTTAATGATGTTTTATTTTTATTATTTTATTATTTTCCTTCTACGTGACTTTACCGAAAAAACCAAGAAGATGACATCGATAGTCATTATTTGAACGGAGAACTGGGTCAATCAAATGAGTTTGTTGTTTTGTGTGAACTGTCCCTGGCAACTGAGCTGAGACCATCAGCTCACCGCACTTGACAATCCGGTTTAATCATGCGGTGGCTGTTAGGATTTGTCTTATTTTATTCTGCATTTTAAAAATCCTTTATATTAAGTTCACTTGCTTGCGCGCTTACGACCGTGCAAATCTTTTGGTCGTTTTTTAACCCACTTCCCGTGATCCAATCGAGCTGACATTTTGCACACAGACTCGTTGTGCGTGACAATTTATTTTCACTTTTTAGGAAAACAAAAAAATTCATATTTAATTTAAAATACCAATGTGATACAAATGAAATTCTTACTCAAGAAAAACAGAAATGAAGGATTTATAGTGAAAGACTTTGTTTTTACGGGTACATTTTGTGTACGTTAGTCACAGTCTTAGTATCGTCTGACAACCTGTGTGTGGATGTCTAGTGAAGTCAGTACATGGCCTTAATTCAGTCGACTAAAGTAGGAACACTTTCGTCAAACATTCTCTGAAATATTTAACGTCGGTGTGACGGCGGCTCCGTTTCTACCCACCAATATCACCAGGTATTCCAAGCCGTGAACTCTGTCATTTTTATTTTTAAATTAACAAAGGTATGTTGAACTTCATTCGCACCGTACGTAGCCAACCGTGCTAGTCGGAGGCGCGGTGGAAGGACAACAAACTAGACACAAAAAATTTAGTTCTAAAGAAACGAGTTTTCAATCTAACCGTGTATAGTCAACTACCAAGTTGTGTTCTTCTTAGGTTTTTTCGGTAAAGTCACGTAGAAAGTAAAATAAAATAAAAACAAAAATCACGACGTTTCGGAGGCAACACAAGTCTCCGTCATCAGGTGGTGTGTTGCCTCCGAAACGTCGTGATTTTTGTTTTTATTTTATTTTACTTTCTACGTGACTTTACCGAAAAAACCTAAGAAGATGATTCCTTGCAGTCACGAAAGCTTCAAATCTAGTACCAAGTTGTGGTCTCTCTCATCAGTCTGCGCCTTCATTCATTCTCACCGCCTTGTCACAGGGGAGCACGCGACACGAATAGAGATTCAAGTGAGCGCGAGTGTGTTACTTACCTTGGCCCGATTATGCAATTAGTACATTCTTAAGAGGGTGGGGGGGATCGGGGGGGGGGGCACGTTAATCCAAATGACAATCAACAGCTGACTTTGCACAAAGCTGCGTTCATTTTATCTACCCCCAGAGAGATGATGTGCTCACTTGTCCACCATCCAACGGTCGCAACCTTCCAGCTGCGAGCAGCGAACACTCTGAGTCGAGTGCCGTCTTTGTGTATGTTGTAGAACTTCTTCTGCACCGTACGTAGCCAACCGTGAGTTCTACGTAGGCCGATGTGCGAAAACACGCGCAGATTTGGAGAACGCACACAAGTTTTGGGCATCATTCGAACCGTTCAGCAATGGAAGTGGGCCTAGGGCAGGACATGTCGCTACAAGGGGATGATGATGGTGATGATTATGGTGATGATGATGGTGATGATGGTGATGATGATGGTGATGATGGTGATGGTGATGAAGATGGTGATGATGGTGATGATGGTGATGATGATGGTGGTGATGATGGTGATGATGATGGTGATGATGATGGTGATGATGATGGTGATGATGATGGTGATGATGGTGATGATGGTGATGATGATGGTGATGATGGTGATGATGATGGTGATGATGATGGTGATGATGGTGATGGTGATGATGGTGATGATGGTGATGATGATGGTGATGATGGTGATGATGATGGTGATGTTGGTGATGATGGTGATGATGGTGATGATGATGATGGTGATGATGGTGATGATGATGGTGATGATGGTGATGATGGTGATGATGATGGTGATGATGATGGTGATGATGGTGATGATGGTGTTGATGGTGATGATGATGGTGATGATGGCGATGGTGATGATGGTGATGATGATGGTCGGTTGTGAAGAATAACGGAGGGAGCGGCAGCCGAGGAACGGAATGCATCTGAGAGGAGATCCGCAGTGGGAGATGGAGCCAGTCGCGTAATGAGCGTGGGGGGCAGGGGGGTGCCTTGCCCCCCCCCTCCCTGGTGGCGAAAGCTCCGAATCGGGGGTCCTCCTTGACAACCATCACGAGATGTTTTCAACAAAAGTGTAAAATAACAACAATAACAACACGGATTTAAATCGCGGTTTAAATGTATTTCTACGCCAATGATTTCATTTACGTTCCACATTTGAGTTTCATTGAATTAGAGTCCTGACGCAATACTGCAAACAGGTGCTACGGGGCCGTGAGTTGGCTGCGTTGCGTGCAGGCGGAGGAGCCCCCCGACAGCGTTAAATGTTCGAGACCGCGACGCGTAACGGGGCGATGTGACGAGGCGGGAGGAGCCGCGATCAATCACAGCCACTGGGTGTGACCGAGGGTCACAAAACAAACATCGGGGACCCCACCTGACCGACTTCCGCGACCCCTTGTGTATGGGGGGGTCTACTGACAATGTGCGCATAGCAACCGGGGTGGGGAGGGGGGTGAAGCCTCGATAATAATTTGTCTACATTGGCCTTCAAATGAGTTAGATAGTCCGGGCGGTGTGGATTCTCTGTTTGCTGAAACACGTGAATATTATTAATCCTTGATCGCTTCTGCGTGGATTCAATATCGGCCGCTCCATAGGATTCGGAGGTGGGGGGACGGGGTGCGTCAGGCGAACGTACGCAGTTGGGGGGGGGGGGGTATAAAGTCCGTGTGCGTACAGGGAGGGGTGGAGGGGTCAAGCTTTGACAGATTTTTCGCGAACCTACTGCATGGATGGCCCCTTAACGCCGCCACTGGATTGGGCGACGATGACATGATCCCGTGCGGCAGGCGGTGGAAATCGTTGTTGGTGGTGGCAGTGGCGGTGACGGCTTCATCCAGCAGTGGATTGCCCACGGCTTCTGCGGCACGGGTTTAACAGCGAGTTGTGATCGCAACGCGTGGGACTGCTGCTGCTGCTTGCTGCTGCTACGCCTGTTTATGCGTCCGCCCTTGGCTTCCTGTTTAATTAAACATCGCAATGATAAATACACAACGGCGTTGTTCAAATTAATTTGACCTCTCTGCGGCACTGGCGTCGTGAATGGACGACTGTTTTTGTTGTTGTTGGAAAAGCTGAGCCGCTAACGACTTCAAAAAGCGATTCTAATTACGCACGACTTGCATATAAACACCATTCATCATATGGCACATTTAATTTCGAGTGTGTACATTAGAGTATGTTTACGGTCACCCCCCCCCCACCATACCCTACGATAATACCGTGTAGGAGTTGTTTAAAATTGTCCGTGATCGGAGTTATTTACATTAATTCTTCTACGAGTTAATATCAACATCTTTTGATTACGTTTTGAAACTTAATTTCTCTTGCGTACGCGCCAACGTGTAGTAGATCAATGCCGGCATGGGGTTCGTCATCCATCATCGATCTACTGCTGGATGGAGGCCTCCGACAGTGATGCGACGACCACCCACCGAGCGCTGCGAACGAGCGGCACGTGTCGTCTCTGCGTGCGTCCCCCTCCTGCGGCACCCCCCTTCGTCGACCTTGTTTATGAATGATTCTCCAGTTCAGACCCACCTCGACTGGACAGCCGTGAAACAAGAGCGTTTCAGCTCATCGGATTCCTCCAGTTTAAATTAAAATTCTCATTCTGAGTTGCATCCCTCTGACACATAGTTTTGCACACCGTGATTTTTTAGTTTTTTGACAATTTATTTCAAAAAAACAGACGTCTACACTGATGGTTGTGGTTGTTTTTTTTTGCCCTGACTTCTACTTAGCTTCATTGCTGTTGCTTTATTGATTTATTTTGTTCATTTCGGGTGACCCAGGTCACTGTTGGTTACACGAAACACTCGAATTCGAACACTCGCAAAAAAATACAAAACCTACGCGTCGTGACTGTGGATGGTGGCCCACGGACGAGGCTGGTGGGGGAATGGCAGCCGAAGGAGGGAAACGTCTCAGAGGGGACGACCACCGCGGAGATGGAGCGAGGAGATCAGTTCACGTGCAGGAGAGGGACGGATGAGAGCAGCACCGGACCGCGAGGCATGGGCGGTGGAGCGGAGTGGCCTTCATCCAGCAGTGGATAAACCCTGGCTCCTGATGAGTGGGACATTTAAAAGCCACCAACAAAACCTGGAAAATAACGATTCGACGATGGCTCGTCTTGGAACATATAAGCAGATCCGAGATGCATTGCAACGTTTCTATACATATAAGACAAAGATCCCCCGCATAGCCTGACAGACTGTTGGGGCAAGTGCTGTTAGCAAGCACCTATGAAGGCCGGCACGGCACACGAGGGGGTGGGTGGTCAGCACCACGCCCGACCGCCTTTGTCTCCCCAGTTGCGACGTTTACACACCGCAACAGGTACTCATTTGAGGCTGAGTCGACCTAGGGGAGGCCCAGGACCGGTTCAGATAATCGTCACCGGTGTTGGTGGCCGTAAGCGGGAATCGAACTCGGGACGCCGGGTTCGTAGCGCAGCGCGCTGACCACTACACTCCCCATCCCCACATATGCACACACACACTCACACACACATAAAAACTACCATCAGCATCAGCACGACGCTTGCGCGTGGGTTGTTGGTGCCAGAACTTCGTGTGTTCTTCATTACCGTCAATTGCGACGGTGCGCGCAGCACGTGCAAGCGCTGGGCCTCTTCGACTGCCAGTTGATAATTTAGAAAATAAAACCTCGCTTTAGTGTTACTGGATATTGCAGCCATTAATGCCGTTTCTTCCCCCAACCTCCTAAAAAAAAGAGAATTAATCGCTTGAGCGTGCTCCGAGTCTCGCCTGGAGTTACAGCTGTGCAGCAGACTTGGCGGTGTCGCCCCAGCTGCTCATTCATCACGCGGAGCGTTTCCTGAATAGGGCACACGGCAGAGAAGAGATCTCATCCCATACCCCTCTCACCCCACACCCCTCTCACCCCACACCACTCTCACCCCACACCCCTGTCACCCCACACCCCTCTCACTCCACTCCCCTCTCACCCCACTCCCCTCTCACCCCACACCCTCTCACAAAACATCCCTCTCACCTGACACCCTCTCACCCCACACCCCTCTCACCCCACACCCCCTCTCACCCCACATCCCTCTCACCTGACACCCTCTCACCCCACACCCCTCTCACTCCACACCCCTCTCACCCCACACCCTCTCACAAAACATCCCTCTCACCTGACACCCTCTCACCCCACATCCCTCTCACCTCACACCCCTCTCACCCCACACCCCCTCTCACTCCACACCCCTCTCACCCCACACCCCCCTCACCCCACACCCCTGTCACCCCACACCCCTCTCACTCCAAACCACTCTCACCCCACTCCCCTCTCACTCCACTCCCCTCTCACCCCACACCCCTCTCACCCCACTCCCCTCTCATCCGATATCCGCCGCTCGCCTTGCCGTGTTTTTATTTGTCTCCAATCCCTGTTAAACCGTTCTGCTAAGACTCGGAGAACGGGGCAGAACCACGAGGAAGAGATACAATGAGAGATGTGGGGAGTTTATTTTTACGACTCCGGCGAGTTGTTTTTTGACTTTTTGAGACTGAACCATCTTCACGAAGTCGGGCGAATGTCAAAGTGCCTCGCTTCTTCGAGCACAAGCGCTCATCTCTGTCGGTGTACCGTGGGCCACTTCTAGAAACTCCGCACTTCTTATCGCGTCGTCTGGTTCTGGTCAAGAGGGCAACGGCCGCTCTCCGACGAGCTTTCGAGCGGTACCGCGTGTGGTGTTCTGCACGATGTCGGACGTTTCGCAGCCAAGTGCTTAGAGCTGCAACACGCGAAATCTCGAAGGACGCGCGGTACAACCACTAAAGTACATCGGAGAGCAGGACAGCAGCACAAACCGTGCAGTGCCACAACCACCATGGGTTGAATTCCCACAAAGTCGTACCTGTTTTATCGACCGTGAATTGTTGATGGGATGAGTAAACCCTTGACCACTGGCTTAGGGCAGTAACGACATGTGAGCACTGCTCTCTGTGCTAATTAGTAGAGGGAGACAGCTTTGTTTTCATTGTACTATATATACACATATATGTGTGTATGTTGAACAGCTTTTGCTTCCAAATTTGCTCCAAAGTTATTGCAATTGCCGCGTTAATAACAGAGAGTGAGAGGCAGTTAAAAGGTTTGGTAAATGCAGTACGGCCTGTTCAGAACGCAGTTACTTGAATACATCATTCTAGTTTTCAATGTTGTCAATCGCATCGTCTCTGCAGTTATCACACGTCTAGTTTGTGGCAAACGAGCAATTCACAATCAGCCGACCATGTACTTATATATTTTGAGCAAATTTTTCAACGTACGTAGCTAACCGTGCTAATCGGAGGTGCGGGGTAAGGACAACAAACCTAACACAAACAGCAGCTGCAAAGAAATTAGTTTTCAAACTAGATTTAGAAGTAGTGCATAGCTCCGGCGGCTTCTCAATATCGAAATGAGGAGCATTCCAGACGGCCACAGAGGCGCACCTGAAAGCGCGAGACTCGGTGACCGTCTTTGTTCGATGGTCAGCCAAAATCCGCTGCATGACCGGAGTTTGCGTGATGGTTTATGCAGTAGCAGCAGCAGCCAGGTTCTACCCACTACTCGATGAAGGCTCACCCGTGTTGCCACCATCCCTCGTGACGCCGACGATGCCAGGATCGATCGATCGATCTCACTCTTCTGCAACGAACTGCTGCTGCTGCTGCTGCGATGATTGCGGTCGATGTGGCTCTTTGGTGCCTTCACAAAACATTTCAGTTTGCCTTTCTTTCAATAATAATAATAAACAACCCGCAAGCAATCACCTTGTGCAGAGATACGTGACCCACCTAATGAGTTTAGAGCCTAATTAGTCGTGTTGGCGCTACATGCTGCCTTTAACTAATTAGACGGCGTTTTATGGCAAAGGTGTTTCAACTGATCGTTAAGAAAATAAATTGCCAAGGACCCCCTCCGCATTGTATCACGCGTGTTACATTTATATTCTCTTCAACGGGAACGGCAGGGAACTGAACGTCTATATCGAGCGAAATGAAATTCGAATCCAAATTTCAAAGACGCAGCCCTGCCGAGCCTTTCTGACCTCACCTCACGATCTGCCGAAGGTTAGGGTCACCTTGAATATAAACACGCAGCAGCAGCAGTAGCAGCAGCAGCAGTAGCAGCAGTAGCAGCAGTAGCGGCAGCAGCAGTAGCAGCAGCAACAGCAGTAGCAGCAGCAGTAGCAGCAGTAGTAGCAGCAGTAGCAGCAGCAGCAGTAGCAGCAGCAGTAGCAACAACAGCAGCAGCAGTAGCAGCAGTAGCAGCAGCAGTAGCAGCAGTAGCAGCAGTAGCAGCAGCAGCAGTAGCAGCAGCAGCAGTAGCAGCAGCAGTAGCAGCAGTAGCAGCAGCAGCAGTAGCAGAAGCAGCAGCAGTAGCAGCAGCAGTAGCAGAAGTAGCAGCATTATTAGCAGCAGCAGTAGCAGCAGTAGCAGCAGTAGCAGCAGCAGCAGTAGCAGCAGCAGCAGTAGCAGCAGCAGTAGCAGCAGTAGCAGCAGCAGCAGTAGCAGAAGCAGCAGCAGTAGCAGCAGCAGTAGCAGCAGTAGCAGCAGTATTAGCAGCAGCAGCAGTAGCAGCAGCAGCAGTAGCAGCAGCAGTAGCAGCAGCAGCAGTAGCAGCAGCGGCAGCGGCAGTAACAGCGGCAGCAGCAGCAGCAGTAGCAGCAGTAGCAGCAGTAGCAGCAGCAGTAGCAGCAGTAGCAGCGTGCTCAAGATCAGTGGCTCTCAACATATTTTTTCCTATTGTTACCGCCGTTTATTGAATTTGATTTCAACCCCCTTGCCCGACCCAACATGGGTATGTGAAAGAAAAAAATGTACGAATAATGCACATCAATTTTTTAACCAATTGTCAATTTGCAAAAGGTATCCCAACCAGCTGGTAAACTGCAAGTGACTAAAACAATTGAAAGCACTTGCGTAGCTACCACCGCCCGGCTATGCGGTGTAAAACGTCAGGCATTGTGCTGGACAACACGCGGTCTCTCACCCGAAAACACATCAGAGTACGATGCAGTGTGTGTGTATGTTGAACTTCTTTCGTACCGTACGTAGGAAAACGTGCTATTGGGGGGTGCGGGGGAAGGATAGCGAACGAATCTGTGTGCCAGCTTCCCCCAATATTAGAAAAACAACAACAACAACAACAACCGCCATTCACCACTAAGTGGCGGCGACGTCACTACTGCGCTTGTGCCAGGCTATGTGCACGTTAAGGCCACGTGAAGTGTACAGCACAACCGCAGAACACCTACACATTTATACCTCGGCATGCCCACTCCTCGTGGGCATTCACAGAGTGTCGGTGTGAGTTCTTCACCTGTAATGTAAATTATTGTGCATTTTAGAAGTGGGTACGCATCTCCTCCAGCTTGCAGTATTACCAGGTAGTTTCATGGGTCCTTTCAAATGTTCCGACTTTAGATCGCTTCCTTGCCCCTCCCCCCCATTATTTTTTCAAATGCCCTCAAGAGAAGCAGCGCATCCTGAACTTCTACCCAATTATAACGGCACTGATACGATTACCAATTAGTGCGATAGGAAATGGAATTCTAATCTAAGCACCATTCCGGAAAAAGGACGCATTGCCTGTACGTGTCTAGAAGCAAAGCAGATTTGCAGAAATTTGTTCGTAAGCATCTTTCCTTTCGAAATCCGAGTTGGCATTGCACACGTACATTTGTAATTTTACACATCTATTCATATTTCAAGGATCACAGATATTTTTTATTTTAAATAGCCTGAAAAAACAACTGACTTGTGATGGCGTAAAATGTGGACACCACACATCAACATATTCTATTTAGTGAGCCGTTGTGAGTGACCGATGTGACTTTATATTTTCATCTTCAAGTTTAATGGAAATTCCTTTAATTGTCCTGTTGGTGTCGTGCCGTGACACAGCGTGTCCACTCAGAAGCCCTCTCAAAGCAGTCCATCACCTCATGTTGAACAACAGCCCCACGAAAATTGATATCACAGAACCAATTTTGAGAATATTTTCAAGCAACCTCTTTTTCATACGATGCAAGCGTTCGTCCCAAAAGCCATTAGACCAATGACTAATATGGTTTCGATTTAAAGCTTTCGTGACTGCAGGGATTCATCTTCTTGGTTCTTTCGGTAAAGTCACGTAGAAGGGAAGTAATAAAATAATAAAAATAAAACATAATAAAACAATTCTCACGACGTTTCGGCCACAACGCAAGCAGCCATCCTCAGGCGAAGAATGAAACACCCCAAGCTTGGAGCGTATATTTAAGCTGGGTTAGAGGGGGGGGAGGTGGGAAGAAGAGCGCCTAAACAAAATAATTTGCATATCAAGAGGAATTCAGCATATGGAAAATGCGTAGGAGGTGGGCGGGGGGGGTTCCAAATCAATACTATGCCCGTGCATTATGCAGGATTAGCAGCATCAAAGGGGGGGGGGGAAGGGGGGGAGCATTAACAAAGGAAAGGAATGTTAATAGTATGTAGCTGTAGTTACTAAACAACCACGTAAAAAACTACAGTATAAACTGCATGACAAACTAAAGTATAAACTACATAGCATCATCAGTAAACTTACTATACTCTACAATAAGCTGAGTTACTAACAGTAAGTAATACATGAAAAATTCTACGTTGTAAAAAATTATATAATATGCTTCCATCTAAACTTTATTCTCTTACATCACACGCGTCTATACCGTACTATATACTTCCATAGGCAAAACCAACATTAAATTACATACTGTATTGCTATAAACCACCCTATACCTTATACATTTTTAATATAACACTATGTATTATTCTACCCACCCTAATGTGTATCAAAATGGTTTATTACGTCCTTCCAGTGATTGCTAAGCCAGAATCCATCTTCTCGGTTAAAATTGTCTCTGTGTACATGAGGCGATCCACATTTACAAACACAGAGACAATTTTAACCGAGAAGATGGATTCTGGCTTAGCAATCACTGGAAGGACGTAATAAACCATTTTGATACACATTAGGGTGGGTAGAATAATACATAGTGTTATATTAAAAATGTATAAGGTATAGGGTGGTTTATAGCAATACAGTATGTAATTTAATGTTGGTTTTGCCTATGGAAGTATATAGTACGGTATAGACGCGTGTGATGTAAGAGAATAAAGTTTAGATGGAAGCATATTATATAATTTTTTACAACGTAGAATTTTTCATGTATTACTTACTGTTAGTAACTCAGCTTATTGTAGAGTATAGTAAGTTTACTGATGATGCTATGTAGTTTATACTTTAGTTTGTCATGCAGTTTATACTGTAGTTTTTTACGTGGTTGTTTAGTAACTACAGCTACATACTATTAACATTCCTTTCCTTTGTTAATGCTCCCCCCCTTCCCCCCCCCCCTTTGATGCTGCTAATCCTGCATAATGCACGGGCATAGTATTGATTTGGAACCCCCCCCGCCCACCTCCTACGCATTTTCCATATGCTGAATTCCTCTTGATATGCAAATTATTTTGTTTAGGCGCTCTTCTTCCCACCTCCCCCCCCTCTAACCCAGCTTAAATATACGCTCCAAGCTTGGGGTGTTTCATTCTTCGCCTGAGGATGGCTGCTTGCGTTGTGGCCGAAACGTCGTGAGAATTGTTTTATTATGTTTTATTTTTATTATTTTATTACTTCCCTTCTACGTGACTTTACCGAAAGAACCAAGAAGACTAATATGGTGTTTATATATATGTGCAGGTCTGTGTGTGTATATCCAGTACATATATTGATCTTGGTGCGCCGTGCCGGCCTTCATAGGTGCATGTTATACAGACTTTGCCTTAACAGTCTGTTAAGGCTACACGGGGGATCTTTGCATTTGTCTTAATTGATCTTCTCCGCAATAACATCACCCCAATGTCCCCACGTACCTTGTTATTGGGATATTCGTCGCATGGCGATAAAAGGAAAACTTTATTTTTGAGTTTTAGCTGGAATGATTTGCCAAATTAAAAGTGGAAAATCTAAAACTATTATTATAGTTGTTGTTTTTTGTTGGTGTCGCAGATACTGGTAGCCGGGTCCTCTGGTTTTCCCCTCCACATTGAGAAACATGCAGTGAGATGATTTTAATTATTTTGATTATTTTGGTGCTATACATTTCCAAATGATGGGCCACTTTTTTGAGCTGACATTTGTGGCCAGGTGGCTTCTGAAAATAAGTTAATACCTTAGTGGGCTTTGCCTGGTAGGATGGGGATCGTTTAGTTTAATTTGTGTGGGTTTGGGAGATTTCTTTACCTTTCTCGTACTTTGCCCTCCTATCATGTTTTTGCATTGTTTGTCGTTGTAACGTTCTTACCCGCCCCCTACTGAACACCCGTGAAAAACAGCTTCAAAGCTCATCAGATTCCTCCAGTATAAATAAATATTCTGATTCTGAACCAGACCGGGGACGACAGTCAAATGACCACCACGCTAAGCACACCCAGTTTCACCACGGGTGGCTGACCGGATTTGAACCCCAGGATTTCATTGACGCCAGTTCAGTGACCTGACCTCTGAGCCACCCGCTAAGAAGTAATCCGGCGAGAGCCTTGGAGGCGCTCTCGATGGGTGCAGCGCTGTGGCCACCGTGTAGCAGGTCAAGGCGCGCGCGGATCTTCACAGAGCCTCATTCCGTGCAGATTCCCCCCCCCCCCCGCCCTCTTCCCAATGGGTGCTGTCGTTCAGTCCGAACAAGTCGATTGGAAACGGGCGGGACACGACGTGAGAACTACTGACGAGAGATGAGAAAGATGAGAGAGAGAAGGGAAGAGAAGCAGAGGGGAGAGAGCAGCGAGACTGCAGCGCAGGGGTCAGAGGTCACCGCCGGACGGGAGCAAAAAGAAAAAGTTATCGGAAGGAGTGGAAGAAAATTAGGGGGATGCCTTTTGCCCCCCCCCCCCCTGCAGTGGCAAGTTACAGGCAGACAGCAGCAGCAACAACAGCGACGACAGCCACTCCACTCACAATAAGTAATATTAAAAATAACTTTTTTTAAAACACGCTTTAATGAAATGTACCCTACTAGTAATGGCCATAACGTAAGGGGCCGTGGTGATTTACAGCCGACGTCAGTTGAGCGTGGACAATTAGACCCAAGCCGAAACATAACATATAAAAAAGAATAGAATATAGTATTGTCATCAGTATGACATAAGTATACCAAGTTTGCAGTCGATACCACATTGGGAAGTGGGTAAAAATTTAGTTGCAAGATTTGAGGATACAACAACGACAACGACAACAGACAGAGTGATTTAAATAAAAGCGTGTCATTAAAAAAGGCACGCGCAGCCGGTCCAGACGGAACGGGCAGCGGTGAGCGTGCGGCGGTGGGTGCAGGAGCCCTCGCGATCGCAACACGAGCCACGTGGGTGATCGTGAAGAGAAGAAGTGGAACGCGCACCAGCACGGATCGCCAGACCTGTGATGGGAAACGCGAGCGACCATTGCACGCTACGCCCTGAGATGGGTCACGGTTAAAGAAACGCTGCATCGCCTCTGTCCCCATCGGAGTGTGTGATTCAGTGTGCCGTAATAATAATAAAAAACTCAACGCACGCATTAATAACACGGGACCGAAAAGGAATATATTTATTTATAATGTGTACGTGATGAATGTCTCTGAGTGTTTGTTATTCGTGCACCGCTGCCAAATCGGCGCGACCTATTATTTTTATTGTTTAATTTCACCGCTAAGAAGGGGTTCTCATTTTACAGGGCCTGATGGAAGGATGTGACCGCTGTTAATAAAGTAGAGTACGAAATGAAAATAAATTTAAAATGCAATAAAGTTCTGTGCCAGGAACGTTCGTTCGAATATTGAGACACCGAGTGGTTGGGTGATTGATCATCTCCTCCTCGCTCTCCTTTCTGAAGATTTTTTTTTGACTTCGGTAGAAAGGTGAAAATAAACAAAAATCGCTTCACGGGAAGAAAAGAATACCTGGCAAATTATAAAGCAACGTAGAGAAAAATAATGGCTCCCGCAGTAGGGTCATTTACAATCGTTTAATATATGTATACATAAAGTAATTTTCACCGAAGCAAGAAATGGCAACATCTGAACATCTGGTTGTATTAAAGTGTTATGGTATACTGGTGGTAATAGCGATTTAAAAAAATAAGAAAAACATCCTGGCGTGAGAATTTAACAAGAACTTAAAAGTTATTACGAGGAAACGCAAGCCAGGTTAGAATGTAGACAAGTTCAAAACAGGGTGATTTAAAAATAATCCCTTATTCCTATAACATTTCAAAGAAACAATACGAAAAGGTTTTATCGGTTTTTTTTTTAAATATGGGGATAAGAAGATAACGACTCTATGCATTATGATTCCGAAATAGAATAGAATGACTCACAATGGGGGTGGAAACGTTTGATGCATACAAATCTGAGCCAGCAAAGGGGGTATACAAGATAGGAGTTCCGCTAATGCCGAATGAATAAGCTCTTTATCAAGCGCCGCTTTTCATCACCCGAGCCCCCTAATAATGAGCCCTTTTTTATCTGCAGCCACCTATGTACTTTTAACAGCTGTGCGATATCAAATGAAGGAAAGGGCTCTAGTTTCGGAACAGGTGGCTTGGGGTTGTTGTTGTTGTTGTTGTTTTGTACAAGGTGGTTGGTGGTGGTGGCGTTACTGTGATCATCACCACGTGCACAACACATTGCCGTGTTCCGTAATAGCCAGCAGAGTCTCTCCCCAATGGTCGCCCTGAAATGCTCCGCCTGGATGACCTTTGAACCGTCTCACCTCGCGAAACATTCATATACAAAAAATATACATTTACGTAAATTAAATTAAAAAAACGTTTACAATCAATCGTTTTGAAAGTCACCAACTGCCTTTTGTCCACCCAGGGATATAAATCCAATGCGCATTCATTCATGCTTGGCTGGTCGTGTGTGGTGGGGTAAATGTTGTACTCCTATCTCTTCCAAGACACCTGGCCAGTGTGGAAAAGTAGGCCAAATCCCTTCTAGAAGTGGCTCTCGAACATAAGCCCTTGCACCAGCGAGCAATGCAATTGCAGGGATGCACCTTTACCTATGCGTAAGCACGATAGTTCCTGTCCAACGGACCATTCACTCCCAAGGGACAACATTTGTGTATTTTAATCGCCACATTTTTTTGAGACCTTGCATATACACAATCGTTACCCAGGTACTCTGCATTCAACTCCTGAGATACCATTACTTTTCACGTTCATAATAATAATAGCAGTTTATAATATTTTTCATCGACCGCCCTGCTATGGATGCTTTTGCCACTCTCAACATCTCTTGCCCCAAGCAACAGCCCCTCTCATGCTGCCCCTGCCTACCAAAGGCCCCCTCAACATCCACTGCAGCTGAGGTGTCTGAATGTCCACGATCTCAGCGTGATCCACCAACCCCTCCTCCAGAGTTGTTGGATGGACATGTGCGTGCTCGCCGCACCTGGGCGAGTCACTCATCGCTAGCATTAAACACATGTGTGTATTTGAAATTCGATATACTTGAACTCGCCGTAAGATTTAACACCGGGGTAGCAGCGATCTTGCCCAAATGCAAGTGGGAAGAGGGGCGGGGGGGAAATAAATATATAATGATGAACGGTGTTTAATTGTCCACTTTACACAGTGCACACGAGCACTCGCGTGGGACGGAATCGACCGGAATTAGAGGCTAACCGCACGAGAAATGTAATACCGTGGCCGGATTCGTGCAGGAATCCAAATAACGTGGCCACAAAATCGGTGGTTTTTCTTCTGAGAATATCCATCTCCGGTAAAAATGTGACCCCCCAAAGTAGGGGCCAGCCGCAAATGGCCATCTCTGCCATGAGTGAGTTTGTGGCTGCGTTTGTGGCTGGGTTTGCGGCTGGGTTTGTGGCTGTGTTTGTGACTGCGTTTGTGGCTGGGTTTGTGACTGGGTTTGTGGCTGGGTTTGTGACTGGGTTTGTGGCTGGGTTTGTGGCTGGGTTTGTGGCTGGGTTTGTGACTGAGTTTGTGAGTGAGTTTGTGGCTGGGTTTGTGGCTGGGTTTGTGGCTGGGTTTGTGGCTGGGTTTTTTGCTGGGTTTGTGAGTGGGTTTGTGGCTGGGTTTGTGGCTGGGTTTGTTGCTGGGTCTGTGGCTGGGTTTGTGGCTGGGTTTGTGGCTGGGTTTGTGGCTGGGTTTGTGGCTGGGTTTGTGGCTGGGTTTGTGAGTGGGTTTGTGGCTGGGTTTGTGAGTGGGTTTGTGGCTGGGTTTGTGGCTGGGTTTGTGGCTGGGTTTGTGGCTGGGTTTGTGGCTGGGTTTGTGAGTGGGTTTGTGGCTGGGTTTGTGGCTGGGTTTGTGACTGGGTTTGTGGCTGGGTTTGTGGCTGGGTTTGTGGCTGGGTTTGTGGCTGGGTCTGTGGCTGGGTTTGTGGCTGGGTTTGTGACTGGGTTTGTGGCTGGGTTTGTGGCTGGGTTTGTGACTGGGTTTGTGGCTGGGTTTGTGAGTGGGTTTGCGACTGGGTTTGTGGCTGGGTTTGTTGCTGGGTTTGTGACTGGGTTTGTGGCTGGGTTTGTTGCTGGGTTTGTTGCTGGGTTTGTGGCTGGGTTGGAGACTGGGTTTGTTGCTGGGTTTGTGGCTGGGTTTGTGGCTGGGTTTGTGGCTGGGTTTGTGGCTGGGTTTGTGGCTTTTCTGGGTTAGATCACATATACATAAATGTGCCATTAAGCCCGCCACCACACGACGCAGCCAATTAATAAGGTTTGTTACGTAAACACAACGTGCAAATTCGTTACTAGACCACACCGGTGTTTTGGAGAGTAAACTCACAACATTTACAATTCGAGTCCGACGTTTCAACAGTAATTACAACCGGAATAATCAGGCAACATCCAGAGTTGTGGAGAAATCCTCCTGTTTCAAATATTACTACTGTAATCTTCAAAAACTTCTACATTAAAAAAAAAGAAAATTCATGCGTGTATTTATGTGAATGGAATCAGTTTGAATTTTTTTTAAATCAATGAAATAATCCGATGGGATTTGGTAAAATAAATATAACTCTGTGTATCCTGACTTTTGGCTCACCCAATATAAAGGGCGTGTACATCTCTATCTTTGCGAGAAGGATTTTTTTTTTGAAAGGCGTACAATGTTTATCGATCCTTCTACGTTTTATAAACAACTTTTATTTTACAAAAAGTTAATTGTAAACATGATCATTTATGATGTTCAGGCTATTGTTTTAGTGTATAGGTATGCATTGGTGGATGTTAAATTCATGTTATTGTCATTATTTAGTCGTATTTATTGAATTACCGTCACATCAGAAAGATATTTCAACGCGAATGAGTTTTATGATTTCTTTTCAGGCAAACTTTTATGAATGAAATCAATCTTCTTAGACGAAAACCCACCGGGTCATATGAATGTTTTACTGACCATGTTTTGATAAACGTATTCCCGGCAGTGCAGTTGACAAAAATGGCGTGCCATCTTATAAAAGTCCCACCGCCTCTGTCCATCACTCTCAGTGCGGTGGGGTAAAGCGTGGGCTACTCCCACCTCCTTCCAGTGTTGAAGAGTAGACCAAGTACACTCTCGAGGGGGCTCTCGAGGACTTCCTCCAGTGGAGGCCATTCCGCCAGCAGTGACACGCACAAACAACGCCAGGGCTCTGCCCCTTTTACTTATTCTGCGAAAGGCATAAAATCATCATCATCATCATCATCATCCAGATCGGTCTGTTTAATTGTGCTTGATTATATATGAATACTGAAGGACGATTGGCTGGGTGCCCCTTCCACCGTAATCCTCGTGACAAAGACACGCGTGTTTTCTTCGTTTAGAAATAAAATAATGCGCTCTGTTTTTATTTCAATATAATTGAAAATGCTGTTCCACTACCAATATATGTACACTCTGGCACTGGTCGGGGGGGGGGGGCTATTGCAATGTTTCCATGTAACGCCACTCAGTGCTTCGGCTAGCGGTGATATTATTCCAGCAAATATTTACACGGAGTCATCGTGCTAGGCCGCGGCACAGCGTCGTCATAGGAGGCAACGCGTTCGTATTTCTATCACATTTTTTGAGTTATTGTAGCTGGGTCCGTTTGGCAGTGGCAGCCGCGCACACCGTGGCTTAAGCCTTTAGAAGTGTCTCCTGGGAACTGTAATGTCTGTGAAAATACGATTCTGCACATTCAGTGGCCCCTGGGAAGGACTGCATTTTTGTTGCCAATGCTGTCCTGCCCATGCAACACCTGTGCACGTTTTTTATGGTTAAATCTTCCTATTGAAACAACTTTGAAGTCTAGAAAGGACACCATGGCGCCTACGGTTTGCCCTGCACAACCAAATACTCCTGCCAATGGGAACAATCGGATTATTATTATTATTGTTCTTCTTCTTATGCAAACATTGTGTTTCATTTTCGGTGAGGCTGAAAGTTCAGTGTGGCTGGTTTAAACATTAAGGCATTGCTGCTCGAAAGCTTGGATGCCGCATAGGTCACCACCGAAGCAACTGTCATGCCATGGCCTACGACAATCTGAGCATAGTCTGGTAGTTGATATTCCCTTGTCTTGTGTAAAGACCGCATGTGGGTCAATGGTAGAAAAACCTTTTTCTAAAACCAATGTTCTCTTGCGGGCGGGTGGCCTCTACCCTGATTGAGCTCTCTGTTATGTTTGTCGATAGTTTACACGCGTGTGCGTGTGTGCATCATTGATGTCTTAATGGTTCTGTGCTTCTTCGAATCGGGTTTGTTTCCCTTCGTGACTCGAATAATGATCGAGCAATTGTTCCACAATTGCGGTCATTTAATTTCCGTGTCAACGTTGAGTAAATCGGTCACCGAAGCAAAGGGGAACGATCAAAGGTGGAAATGGCACAACAGTGACGAGATTGGGGTGAGCACGTGCATACGAGAGTGCTTTTGTAATGCTGAAAAGAAACAGACCAATGTGCCCACGGATGCAAGTTTTCAATCGGCGCATCACCACCTGACACGACGTAGATCAGAAATATTGGCACTGGCAATAAAAAAAGTTAACAAATGCTGGAGAGCAGACGACGAAACAGAGGTACACATTGAGAATTACATTCAGAGACACAAAGAGGAACACGTTGGCCAGAAGACAAATGTACAAATTAAAGACGTGTTTTTGACTGTCGGGAAACGTAGACGGGATGATAACCCACGCGCGCGACTGGCGATGGGAGTGGCAACGCCAAAGGAAGGCGCACCGATGTATGTATGTTGAACTTCTTTCGCACCGTACGTAGCCCACGCGAAGAGCTGCCGACAGCTTCCCGCTCCGGTGCGCGAGTGAGATGTCCCGTGGCATCATGCACAGCAGCAGCGAGCGTCGCCAATTGTGTGCGTTGCATCGAGCAGTGGAGGGCGATGAAAGTTAATACGTAAAAGGATTTTCAAAAGAATAATGATGTGTAGCGTTAAAATCGAAGGGATCAATTTACGGAGGGAAATAATTGTTATTTTGAAATATAATGTAATGTATCTCCATGTAAAATGCATTTTAGTTTAATATAATCCTAAAGGAAAGGGAGGTCTGGACCGCCACTACTCAACACGCTGCCGCCGCGACCCTCACCAGGACAAGCGGACCGAGAAACGAACTGAACGAACGGAGAAATAATCCCCCAAAAAATAACTTATTTTCTAATATCATACAATGTGGCGAGACGGGATTTTTCTAAACACGTCAAAAGCTCGCAGGAGGTTTTCTGCATTTATATTCGGCGACACCAAAAATAGATTAATTACGTTTCGGTTCATCTTTTTGTGTGGTTTTAGCGAGCATAGATTTAAACATTACAACTGTTGTTTGGCTTGGATAAAGCACTCATAAACAATACAGCCAGTGTTTATGAGTGTGGATATATTCATCATTGGTTGATAGCAGGCTCATCAAGCCCAGATAATTCTGGATATTTTTAGAGTTAAATATCTCCGTGGGGAAATGCAAACAAAAGTGGCCCACGCTAATTGTTGTTGTCAACGTTGCAATGTTTGCAATGTTTCAACAGGGACTAGGAACCCCTCCCGCTACAAACCCGGCAATACGAGTTCAATTCCTGCTCACGGCCACCACCGGTGAAGATGATCTGAACCGGTCCTAGGCCTCCCTACGTCGACTTAGCCTCAAAATGAGTACCTGATGCGGTGTGTAAAAAGCGCCACTGGGGAGACAAAGGCAGCCAGGCGTGGTGCAGCCCACCCACACGCTCGTGTGCCGTGCCGGCCTTCATAGGTACTCGCTAACGGAACTTGCCCCAACAATCTGTTCAGGCTATACGGGGACCTGTGCCTTTGTCATACAATACTCCTCGACGAATTTCCGGGTTGGACTTCACGTTGCTCGGCGTCACGTTCGACGTTCCCTCCACGTGCTGGGAGCTTCATCAGAAACTGAACTTTCAACTAATTTTAATTGCGATTCATTCAAGAGGCCATTTTTTCCCGTCTCACATTGTGGCTGAATAATAGCGCCTCCAGTGGCTTGCAAGGGTTACGTAAACCCATTTTAACAACCGTTTTGTTCTTCTATAACGCCTGCAGTTTTCATAACGCGAATTGGATATAACGCGATGAACGCGTGACGGTGCACATGTTTTATAACGCGGATGCGAATTGGATATAACGCGATGAACGCGTGACGGTGCACATGTTTTATAACGCGGATGCGAATTGGATATAACGCTATGAATGCGTGACGGTACACATGTTTTATAACGCGGATGCGAATTGGATATAACGCTATGAATGCGTGACGGAACACATGTTTTATAACGCGGATGCGAATTGGATATAACGCGATGAACGCGTGACGGAACACATGTTTTATAACGCGGATGCGAATTGGATATAACGCTATGAATGCGTGACGGAACACATGTTTTATAACGCGGATGCGAATTGGATATAACGCTATGAATGCGTGACGGTACACATGTTTTATAACGCGGATGCGAATTGGATATAACGCTATGAATGCGTGACGGAACGCATGTTTTATAACGGGGATGCGAATTGGATATAACGCTATGAATGCGTGACGGAACACATGTTTTATAACGGGGATGCGAATTGGATATAACGCGATTGAGTGAACAAAACGACGTCGCGCGAAAAGGAACAGGCGGCTGCACGGCTGCCTCGGCACAGCGTCACACGAGGCGGGATGCTGCTGGATGCTTCCAGACGCTACCCACGTGCCGCAGTCTTTCTGCAGCCTGCGTACGCATGTCACGTGCTATCGTGGACCGTGCTTTAACCAATATTCTATATTATTTACTTTTATGCGATATTTCCATAACGCGGTGTTCTTCAGGAACGCAACGACCGTGTTATAGGCGAACACGACTGTACTGTATACACGAATGGAAAAAAAACGTCACATAGTTGCAGACGTGGTTAGGTGAATGCATCCTGAGCTCAAGAGTTGATATTGGACAACGAAATTCGCGCATTGTTTCACCCCGAGTTCGTTTGGCCGTGTCCCACGCTGTCCAGCATGTATCTTTAAGCCTCTTTGTGAAGAATGACCTCTGAGCCACCAGTCACCACCACCTCTCATCATTCATTTGGATACATAATCAATGCAGCGACGTCAGGAATCCACTATGATGGAGTACCTGATTGTGATTTTAAAGTTTTTTTTTTCTTCTTAAGGAAGCTTTACATTTAGATTGAACTTCCTGGGACAAGGGAAGATTTAAGTTCACGTTAAACATAGCCTGGGCAAATGGAAATGTTAGAGTGTTTTTGCGTTGCAGTTTTCTTGTAGCCACGGGAACTCACAAGTGAGTAAGCTCTTTAACTCAAACGACCATTGGGATGCTTCTTTCGAACTGCTTTCTGTGTTTAGTTTGTGTCCTTCCGTCCGCACCTTCGATTAACACGGTTGGCTATGTACGTTGCGAAAGAAGTTCAGCATACACACATGGTTAAACTGCACACCACAAATATTGTAATAGTAAACATGAGAAGAAAAACAACACATTCATACCTGTCTCTCTCTCACGATCCGAACATTATTTGTCGACGAGGGGGCTCAAAAAGGGTAATCGCCCGAAATGTCGCCTGTTATATTTGCCACCCCCCTGATGATAGGCCACAACGCGATCGACAAACGTGGCGAGTTGTGTTACTTGTCCATGTACACCACTGCCAACTCAGCTTCATCAACAACAACATTTTAATTTTTAAAGTTGTTTAAGAACAACAACAACAAAACCAGGAGACTTGCACAGAGACAATGTAACACGTGGGCTTTTCGCGACCAATATTATCCATAATAGAGGTGTGTTGGTGTTAGATCGCGTAAATATATAAATGTGTCCTTAAAGCCACCACCACCCGACACAGCCAATTAGCAAGGGTTGCCACGTAAACAACACGTGCCAATTCGTTACTAGTACAGCACACCGGTGTCTTGTAGAGTAAACCCACAACATTTACAATTCGACAATGCCATTGAGACAATGCCACTGCTTAGTTTGAACTCTTGGTTTTTTTGAAATGTCTGATGGTGCTCATGGATTGGCAGTGGCAGATGCTTTGTAGCTGTGAAAGAAAGGGCCCTATAGTTAAGCTCCATTACCTCTCAAGTGGAGCAAACCGATATGAAACAGCTGAAAACAAGATCATTGAGAACTGTGAAGGTTGTTTCCCAGGTTGTATTCAAATATAACCTTCTACATTATTTAACTTTTCCATTTCAGACAACCAAGTGTGACGTGTAGGCACCACTGCATCAACAAACTCATTTTTTCCTGCTGTGCCCCAACCTCCCCCCCCCCCAAACTTTCACCACTCCTTCAGTCTGCGAAAAAACATGAAAATATGAAGAGTGAGGGGGGGGGGAGAGACCTTTCAAAGCTGCAAATTAAACAGTCGGAGCAATGTCCATGCATATTTCCATTTTGGTTTAATGTAACATGCAGGAATTGGAAACATTAGCGCTGCATTAAAAGCAGTAATTCTCCAGCATTAGTGGGGGGCGTCGAGATTGGTTCGGACATGACTGTGATTGCCTACACATGGGCTCCGGTGGAAACAACTTCCAGATGAGGCTGCTTCACCATGTGCCTCAAACTAACGTGGAACAATTAGATGTGGGGAAACAGAGACATGTGCATACTTGGACTGCTCGGGCCAGGAATAATTATGCCGATGCCAGAAATCCGACGAGCCATCGACGGTCAACGCATCGGGAGGGCGATGTACACACCGCTTTACATTTTTGGTACGGAAACGATGAGCGATCACCGTCACTCCCGAAGACGGGCCGTGCCGTGGCTGAGTGTGCGACGACTGCCGATCAGAAGGCTGGTATGAGTTGTGATCCTGGTTGGGGTGGAGCGGTAGTGTAGCGGTTAGCGCGCTGCGCTACAAACCTGGCGACCCGAGTTCGATGCCCCCACTCACAGTCAACACCGTCAGTGACGATTATCTTAACCGGTCCTGGGCCTCCCCATAGGTTGACTCGGCCTTAAATGAGTACCTGGTGCGTTGTGTGTAAACATCGCCACTCGGGAGACAAAGGCGGCCGGGCGTGGTGCTAACCACCCACCCCCTCGTGTGCCGTGCTGGCCTTCATAAGTGCTCGCTAACAGCACTTGCCCCCAACAGTCTGTTAAGGCTATACGGGGGATCTTTGACTTTGGTGGAGGCGTAAAAATCTGTCAGGGTCAGTGAAATGAGCACCACTCTGGGAAATTAAACAAAATTAATAAAATGCCCATTGGCAGTCATGCACAAGCACAAACAACAAACACTTTTTTCAATATTGCTGCTATGAATAAAGGCATATTTGCCTAAAAAGTGGTCTGTTTTATTGATATTTTCGTAAAAATATATATTTTCCTTTTTAGGGCAGTGTCGTTGATCACTTTGCAGAAAGTCAATGAGGTTTTTCTGCGGATTGGATTTCCCAGGCCCCATGGGAACGTGGAATTTCCACCACTGGCTCAAAGCCACCGATGGGAACGAGTGTGGTCAACCAGGGAGACACTTTTCAAATTATTATTTTTAAACGTGACACGTTGCCAAAAGCCTTGAGAATGTTTGCACGCATGAACGCACGTGTTCATTACCCAAGGTCCCCCCCTCGCAAAAATACATTCTGCTCTCACCTGCCAAACAAGGACTAAGAAGTGACATGCCCATTAAGGAAGGAAATACTTTATTATTAACCATTTTTTTTATTTATTTTATGAAAGGGAGAGAGAAACTACAAAGCTGCTGGAGCGTTGTGAATTAAAAAAAAAGTTCACGTCGGACGTGGAAATATTCAGCAAGAAAATAGAGTCATGAATCACAGAGTGTAATTATGTATAATTATAGTCTGTATAATATTTTTTAATAGTGCTCAAGAAAAAAAACTCTCTTTGACATAAATGGGTGACTTAGCCTGTTTAAGCAATGACCACACATCGTCGTGAGTGTATGAGAAGATCATTATAAACATGCCGGTACTTTAATTGCTCTAAATATGAAGGGGGAAAAATGCACGTGGCATTTCGCAAGAGAAATTTCTCTGCCGATGTAAACGTGTTTGAGAACGTTTGCTCCTGCGAACGATTACATCTTATAATCCTCGAACCAAACACACACACATACACAACCGCTACCTCCTCGGTAAATGAGCATCTGCGAAATAATTGAACTTGCTTCGATAATGGCTTTGTAATTACCGGCATCTGACGAAGGTTCTTTTTTTCCCTTTCTCCCTCGCCTCAACGACTGCGTTTGTAACGCAGCGCGGTTTGTGCACGCATCCATTCTCGCCGCTAATGACGGAACCGCTCTCTGTCGCGCACTAAACCATTATCGGTGCATCAGCGCAGTGAGAATCACGTGCACGGCCAATGACTCGTGAAAATGTCCTCGAGATTAAATAATCCCGTACTTACGTGGACCCCATCGGGGATTAAACATTCACAACGGCATATTAGGATAAGCTTCGTTCGCTCGAAATTTCCCCGCAGGTCATTCTTGTCTTTGGTCTTAACTGCATAGTGCCTAAATATGTAAAATATTAATAATTTACACTTTATTTCAGTATTATATGTAAAAAAAAAAATGCTAAATAAAAAATGTCGTAAAATGTGGATGTTTATTTTACGTCACGACTGTGCAGGTCTCTTTGGTTGGACTGTAAAACTGCAAACGGTGTTTGGCGTAACGATTTCGACTTCCTGAAGAAGGTCCTAGCTCGTGCAGTAAAACGTCAGACATCGTGCCAAACAACACGCTCTACAACTCGAACACGCATCGGAGAGATTTTCTATAATTTATTTTGTTTGAGAAAGTTTCTCATTAGATTTGTATTTTGGTTCCTATTTAATGAGGCCTTTTAAATGTGTTAACCCTGCTGAGGTTTTATGGTGTGTACACTTTTAACAACACCGACAATTTTCATTCCATAATATATTTTGCTAAAACACCTTTATCCCCAAACGGATGATACATTAGTACCAGTGGCAATTCCACTCTAACTTTTAAGCCAACCTCAAATTAAAAAAATTAAAACCCTTTCAATATTTATTGATGCTTTTTAACATTCTTAAAAAAAACATTTTTTCTAAATTATTATTCCACTGCGATATTCATTTGATGTCCCGATGCAGACGTTATTATTTGCTACTCATGCATAAAACAGCGCGTCGATCCATGTTAGGATGGCCTCGGGGGGATCAAATAGAACAAATTCTGAGATCGAAATAATAAAATAATAAAAATAAAAAACATAATAAAATAATCTGGTCTTCACCTGAGGACGGCTGCTTGCGTTGTGGCCGAAACGTCGTGAGAATGATTTTATTATGTTTTATATTTTTATTATTTTATTACTTCCATTTTACGTGACTTTACCGAAAGAACCAAGAAGATGAATCCCTGCAGTCACGAAAGCTTTAAATCGAAATTTACTTCTGAGATCCCATCAATCGCCTCTCATCTTCACTCGAGCCACTCCGCCTTCCCATATGCACGGCTATAGAGGGAACATAATCATTAGTGTCGTTGTGGAGAAGAGAAAAACAATAGATAAGCAGACGATACATCTCCTTCCAACATCTGTCAATCCACATAAAACATTGAAGATAAATATTTTTAAAAATTCACGTGAAGAGTCAGACACGTGGAGGAGACGCCGCCATGTATCTATTTTGCCATAGAGGGGTTAATTTCAAGGCAATCAAACTGAACATTTGTTTAGTCCTTAGAGCTTTAAATAAAAAAAATCAAGTTAAAGTCACGATTAAGGCTTTACGATACGTAAATAGTATGACGATGTGCTTGGTGCAATCGTTGATGTCCAGGATGAGATTATCGACTCCGCTACACTTGAGGACCCAGCTTAATCACGGGTATTGCCCCAAATCCAAACCCCGGCTCACAGAGCTCTTACGCGGTATTAGTCGGACCTCTTTGGGCCACCCAGTCGCCTTGCCTTTATTACGTCCATCTCCATTCAAGCAAACCGCCAAGCAAAGAGCCACAGTGAATTTGTAATGGGGGATTAAGGTCCCATCAAGTTGTAAAAATGCCTTCCAGTTTTCACGTCGCCTGCTGCTTTGACAACAGGTACAAGGGTCTGCTCCGAAAGGACTGCAATTGAATGAGTTGGAGCCAAAGCAGCGTCCGTGGCAAAACAACAACAACACGCACGCCCGCAAGGTCGAAGTGACATGCTGTGTGTTCTGTGCATCTCGGCCTGTCATCCGTTCCCGTGTTATCTTAAATCACTTGAAATAACAACAATAATAATACAAGTCTCTTGTGGGTTTTTTTGGCTTTTCGGCGCATTTGGAGACGTGTCTCACGATTGTCGTCTGGATGTCTGCAGGGACGAGTGCGACTTGGCAGTACGGGATGCTTAAAGCTGCGTCGTGCAATGATCCACGCCACATCGATGATGTCGATGTTTTTTTTTTTTAGAAAAACAAGACAGACGCTCGGGCAAAAAAAAACAGGCCGTCTGAATTTGTTTTGGAGTGCGGGAAGGTTTCTCATGGTTTCGGACAAAAATGAAGTTTTACTTTGGATTTGAATGTTTGACGCTTATTTGGGGTATTTCACGTGAACTCGTGAGTGGGGGGGAGCCTGTGATCGAATTACTGGCGGGATGGTCAAACTCAATTCAGATGATCCAAAAGAAAGTTTTTTTTAATGGGTTAAATCGCGTAAACGTAAATGTGTCGTCAAACCCGCCACCATCCGACGCAGCCAATCGGTAAGGTTTGTCACGTAAACAAAACGTGCCAATTAATGTGTTTGAGAGTTAACCAATCCTGGCTATCACCTAATTAAGCTAGTTGGAATTACCAGCGTACTTTTCGAATTGTAAATGTTGTGGGTTTACTCTCCAACACACAACCGGTGTGCTGAAGCAGTAACTAATTCGCACGTTGTGGTCACGTGACAAACCTTACAAATTGGCTGTGTCGGGTGGTGGCGGGTTTAACGACACATTCATATTTACGCGATCTAATCCAAACATAACCTCGATTATGGATCATTTTGGTATTGGTCGTGAAAGCCTGCCACGTGTTCATTCAGGTTACAATCTTTCGAGAGATGGGAGAAAAAAAACATTACTTTTCCAAATTACTGGACAGATGGGCACGAGACATTCAAATTACAAATCACCGGTCGTAATTTAATACAGATAAGAATCACGAATTAATCACGTCTCGTGTCATTTATATATAAATAAGCAACTACATTGAGGTGTGTAATTTAGACATAAATTACAAATTACAAACGTAATGAAATTACGTAAATCAAATTACATGCAATTTAGATTATTACCATCTCTACATGTTTCTTGACAACAATTTAAGTGAAAACGGGCTCTTATTTAACGAGCAAATCGTTTGGAAAAGACCAAGGAGATTGCAGTCACAGTGAGTCAGACCATTCCTCTGCTGTTGTATTTGCATGTTGCACTTCGTTTGCACCGTAAAAGCAGTTCTCAAGAAATTAGTTTTCAACATAGTTAAAAAAAAGTGCACAGCTCCAGTGGCGTCCGAACATTGGAAGGAAGAGCGTTCCAGACGGCCGCGGAAGTGCACCTGAAAGTGCGCGATGCAGTGACCATCTTTGTCCGATGGCTCGCCAATGGCCATTGCGAGGACGATGAGAGTTCACGTGATGATGTATGCTCCTTGACAAGATCAGCAAGGCTGTCACCATTGGCTTCGGTAGGCACAGATACCTATCAAGGTGGAGGGGTGAGAACGGAGAGGATAGTTATATACTCATCATCGTCATCAGCCATGAGCTATCCACTGCTGGATAGCTATGGATATGGCTCAGTTTCCACTCTGTTTCGTTTGTTGTTGTCCTCTCCTCTCCCCCAGAACGGTTGGTTATGTAAGGTGTGAAAAAAGTTCAACACACATAGAGAAATAAACGACCCTGGGAACTTCAGACATCGGTCAGCATATGTGGCATGTGAACATGCCCAATTAGCATACATGAAAATAATAAAACGTGTTCGATCGGCCTAACTAGACGAGTTATTGTACCTCCCTTCTCCCCTTCTATGCCTACTAAGTGGCAAGTGTTCAGGCTGGTTAAGACGATGGCTCTCTTTCTGTAAGTCGAATAAAATCAAAGAAAACGCAAACTTGTTATCACAGGTATTCATATTCTCAGCAGATAAATGAGCACTTGAGTTTTATCTACTATGTTTATTATTGTTGTTGTTGTTGACACTTCATCTCCCATTGAAATTGAGCATGCGACGCTTTAGACCTGTGAATGAAGTCATAGAGCAATCACCCTTGTAGATACTGGGTGGCAGTGCATTGAACACGGCTCAGGATCATGATGTTACTTATTTTATCGACCCAGGAAGTATGATGAGCCGCGTCGACCCTTTGACCGTAACTTTTTACTGACTTCCAACAGGCGGCGGAGGCGAGTGCTCCACATTTCAGATTGATTTTCAAATCTGTTACAACCTAATCCTTGAGAGACAATGCACACTTCGCAAAGCTTTACAGTCCTCTTCGTCTTTCGTTTATTACGCGGACGGCTTTCTTTTTATAAGTCCCCACCGCCTCGTGGAATAAGCCGCCGCCGTTTCATATTCTGAGCTCGGGATGACACCGTCTGCCTCGCCACGGTTTGACCGTAAAGCCACGCAAGTCGTCACCGTCTAATCCTGGCATCATCGAAGCTTTAGCCGTAAGTACGGGCTGTCTCGGCTATCGCACGGCTGAAGCTTTGCTTTCATTGGCCCTGGCCCCCCTGACGCCGCTCGTGTTCTTGCAGCGCAGGCCTCGGCTTGTTTGGCTTGGCCAACGGAGTTGACAGCGGCAGAAAGAAGCCACCGCAATTGTTGGTGGCTGGGTATCTTTCGTTAAAAGCTGTCACTGGCCGTACGGTGTGAGGAGGTGATTTCATTTCATCTGCCAGCTATTAAAAGGATTACGCACGCATTAATCGTCACAGACAATGCAGGCTATTTCTGTTTTTTAAAAACTGTGTTTCAGGGCGCGTCTTCAGCCGTGGGGCTTTTAATATGACATTGCCACGGCGTATTGCGTTCGGAATGAATGGTCGATTGACTTAAGCGACTGCCTGCTCTGTGTAAGTGAGCAACTCTTTCATTGGTGGAGGATTGGCTGGGTTATCATCACTGTCTGCGCCCTCACGGGATGAGCCATGTCGCAACTTGTGGTTGGTTGCATTCCTACGGATGAAAATGGGATACGTATGGAAAGTACACCGCAGAAAACTCAGTAAAATATTACAATTTGCAAACCAGAACCCTTGTCTGCCATTTGTCATAACTCAAACCCTCCAAAAATGATTTTACCTACAAATCACGAAACAAAAATTCGTCCAAATATCTCTGCTTTTGCAAGGTCACCAATGCACACCAGATAATTCATCTCATATGCTTTAAAATATGTGGATGGATGTTATTCATATAAATGGCACCTTGTTATGAACATAGCATTCCTCGTGAAATAAATATAGGGTTTTACAACTGAATTAAAGCAATCGGATTCAAACAACGCAGCCAAATAATATATTCTGATACCATCATATAAGACATTATGAAAAGAACATCTTTATTTTAAAATAGCACCTTTCATCAAAATATCACAACGCACTGCACATGTGAAATTACCAACATTCCACGGCAACCAAGAGCATTCTGGGTAACCAAGACACGGGGTCACTGGCCTCGTGCTCCACGAGTGGTGGGGTAGAGACGCCGCTTGAAAGCATCGACAGGGCCCCTCGTGGCTGGGGATGAGGGCCTTCCAAATGCAGAGCTGCTCCGGTGGCGAGATGTTAACTCCCTCGCCTGGTTTGCAGGAGGGCACGTGGGTTCGATCCCGACTCCGACGCCTGCTGTGTACTTGGAGTTTGCGTGTTCTCCCCGTGGCCGTGTGGATTTTTCTCCGGTTCTTGCCTCTACATTTAGAACACGTGCATTTCGAGTATTCGGCTGCTATTAATGTCCACACGATAAGCCAGTAAGTTGAGCTATCATATGTGATGGCCAGGTCTGAAAAGGGACTGTATAGCTCAGTGGGCCGTACTTGGTAAAAATGTTTAAATAGTTTCTGTGGAGCCACAAAGCAGGAGGACTGGATGGCCTTGGAGCAAATTGTCTCACGGAGTATCGAGACAAATGTTTGGCCAATTTACTTTTAAAATAACGTGTGCATGTGAGAAGACACCAATGTACCTGAAGAAAACCCCACAGATGGGTTTATGAACCCACTTTGCAGCACAGTGGTGTTTGAGACTTAATCAAATTTACGTCAGACACCCAGCCTTGCTTCCAAAGTACTGACTCACAGAGATGTGTCACCAAGCTTTAAAAAAAAAAATCTCCGAATTGTAAATTCTCTGTTGATGAGCCCCAGAATATTAAAACCGATCCAGAGAGCCCCTTTTTGCTTAAACAAATGCTGCTGGATATTATTTGGTCGGGAAAGCAAGCAGGCCGATATGATGGCCTATAACACAAATGTATTTGTAGAGACACGTGAATAAATAATGTATATATGCTTCTACCCAACCTCCACACCTGGGGCAAATGTGACCACAAGCCACTCTGTGGATGTGGTGAGCCACAAGCTGTCGCACAGTCCCACGAATGCCTTCTCACTGGCTTCTCGATCACGGTGGGAAGAGCTCAAGGCCCTGCCTCCCACGTTGCCGACGGAGCGGCTGCTGCCTGGCTCGACAACAACAACAACAATAACCTGTTTGACGCAGGTCTGACACAACGATGAGAATGCAAAAAAAATGTTAATAAACAAAGGGAGGTTGGAACATTTTTGTTGGTATTTTTTTCTTTCTTTCAAATTGAGGCACGCCATCTGTTGTTGATCACCGCACGTGGTCTGGTCCTGGATTCGGCGGTGGGTCTCGTAGCGCGCGTTCGGGTCTCTGGCGCATTGCAGCCGAGAAATGAGGCGTGAGACGACCGACTGTCGGCCCCGTGGGCGGGCGTCGAGAGAGGCCCCGACGCCGGTCTCCAGCGCCAGGCATAATCCTCACGATCGGATCTGCGCACAAACAGCGGCGCTGACAGCTTTTCCCACCCAGCAACATTCCTGCGCGCACATCGCCGAGCGAGAGAGCGCGCAAAGCGGGGCCTAAGCTTGCCTCGTTAACGAACGCGACTCGAGAAACAAAAAGAGGGGGGCGGGGGGTGAACGCTCGTGGCATTTGGAGCAGTTCGCCATGATTCTGGATGGGGATCGTGTAGCAGTGGCTTTCATCTGAGATGAAGGGACATGAAGATGGCTCTTGATTGGGTGAAGCCGTGCAGTCAGTTGCGTGGCTAACAAATTGCTTGACGATTCCATCACGCCCTCTGTATAATAAATAAAAATAAAGGTCCTATTTAAAAGTGGCGTATACACTTGTTCTCATATTGACCCTGAAGCCAACTTTTGCAGCCTTATTAATTAAGATATCCTAACATTTTCTTCAGTTCACTCCCATTGAATTCAATAATGGCTGTGTCATCAGCAAATTTGACGCGGTTAATGTTGGTTAATAAATTAGACAGAAAAATCCAAACTCTTTGGTTCTATGTTAAAATAATATGTCACGTGATATAGAATGTTTTTGTTTTATTTCATTATGTTTCTACCTACGTGACTTTCCCGAAAGAAACAAAGAGTATGGATTCCTGCAGTCACGAAAACTTCAAATCAAGAAAGAAAAATCCAACATTGTATTCTAGATTTGAAGCTTTCGTGACTGCAAGGAAAGTCACGACAGCTGTATCAAGTAAATGAGAGATTGCAGGAGCTACCACTCCGTTTATACAATGGTTGGAGAGGGGGGAAGGGCCAAGTACAGCACACTTTTTATTCATATGGTAGGGTGAGGCTAAAGAGGGTGAGCCTTTGTTATGGTTTGTGACAACTAAACATGGTGAACATGGTAAACTTGGTACACCTGTACAACATTGTACTGCACTACGCTCTGGCGTCTATGCTGCCCGCCTTCACCAAGCTGTACTCACCAGCATAGTGAAGTACTGCATGCGGAGGTCCTCATCCAGAATCCGAATCTGTATTTATCCTGGAGAAATCCGACGAGCTACAAAGCTCTTTTTTTTCTCAGATAGGAGTGGGTCAGAAAGTTACAACAGCAAACAAAACAAAACCAAAAACTAACGGAGTGCAAAGTATTGGAAAGGTAATCAAATCACAAAAAAATCGAGATTTGAAGCTTTCGTGACTGCAAGGATTCATACTCTTAGATTTTTTCGGTAAAGTCACGTAGGTAAAATAATAATAATAAAATAATAATGAAAATAACTCAATTAAATCACGACGTTTCGGAGGCAACACAAGTCTCCGTCTTCAGGTGGGATCGTCACAACACTTGATACAGTAAATTTGGCTGTGACGGTCCCACCTGAAGACGGTGTGTTGCCTCCGAAACGTCGTGATTTAAGTGAGTTATTTTCATTTATTATTTTATTATTCAAATACTAAAAATAAATACGTAAAATAGATCAAATATATAAGTTCCAATTGCATAAGTACACCAATTCTCAAAGCTTGGGCAAGGCAGCAAAACAACATGCAAGAACAGTCCCAAACCACACCAAGACAACATGGTCTCTCAATACATCCAGCAATGTATCAACAAATCGTGCAAGATGAATTGTCACCACCACTCTCAAATTCCCGATGTACTCCGACCCGGTGCATTACGTGCGCCCAAGTTTTATTCAGCCACACGCACGGACGCGTATGCCCAGTGCCAACCGGGTTTCCCAGGTGATTGATCGAACCGCAGAGGATAGTGAGGAAATTCAAGACGAAATGCCTCGCACATGTGCTACCCACAACGGTCTACATATTAGCAAGCGAGCAGTGATAAAAAAAAAACCACAGCAATAATATACGGAGCACTACTCCATTTATGATGTTCTTTTTTGTTTGCGATGAGTTTGGGTTCGTGAACCCGTTCGTGTGGAACGTAGAGTGTTATGTTTGGGTGTTCCTATGAAGGCTAAATAACTATATTCCCTCTGCGGTTTTGGATTCCGTGGAACTACGTGTGGCTTTGAAAACGAAACATTGGCAATGACTGATCAGGCTGTAATACTCTAAACAATGTGGTGGTCCAAAACATCATAACATAAACGTTGCCCAAAACGCATTGGATATAAACATGTAACATGTTTAATGTGCTACTCATGCGGGATGATAGGCCTTGATCCAGCAGTGGATTGATCATGGCTGATGATGATAATTGGGTAATGTTGTACTATATTTGATATGGTTTTAATGAGACCACTGTTTAAACCCACATTCTTACACAACGGCAATCATAGTGTGAAGTTCTCGATTTGAGAATTTGCATGTGCAGATTTTGCAATTGTGGTACAATGAAAAAATCATATCTCCGCACAGGATTGTTAACGAAAAGACAAAGAAAACGACATTTCAAGCAGGTTAGAAGATAATAGAGACAATGCACGTTATGATAGAGACATACACGTGATAATTCACTACGTAACACAATTTTTGTTCCTGGGTACTAAGTGTTATTTTTTAATTGTTTATGCCTAAAAAGTAAAGAAAATTACTATTTTTCCCCACAAACGTTGCTTCTGTGACCAGGACTTTATGTGAACGAAAGACACAAATACACACCACGTTTTCTCATTGAAAATAGGTACATTTCAAAATATCATTGTCCTGTTCACAAAAGCAAAGTTTGTGGGGAATAATAGCCATTTTCTGTACTTTGGAGGCATAAGCAATTAGGAAACAACACTTACTACCCAAAAACAATGTTTTTGTTACACAGTGAGAAACATACACCTGAAAATAGAGAAACACGTGATGATAGACACATACACGTGATGATAGACACATACACGTGGTAATAGAGATATACACGTGATGATAGACACATACACGTGATGATAGACACATACACGTGATGATAGACACACACACGTGATGATAGAGACACACACGTGATGATAGAGACGTACACGTGATCTCGTTGCACGTTCACAGATTGCGACAGAGGTCTTCTTTTTTTGTTTTTCGTTTTTTTTTCGTGTCTGAGAAATCAACATTTCGTTGCCTAAAGGCGGCAGTTAAGGTTTGTAGGGCTTTGAGGTGAGGTCATGTCTCAGCAGGCCAGACTGACAGGCTTTGGGGGGGGGGGCTATTAGTACTCAAGTGCAACGCTAAATGGGGCGGCACTTTGTTCCATTTTTTTTGTTTGGTGCCAGAGGTACAATCGACAGCTGTAACGAGGCTCATCGTGAGCTCTTAAGTGTCCACTTCTGAAAAATACCGTGAAATAAAATGCGTGTGTTATTTACCCAGAAAAGTCTCGCTGAGAGTTCCAGGATTCTTCTTGTTCAGGAGGATCCAGCACTGAGATATTTGACCCATCAATTCCTTTGCAGTTTTTTTTCTTTCCTGCACGTGGTCGGAAATCGAAATGTCGCAGAGAAAAGCCAAGCGCGCGGATCGAGAACGCTCAAATTCTGCACAAACAGGTCAACGACCTACTACTTGTCGTGCTCCATCTTGCTCCACTTATGATTTGCACTTTCAAAATGTGCATCACTGCACAGGTCAGCTGTTCAGGACACAATCGCGGATTCAAAGGCAGCGACATTATTGTCCATGTTTTCGACAGAAAATCCATCCTATTGTTTGTACGCTGATAAGAGGAGTGCCCGGACGTGGACTTCCAGATGCGTTTGTCATCCTTTTGTGTGTAGGTGTTTAAAGCCTCTTCTGTATTGTCCATTCTCTTCCTCTTCCCTCCCCACGTCCCCTCCACTACTTCATATCCCTCCCCTACCCTTGTGTGACCCCCTACGTACCCCTATATCACTGTCACTCATTCCTCAACCCTTGCACGTCCCTGCCAAATACATCATTCCACTGTCACCATTATGTACGCTACGTCAAGCGCACAGAGTGAAGGCGCTCTATAAATATAAATGAGATTATTTACGCTGTCACCCACAGGCAACAACACGCCACTGCATTGTCAGCAGAGGGCGGGATTCAACAAAAATCCGTTGTTGTACTGCACTCTGCTGCAACGGCTATGCTCCCCACCTTCACCACCCCGCGTTGGTTAGCGTGGCCCACGTGATGGCACATTGCGGACGGAGACCCTGGTCCAGCAGTGGATGCGACCGCACGGAAATGTAAAACATTTTTCGCGGATAATAGGATCGGACAGCAACCCTCCCCTCTCACCCCACGGGGAGTTTCACTGCGTGTAGGTCCTACTGTAGGATGCGCTGCTACCAAAGTTAATATCGTGCAAGTAAGAATTGTTTTGATCGACGACAGGCCCTTTTTTGTGCACGTTTGCTCATCCCCGTCATGACCGTTTCCGTGCGCGGCGCCTTCACTCGTCCGAGTCCCTTGAGTGGGGTGTACGTTTCATAAGCCTCGGCTCGGCTCGGAGGTTGGGAATGTGTGCCAAGCGATGTCACGGTGACATCGCTTGGCACGTCGGCATGCAGGTGACGCGCGACATTTAAATTCGTTGAAAAAAAAGACAAATGCCCCCCATGTAGCCTTTAACGGACTGTTGGGGCAAGCGTTGTTAGCGAGTAGCACCTATGAAGGCCGTCACGGCACACGAGGGGGTGGGGTGGCCAACACCACGTGGAGCCGCCTTTGTCTCCCCTGTTGCTGATGTTTATACACATGGAGCCAGGTACCCATTTAAGGCGGAGCCGACCCAGGGAGGCCCAAGAGGGGTTGAAGTATTTGCTGTCATTGTCATTGGTTGAGCGGGGAATTGAACTCGGGTCGCCGGGTTCGTATAGCAATCTCTACGCCAGCGTCCACCAATACTAGAAAAACAACAACAACAAGAACAGCAACCGCAATTCGCCACGAAGTGTCGGTGACGTCACCACGGCGCTTGTGCCAGGCTATGTGCACGTTAAAGCCACGTGAAGTGTCGAACGCCCGCTGTCAGGAGGTCACGGGACAGACCCAGGTGCAATGGGTCGACTGACTGAGAACAATAAAGATCCCCCGTATAGCCTTAACAGACTGTTGGGGCAAGTGCTGTTAGCGAATACTTATGAAGGCCGGCACGGCACACGAGAGGGTGGGTGGCCAACACCACGCCCGGCCGCCTTTGTCTCCCTAGTGGCGATGTTTACACATCGCACCAGATACTCATTTGAGGCTGAGTCGACCTAGGGGAGGCCCGGGACCGGTTCAGATAATCGTCACCGGTGTTGGCCGTGAGCGGGAATTGAACCCGCCAGGTTCATAGCATAGCGTGCTAACCGCTACACGACCGCTCCCCACTGAAAACAATCCACCTACACGCACAAACATGCATGTGCATCACAATAAGATGGATGAGACTGGTGAGGGAATGGCAGTCAAAGGAGGGCACAGTCCAAGAGGACAGCCGGTGCGGAGATGGAGCGATGAGATGAGTTCCGGTGCAGGGGGTGGATGGCTGTAGTAGCACTCGACTGTGAGGGATGGTGACGGTGCAGGAAGGCCTTCATCTAGCGGTGGATAGACAATGGCCAATGATGATGAAGTTTCCACGATTAAAATTTCGATTTAAAGCTTTCGTGACTGCAGGGATTCATCTTCTTGGTTCTTTCGGTAAAGTCACGGAGAAGGGAAATAATACAATAATAAAACGACATTTCTTCACCTGAGGATGGCTGCTTGCGTTGTGGCCGAAATGTCGTGAGAATTATTTTATTATGTTTTATTTTTATTATTTTATTATTTCCCTTCTACGTGACTTTACCGAAAGAACCAAGAAGATGTATCCACGATTTTTTAGAATACTGTATACACGTTCATCTATAAAAGAATTCATTGATTGATTAACAGCTGTTCTTAAGGTCAGGATAGATCACTGGAATCACGCATATAATCGACATTTTCCGATTCATAGTATTTGTATGTAATGGGGTTACATGCAGCCACTAGTGGCCGCTACATTCACTGCAATGTTAAAACATAGAGTTGATTTTTCTTTATCGAAAATAGTTTTGAACAAGTAGCACTTCCACAAATACAGGGTGCTTCAAAAAAATGTGAACACTTCCGAGAATGTGCAACATGACCACAAGCAATGTGCCTCCAGGTTCTGTAGATCACCTGGAGAAGATTCCAGGCCACGTGTTGACAATGATGGCGAACGAGTGGAGACTCTGACTTTTTAAAGCTATTAACATTACATTTGTTATCATGTTACAGTCTATTATCCTTTCTTGTTCCATTAAAAACGATAGTCCCATATAAGTGTTAAAACAATTTTTTAAGCACCCTGTATATACGAGCTATGTTGTAGGGTCATTGCCCGAAACGTCGGCAATTATACATTTATATTCTTTTCGGGCAGTGTTATTGACGCACGTGTTGTGTTGTTGTTACTTGTGCACCATTGCCAAGGCAGCACGGTGTTCTTAGAGTGCAGCAAACGAACACTCCGCTCCACTAAATTACATGCGGGGCACGTTACATCGTGACGCAATTACATATAAATTGGCTAAAAGTACTGTTCTGCTACATATAATTACAGCGACCATTGAGTCGTACGTGGTCTCGTAAATCAATTATTGAAACATGTATATGACATTACACACACGACTATTGTAATCGACTCCGTTAAAGCAATTATTTGAAGCAACGTTTCAGAGGGAAGGGGGGGGGAGACATTTACAAGTTGTGATTTCCTGCACGCGGCGTAAGAGCACGAGTTGAAGTATTGGTTGGGGGGGGGGTGCGACTCGGCCAATCACTCTTCTGTGGTGATTAAAATGAGTTCCATATTGTGGGCAGGGAACAGCAGTTGGCATGTGGAGAAACTCTCACCGATCGTTTAACTCATGGAACCACTTTGACGCTTGACTTAAGAGCAGCACGAATTGCAGACGCCGATATATTTTGCCCGTTGGCTAAATCACCCGCAAGGAGTGCCCCCCATCTCAACAGACCTTGGCGAAGCTGAGCAGCGTTGAGCCTGGATCGCGCTTGGATGGGCGATCGTCATGCATAACAGAAAAACACATTCCTGCGGAGGGAGCTGGTAGGAACGTTGGGTTGCTCGGTCAATGGCTAGGGTCAACGGCAGCGTGGTGTATTCCGCAAATATGCCCGACTGTGAGGGCGGGCACAAGCCGGCGTGAGTAGGTTAAACGTTGAGTTTTATAAGGGCACCACGGGGTGACCAGCCCCTCCTCACCCAGCCCCACCCCTCCCACCCCCCACCCAGCCCCTCCCCACCCTCCCCTCTCCACCCAGCCCCACCCCTCCCATTTTTGGATGCACGACGGACGGACGGACACAATAATCCCCTGTGGGCTGGTGGAACCAGGTGGTTACTACCAATAAAAGCCCAGGTGCTATAGGCTGACTTGGGGGCTATGCTGCCAACCGAGGACAGCGCAGCAACATCCACTGTTGTCCACTGACAAGCGTTACGGTGCCCTCATCCAGCAGTGGAATGGCAGGAGGTCTCTAACACGTCCGTGTAGTATACACACACACACTGTACGGTGGCCGTGTCGGCCGGTGTCCAGAATGCACAACCTGGTTTGCGTTCGGAGACAACCCGAGGCTTTCAGCACTCAGTAACGGTGACTGAGGAATGCGAGAGACATTTTCGGATAATCCGACGCGTCTGCAAATGTGTTCGTCTGAAAATCAATTTCCAGCGGTATAGCAACAGAGTCATGTCGAGAGAAAGAAGAAAGAACACATAATAATCAACGCTAAATCCATACACGGCATCCTGGCCGTAGGGAAAGATTTTTCTCCGAAGGTATTTTTCGCCGCAGTTCGATCTTGGTAAAAAAAATTCAAAATAATTGCCGCCGGGAAATCAAAATGCTTTCGTGAAATCTGGCCGCAAGCCCGTGTGGAACGCACGTGAAGTCAATTTTGAGAGACGCTTCTCAGGAGGTGGAGTGGTTTTACATTTAAATTGGTGGGTGGTGCTACGTTGTTGTGTGCAAAAAAAAACGAATGTTGTTCCAAGCGAAAGAATGCATTATTTTTTTCAATAACGTACAAGTACGCGTTGAGGTTTTGTTTTTATTACCGTACCGTATTCCCTCGTTGTTCGCGAGGGATACGTCCCGGGAGATACGAAGAGCACATTTTGCGGATAATGATATTGGCCTAAGAAAACATATATTGTTTAAATGAATTACCTTGAATAAATACATGAACAAGCTCTTGCATACATGACAGTTATCATAACACAAAACAAATAAAATTGGTCATAATAAACATAAAGGGAAAATCAATAAATATTAAAGTATTAAAACATTCTCTCTCAACACTTTATCTCATCACTTTCTCTTTCTCTCTCTCTCTCTTTGTAGTCGTGTCGAGTTCCAGATGTGATTCGCGGTAAGCCAATATGGCGGAAAGCAAGTTCGCGAATAACTAGGGAATGTCGTGCATCTCCCTTGTAGTCGTCGACGCGAGGTTTGCATTGCCTCCACGTTTGTTTCAGCTCAGAAACGGCCTTTGCATTTTGTACGGACGTATGTTGAACTTCTTTCCCATCGTACGTAGCCAACCGAGCTAATCGCAGGTGCGGGGGAAGGACAACAAACTAAACACAAACAGTTTCATCACAATTTGGGTTGTACTTGCTGTTGAGCATCGTGAATTGTAGACCGTTTTTTCCAGTCGACTAAATTTGTAAGAACTTTATTTACGCAAAAAAACACACTGCAAATGCAGATATTTAAATGGACATCAACTCTAAACTATAACTCTTTTTTATTTTACCAGGTAAGATCCACTGAACCTATAGCTCATTTTCAGATGCGACCTGGCCTCAAATGATAGCTCAACGAAGTGGCTTGGCACGTGGAAATGTATATCAAGCAAATACTCTAAACGCCTGTTTCTAAATGTGTGTAGGGGGGGGGGGGGGACAGGAAGACTAGGGAAAAATCGACGCGACCATGGGGAGAACATGCAGACTCCGAATATACAGGCGTGAGGGTTTGGATCAACCTCGCAACCTCCTGTATAGCAGTCGAGGCAGATAACATCTCGCCACTGGAGAGACTAAAGGTACCCGGGCGTGGTCTTGGCCACCCACCCCCTCGTGTCCCGTGCTGGCCTTCATAAGTGCTCGCTGACAGCACTTGCCCCAACAGTCTGTTAAGGCTGTACGAGGGTGTGGGTGGGGGGGGTCTTTGTGTGTTTTTTCTCTATGGGAAGAATCCAGAAAACAACCCAGAGGAACCCTAGCAGAACAGGGGGAGAACACACAAACTTCAAGCAGACCGCCGCCTGAGTAGGGAATGAAACCCAGGTACGTCTTTCTGTGATGCGCTGTGCCATCCTGTCGCGTTAACAACCGCAACGAACAACGTGGGATTATTTTTCAAAGCATCTGCCAGTGTTTTGCCGCATTGTTTACGGTGCGATTGAGCGCTCACCGTGGATTACGCGTCCCTGCTAAGATGGAACAGGGCTCAGGCAAAGGTCGGTTCACCCTAACAATCAGCAAATGCTGAGCGCAGTGTGCTCTTTGTGCAATGGCCAAGCAGCGGCGGCTTTACCGGGAATTCGTCGACAAAAATGGAATCACAATGGAAAACACGATGGGAAATGTGCATCGCAGCAGCTGAAAAGATAAGAGCTTTTCAATTTGACTTCACCTAAACTTTGAAAATATATCCACCGGATCTTGTACATATTGCACAGGTCATGTTCATGAAAGTGTTCTGTGAACTTCAAGTGCTTGTCTGTGTAAATAGAGTTATATGAAGGATATTATTTGGAAAATTCATTTTGACATCACGGTCATATGTGCATGCACAGACCTTTTGTCAAAATACTGCTGGAAGAGGGCCTTTCCACACCCTGTGGGCCCTGGGGGTTATACTTCGCCGTGCTGGTTAATGCAGGTCATTGAAGGCTAGGAGCATAGCTGTGGAAGCATAGAAGCACAGCATAACAAATGACGTCGCTGCACCTGGATTACAATCCACGCGCCCACGGGGGGAGAGAGACACGCACACTCCAAATATAGAGCAGGCGCCAGGGTCGGGGTCGAAACCACTACCTCCTGTATACCAGGCGAGTTAGTCAACATCTCCTAGCCACCATGATGATGATAAGAGAGAGACACGCAAACTCCAAATATACAGCAGGCGTCAGGGTCTGGATCCAATCCACGACCTCCTGCGTACCAGGCAAGGTAGTCAACATCTCCTAGCCACCGTGATGATGATGATAGAGACACGCAAACTCCAAATATACAGCAGATGTCAGGATCGGTATCGAACCCACGACCCCCTGCGTACCAGGCGAGTTAGTCAACATCTCCGAGACACTATGATGATGATAAGAGAGAGACACGCAAACTCCAAATATACAGCAGGCGTCAGGGTCGGGATCGAACCCACGACCTCCTGCGTACCAGGCGAGTTAGTCAACATCTCCGAGACACCGTGATGATGATGAGAGAGAGACACGCAAACTCCAAATATACAGCAGATGTCAGGTTCGGGATCGAAACCACTACCTCCTGTATACCAGGCGAGGTAGTCAACACGCCACCACCGCGGTGCCCTCTCGCCACCAGGTACGAGAAAGAACGGATGACGTCAGCGACGTAAGCGTGGGGTTGAGGCGACGCAGATCAGGTCATGGTATTGATGAAACGACGTGAAAGGGGGAATTGTAAATCTGATATTCCTGTCCGAGGATAACTACATCTGCGCATATTTCTAATGTACCGCTCACAAGGGCTGTTGACCAGCACCTGTTTACGAGGAGAGCATTTGCAACCCGTGTGCATCACATTTGAGCCTCAGTGCATATCGGTGCATTCTGAAAGAGGTTGTTAAAATGGACTGAGACCTGGACACATACTGCCACTGTATGGAATCCATATGACTGCAGAGGTATTAGTATTCACTCGCCTGGCGATTCCACGCACCGTTACGGTTCAGGGTTATAATTGAATTGAGGATTTTTTTTTTTACACTTAGATGAATGTAGTGGACACCCGTGACTGCAGGGGTCGTGTGAACCCATTACGAGAAACACACATACCATGTATGCTAATTGAGAACCATTGATTCTTACACCCGCGATTCTATGCATGTGTCGTGAGTGTCAGAACATCTATTAACCAATGGATTGATGCCTGGCTGCGCCTTAGAATCAATGACTGCATAATGGAAACTCGTGTACCAATCACAAAAGTACTTATATTTATTACGTATTAAGGTGAGTTGCCACGATACGGCAATACTTTGGTATATTGCACGATATAAGGTCTGTAGTCTGTTTAGCAAAATATTGTTATATCTTAGATTTTATATATGGGGCCGTCCATAAATGACGTCACGCGATTTTGGACGATTTTGACCCCCCCCCCTAGTCACACGGCGTCACAAAAAGTCAGACCCTCCCCCTTAAATATGACGTCACAAAGATCTGCCCCCCCCCCAAAAAAAAACATGCTTCAAATCGCTTTAAATGATTGTCATTGTAGTGCGTATTTAATGTGGCGTTGCACTTTGATGTTGGAGGCGAAAACATTTATTAAAAAGTATATTTAATTAAATAGATCGTGTTGTCTGTATTTATTTAAAGTTGCGCATTTTGATGTGACGTCACATTTCTCAACCCCCAGCCCTCGTCACACATCGTCACAAATGTCTGACCCCCCCCCCTAGGTGCGTGACGTCATTTATGGTCGGCCCCTATGCAGAGAAACCTTCGGTTGAAAACCGTTTAGTAATCTTACTTGTACTGGAAGCACGATAGACGCATTACGTGAAACGCGTAATTCGAAGTTATGAGAAGCTGATTATTGCGATGATCATCACATCGTATCATATCGAGAAATATCGTATCGCTGGACAGCCCGAGTATCATCAGGAAGTAATTTTCTGTTCATGTTTATACAACGATGCACTTTATTTATCCAATGAAGCTCCACCAACCTTCAAGATTGTTTTTTTCAAGCAGGCTTCGAGATTCAAGAAGACGTACTTCAAAAAACCCGCCGATTTAGCTCATAAACGTGCCGAGGGATTTGGGAGCTAATAGAATGATTAAGCACGAAGCAAAAAACTGCGTGATATCCTAGATTTTAATGTGAGTAGCCACGTGTGGTTCAATCAGCGTCTCGAGTGCGTGAGAGTTGATGGTCTCAGCCCGGTCGCCCACCACTGCATGAACCAAACCCGCGAGCACAATAATTAGGAGTTTAAACCTGATTTGAGGCTTTCGTGACTGCAGGAATTTCTCTTTGGTTCTTTAGGTAAAGTCACGTAGAAAGAAAATTAATTAAGTAATAGAATACGACGTTTCGATTGCAACACAAGCAGTCGTCGTCAGGTAGAACTCCATTTGAGAGAGACACAACACAGACACGGAGACACAGACAGACACACAAGCAGAGAGAGACAACACAGAGACATATGTTGTGTGTCTCTCTCTGTGTGTCTCTGTGTTGTCTCTCTCTGCTTGTGTGTCTGTGTGTCTCCGTGTCTGTGTTGTGTCTCTCTCTCTCAAATTTAGTTGTACCTAATGACGACTGCTTGTGTTGCAATCGAAACGTCGTATTATATTATTAAATTAATTTTCTTTCTACGTAACAGGTTTTGAGCCACACGTTACATTTTTCTGTGCCCGAAAAACATATATCTAGAACGCGCGGAAAGTTTCCAATCCACAGCGCTTACGGTCCTCCAATAAACTTACGCCGAACTTTTTTTTTGCTCGACGCCTTTGAACTTCTGAACGTTTTATTTGTTTTGATTTCCAAGTGGCCGACATGCGAGATGGTTCTGGTGAACCCGGCAGAGTTCGGCGAAGTTTATTGTGTCTCGTGGGAGCTGGAGAGCAGGAGGGACCCTTCCCCGGTTGACCTCAGTGGCACCCACCGCCTGACTCAACTCCAGACGATACACATCATGCTGTGAGATGAAGTCCACATCCTTAGCCCGTGGGCTGCCACTCACCGCCCGAACCGCTCATCTCTTTGTGGGTCTCTACATCGTTGGTGGGCCTGCGGATTCTTAACGCGTGTAGCGAGCTGTGTGTGTACACGTGTGTGTGTGTGTGTGCGTCTCTGCGTGTGTGTGTGCGTCTCTGCGTGTGTGTGGAACAGTGCGGTAGTGTAGCGCTTAAGGGCGCTGCGAAACGAACCCGGCGACCCGAGTTCAATTCCCGCTCACAGCCACCAACACCGGTGACGATTATCTGAACCGGTCCTGGGCCTCCCATAGGTCGACTCAGCCTCAAATGAGTACCTGGCGCGGTGTGTAAAAATTGCCACTCGGGAGACAAAGGCGGCCGGGCGTGGGGTGCTGACCACCCACCCCTCGTGTGCCGTGCCGGCCTTCATAGGTGCTCGCTAACAGCACTTGCCCCAACAGTCTGTTAAGGCTATACGGGGGAGGGGGTCTTTATCTTTGTTTTACGTATGGGAAGAAACAAGAAACAACCCAGAGGAAGCCGAGCAGAACAGGAGAGCATACAGACCACAAGCATATTTGCGCGTGGGACGGGAATCAAACCCAGGCCATTCTTGCTATGAGGCACCAATGTCACCACTGTGCCAGCCTGCCGCCCTAACGAGCCCAATTCTGTTGCCGGGATCCAGAATGTCGAAAGCGCCGCCGTAGTTTTGCCCCTTTAAACAAACGTCGCTGTAAAACATTGATGCAAAAGCGAACGCTGATGGAGAATGAAAAAACTTAGTTATTGTTACACGGAGAGATGGACGTTTGTCTGTTTATTTAAATGGTGTAAAAACATAGCTGTGGAATTGCCATTAAACATCCCAGACAGACGTAAAACAAACAACGCACACTACTCTCGCAATCACTGGTACCGTAATATGTAACTTGTGGTTAGGCATTACACAACCACTAGTGCAATATTGACCATAGACGTGATTGCGTGCATGCAGGCAGAATTGCTCTGGCGGAAAGTCATGTTTGATTTCCCCCACGTTACAGCCCCATATCAATAATCAGGGTAACGGGCAGTTCCAGGTTCAGACTCGTCACGGAGAGTTGTGTGTTTTCACATCGGTGAAACTTAGGATCAGAAATGGGTTTCTTGACTCAAGCGACCCACATTTTGAATTAGTAGCCCAGGAATCGGTCGCTTTCGATTGAGCAAATGAGCACACGCGTTCTGCGAACGCGATGCTTGTGCGATGTTAATGTGCACCAACCGATGCAGCTCTGAGAGATGGGCGGGAGACAGAATGGGACAGACCCAAATGAGACGACAAATCCAGCGTCGATGAACGAAAGACAACGAACGTGGACGTACAGACGAGTCAGTGTGAATAATGTTACGCTACAAGAGAGGAGTACGTATCAGACAGACATTATAAAAGACATGACAGTAAGCAAAACAGTGCCATAGCATGCTTGGCATGAGCCCACAGACAAGGGATGTAATGGGTCCTCCTTGTCAAATTCCCACCGTTTTCGTTGCTCTGCGAGTGGGCATCGTCAATTCGCTCTGATTGACTTTAGTGAAGAAAAACCCATCGAGTCACCAGTCAGTGCCACGGGGGGTTGGGTTGGTCTCAACCCTCGTGATGGTCCCAGCACATTGATGCTGAAATCACGTTCCGTGATCACACGCCAGAGGTCGCAAACGGGTTTTGATTCCTTACCCGTACCCGGCCGCACCAGGGTCGCAAACGGGTACCCGTACCCGGCCGGGTACGGGTAGGGTACGGGTATCGGGTACCCGATTGCGACCTCTGGGATGAAGCCATGTTGCAGGCGCGGGTGGGTTGATTCTAGGAACTTGAATTGTGAGAAGAGACAAGACGCTGGGAAATGAGTGACAAACGGTGACTCACCAGTGACTCACGGCCTACCCGTACCCGGCCGCACCAGGGTCGCAAACGGGTACCCGTACCCGTACCCGGGTAGCCGGGTATCGGGTAGGATACGGGTATCGGGTACCCGATTGCGACCTCTGCCCCACGCACACGTTCACACGCAAGGGGTGCAGAGAGGTGACACGGTTGTCTGGCAACACATCACGTGGCTATAAACCCGCTGCCACTTGAGTTCGATTCCAGGCAACTGTCAGTGGTGAGCGATATCTGGACCAGTCGTGGCAGATCCCCAAGCCGCTCCCGCTTCATCAGGCCACCACTGCGCAGCATGATAAAGTAATATCACACAATCCCCCATCCCCATGCCCAGAAGCCATGGAGAGGCATTCATTCAGCAGTGGATAGAGCTGTAAAGTATTACTATTATTGTACACCAAATGATTTTGAGAATAGCCAAGCACTGTAATACGTGCGTGTCCGACTATAACACTTTATTTTACAAGAATTACCAATACAGTAATATAAACAAAAACATATTACTCATTACAGAATACCAATATATGTGTACATAGAGATACGTTTATAGAAAATAATGCACTTTAAAATATCGTCCGGAAACACTCCGTTGCTGCAACTTCTTAGCTTTTAATTCACACTTCATGTATACACATAACATACGTGTAAGGGTCAGTGTGTATAAGTAGGTGGGGTGGGGAGCGGTGGTCAAGCGATTAGCAGGCTGCGCTACGAATCTAACAATTACATTAAATTCCCGCTCACGGCCACCACCAGTGACAATTATTTGAACCGGTCCTGGGCCTCCCCTAGGTCGACTCAGCCTCAAATGAGAACCTGGTGCGGTGTGTAAACTTGGCCACTGGGGAGACAAAGGCGGCCGAGCGTGGTGCTGGCCACCCACCCCCTCGTGTGCCGTGCCGGCCTTCACAGGTGCTCGCTAACCGCACTTGCCCCAACAGTCTGTTAAGGCTACACGGGAGATCTTTGCCTTTGTATAAGCGTTTAGCCGAGCAACAATAAACACGAAGCTCTCTGCCAGCAGTGGAAAGTCCCCTGAGGCTCCACTCAGTGCTAGCGATGTGCACACTATGTTGTCCGTGTAGCAAGGTCAAAGCCCTTCAGGCTCAGGCTCATGGTGTCGGTGAAAGAGGGCCTCCCCCGGACAGCATGTGGCATCCTCTTCCACCCGGGGCCAGACGTTGGAAGTAACCCACCACACATCACCCCACGACACGTGACCTCGAAGATCGACTAACTTAGCCGTGTCGGGAAATTTAATCGAACCGGCGACCACCTCTGGACTGCAAGTCCAGTCATCACTCAACGCTACGTTATGGCAGTTATCTCCATTGAGCGTTGTGTGAAGATGGTTGTAATCAGCAGAGAAACGTCGTACTCGAATTATAAATGTTTGCGAGTTTACTCTGAAATACCAAATAATTGGCAGGTTTTGTTTTCGTGACAAACCTTACTAATTGGCTGTGTCGGGTGGTGGCGGGTTTAACGACACATTTATATTCATGCCATATAACAAAAAAACAACTCAAGTATGTATGAAGTATAATATTGGCCAATGATAATCCTCTAAAGAATGCCAGTTTATGGAAGCACGGTTTGGCTGTTGGGAAGACGCGTGCCGGAACGACGTCCGGGCATTTCTGGGCAAGTTGTGATCAGCTCTGTAGAGTTTGTGTTTGTTTGTTTGTAAGGTCCTGACTGTCAATCCGAAGCTTTAAAGACGAGAGAATACACCACACCCTACTATCACCGCCCGAGACCATCGTCACGGCACAACCACGTGTGTGCTTTAAACACAAACCTTTAAAAAAATGTTACTGAATAAATCACGAATCCGTTACAGTGTGCCGTAAGACTCGTTTCGCTCCGACTACATCACTCTTATCCTTATTTTTCATACCTTTGGTACTGGCAAAAAAGGTCCCACAATATAATAGCTCACCCCGAGCCACAAATGCTCTGATACGTGCTCATTGTTTTTCTACTGTTCGCCTTTTGGCGTTGTTCTCTGGTCTGATACTGATGAGACGAGGCTGTCAAGAAGGCTGTCTCTGGTGTAGGCCAATCAGTTTCAAGGACAATGCGTAGACTATCAGAGTTTAATTATAGATTTGAAGCTTTCGTGACTGCAAGGATTCATACTCTTTGTTTTTTTCGGTAAAGTCACGTAGGTAAAAAATAAAATTAAATAATGATAACAACTCAATTAAATCACTTTGGCTGTAACAGTTCCACCTGAAGACGGAAGCTTGTGTTGCCTCCGAAACGTCGTGATTTAATTTAGTTGTTTTCATTTATTTTATTTTATTTTTTACCGACGTGACTTTACCGAAAAAAACAAATAGTAGACTATCAGAAAGGGTTTGCATGTTCACCACAAGTACTGTGTGTGGTTAATGCAGACTTCATTCCTTGCGAAAGCTATCTCGACTTGGTGTTTGAACATCTTAACACCTGTTGTATTGCCAGAAACGGTAAAACCTATTATTACTTTTCATACTTTGATACTGGCAAATAGGTCCCATTATACATCATTCGGATGGTATATTCACGATGCAACTGGGCCATTTATTAGGAAGGGGGAGACATGAAGTGGGAGTGGGTCTGCGACCCCCATAAAGGTGTGTTGCTTATGTAATGACGACTTGACACTCTTCTCTTGAGATGGCACTTTATTGAAGACACGTTCACTTGACATCAGGCGGAGATCCCCACCACAACAGCCCTGAGTCTCCCACGCATCTCCCTTTTATATACCGACACGAGGCCACGCCCCCCTTCTCGATCCTTCTCGCTGATTCTGGACGCTCGCTCCACCGGCAGACTCCACCGTCCTCTTGCGTCACCTGACCACGCTCCCTTCTGGAACATTCCAGGAGCCACCGGTCCCTTCGCACTCACAACTGACTCCCCCCTGTCATTACCTCCCGTGGCCACTAGTGTACTCGCACTGTCGGCTGACTTCCCTGTCATTACCTCCCGTGGCCACTAGTCCACTCACAACGCATGCAGGCTCTACTGTCATTACACTTAAATAGAGGGGGTGGAGGGGGGAATAACCAAATGCCCCTAAAAAGAATGAACGTACACGCGGCTGGTGTGTGTTCGTATTTACCCTCCGCGACTCTCCAACTCGCCACCGATCTGTGCGGGGTTAACACAACCACCCCTCCCCCCCCCCTTTTTTTTAAACAGCATCAATGACGAGTGGATGTTTTTACATCCTCCGAATCTGTATTTATACCGGAGGAATCCGATGAGCTATAAAGCTCTGTATCACAGATGTCCAGTAGGGTGCAGATCAGAACGTCACAACAACAAACAATACAAAAACACGATGGGAGTGCAAATTTTCGGCAAAGTAAACAAATTACTTTAAACAATACATACACAAATGAAACGAAAGCACGTTTTATCTTAATAGGTAAGGCTCAGTCACGTAGGTATAAAATAAAATAAAAATTAAATCACGACGTTTCGGGCGCAACACAAGCGTCCGTCATCAGGTGGGACAACCACTGCAAGAAACAATTGCTGAAGTGTCTTCATCGAAAGAACCAAAGAGTATGGATCCCTGCAGTCACGAAAACTTCAAATCTGGGTAAGGCTCACTGAGCCATTCGCTTCTCTTTCAGATAGCGACCTGGCCGCAAATGATATCTCAACGAAGTTGGCCTATTGCGTGGAAATCCACAGCAGCTGTTTGCGAACAGCACGAATGCACGCTCACGCACCGTGGGTGCCCTCGTTTTTCTTTGTCAGGCTCGAGAGCAACAAAGGCGACGTTCTCATGACGGCACCCGCACAGAGCCGCAGTCCACGATGCAGTCGCCGACGCACGCGCCCGAAGCCACACTCATTTGTTGACATCTGCTGTTTCATTCAGACGCTGTCTCGCCGACAGACCTGGTCTTCACCTGAGGACGGCTGCTTGCGTTGTGGCTGAAACGTCGTGAGAATTATTTTATTATGTTATATTTTTATTCTTTTATTATTTCCATTCTACGTGACTTTACCGAAAGAACCAAGAAGATGAATCCCTGCAGTCACGAAAGCTTTAAATCGAAATTTAAGTCTTACAAACTTTAGGCGATGGATCCGCTGCCTATCACGAGCCCGAGTCTCCATGAACATCGCGTGACGAGAACGGCGCCCGTCGTGGAAATGTGGAGTGTCCATCAAACTGGCTTCAGGTTCACCAATGGAAATGAGCACCGCGTCTCATTTTGTGTGAGCAGAGAGATGCTTTAAGTTAAATATAACTAAACACAACACATTTATATTTTATTTGTATGTATCTCTTTATGCAAGCCAGTTGATCGGCACGTCTCATGTGGTAGGGTAAAGCGTGGGAGCTCCACATCTCTAAAGGAGTCTGTCTAGAGTATACCTACTAACCTCTAGAGAGGCTCGTGGAGGCCCTTCTGCGTGTAGGGATGTGTGTTGAACGTCTATCACATCACACCGTACGTAGCCGAACGTGCTAATCGAAGGTGCGGGGAAATGAGGAAGTAATGCCGCGGCTGAACCTTCCACACAAGTTTCAACCTTTAGCTGAACTCTGTATTCAACGTGTAAACATTAAAATGCAACGTGCTGTGCTGCAATACGCTGTTTTCTCTCCGTCTTTGCGATCTTAAGACGGTTATTGAATACCGTTTCGGGTGGGGGCTTGGGGGGGGGCACCTGAGCTGTGTGAAAGATTTATATTCGTGGCGCTACGGTAGCGGGATGTTAACTACCTCGCCTGGTATGCCGGAGGTCGTGGGTTCGATCCCGAACCTGTCGCCCGCTGTATATTAAGTTTGCGTGTTCTACCCATGGTTGCGTGGATTTTTCTCCGGTCCTCTGGGTTTTCCTCCTTCCTCCACATCCATAAACGTGCGTTTACAAATGTCCACATGACGACAAGTCACCTCGTCGAGCAATCATTTCTGATGGCCAGGTCGCTTCTGAAAAAAAGAGCGATGCAGCTCGGTGAGCCTTACCTGGTAAAATAATAAAAACGTGTTTGATAGTTTTAGTTTAATATTCGGTCATCACCAGTGGTCGCGGGGCCAGCCATGCGGCAACCTTGCTTTGCCATTGAAAGGCTTTTGTGCGTTGCGTGCTCGAGGTTAGGGGTTTGGTTGTTTTTTGTGTTCTTCACAGGAACATATTTGACCGGTCTCGACGGCGGGCGACAAAAGGAAAGCTGACAATGGAGTCACGTGTCATAACCCACCATTGACAAAAAAAATCTCAGGGGAGGTTTTTTTGAGGTTGGGGGAGCGGGGGTGGGGAAGTGATGAACGTAAAAGTGGCCGCGTTCGTTGGTCGTGAACTCTTATCACACAGGGCCTTCAGGGTTCACGGGTGACCCATTGAACGAAGTGGTCTTATTTAGCTTAAAATAATGAATCGTGCGACTGCCTGATAATGCATCGTCCATTTACTTTATTTATGAATATAAGCCAGGGAACTAGAGAGTTATGCTCCTGCGTAAGTTTTCGTAGTTGTGCTTTATGGCCCCGATTCAATTTCCGGTAGAAATTCCCAAAAACGTTGAGCGAAACGTCGGACATGGTGCCGAACTGCACGCGGCGCAACCCAAGACAATATATGTGAGGGCTAGCCCATTAAGTTTCAGTATCTTGATTTTTCCATCATGAGACATTGTTGTCTGTACAAGAAGCAACTATTTATTTTTTGTAGCTCATGTGCCCAGCTGAAATAAAACTTAAACTAAACTATTTTTACTCTTAGTTCTTTCGGTAAAGTCACGTAGGTAAAAAATGAAATTAATAAAAATAAAACAATAAAAATCACGACGTTTCGGAGGCAACACAAGTCTCCGTCATCAGGTGGGACCGTCTAGGTAAGGCCCACTGAGCAATGTAGCTCTTTTCAAGAAGCAACCTGGCCACAAATCATAGCTCAACAAAAGTGGCTTATCGTCTGCAAATTTATAGCAGCCAAATACTCTGAACGCATGTTTTTAAATACGGAGGGAAAGACCGGAGGACCCGGAGAAAAAAAAATCCATGCTACCACGGGGAGAGAGACATGGAAACTCAAAATCTACAGCAGGTGTCAGGGTCGGGATCGGGATCGGGATTGAACCCACAACCTCCTGTATACCAGGCGAGGGAGTTAACATCTCGCCACTGCGGCGCCAAAGAAACGGAGGCACTCACCCCCAGCTGGGTGACCCTGAGCCAGTGTCGTGGATTGCACCACTGATGTGTGCGTATAAAGCGCCTTTGTCAGTCCGTTGCTGGATTAGGGCATCACTATTTGACAAGAGCTCACCGTGCTGATCAGCGTGGGTTGGTGAAGGCAGGGGGCACAGTGGTACAAGACTGTGCCACGGTGGGGTTTTGCTGCACTGCTGCCCACCGCGTAGTCCTGCAGACTGTAACTACCTGTTCGTACGTAGCGTATTTGTGTACGTTTAGCTTATGTTGCACCGCACGTAGTCAACCCGGCTAATCGGATGTGTGGGGGCAGGAGAGCAAACTAAACACTATGTTGGTTAAATTTCGATTTAAAGCTTTCGTGACTGCAGGGATTCATCTTCTTGGTTCTTTCGGTAAAGTCACGTAGAATGGAAATAATAAAATAATAAAAATAAAACATAATAAATAATTCTCACGACGTTTCGGCCACAACGCAAGCAGCCGTCCTCAGGTGAAGAACAGGTCTCTCGATAAGACATACTCTGTGGCCGAAACATCGTGAGAATTATTTTATTATGTTTTATTTTTATTATTTTATTATTTGCATTCTACGTGACTTTACCGAAAGAACCAAGAAGACTATGTTGGTTAACCATGCAGGGCGGGCTCTCATGAAATTGTCTTTTCCGAGACCAAGGTTCTCTGCAAACCGCCGGGCTACCATCAAAGGTTTGTACACGAAGCCATACAAATATACAAACACAGACATAATTTCAACCGTGATGATGGGTACAAACTCAGTAATCACTGGAAAGATGTTATTAACCACGCAAAAAAGACTTAATTACACTTTTTGGACCATCTTATCTGACAGGCACTATTTTAATTTACTTCACCGAGTGTTAACATCCACAGTGTTTAACAGTAATCTCTTCATTGTTCTTTGATCACCGCTCGCCACGTTTCCATTCATTGTGTTGAGCACTACGTGATGTCTTTGATCACCGCTCGCCCTCCGTCCCGGCGCGTCTCCATTCATTGTGTTGAGCACTGCGTGCAGTCTTTGATCGCCGCTCGCCCTCCGTCCCGACACGTCTCCATTCATTGTGTTGAGCACTGCGTGCAGTCTTTGATCACCGCTCCTCCTCCCTCCCGATACGTTTCCATTCATTGGCTACCACAGCCTGATAAGCTCCCCCCCCTCTCCACCTCCCTTCAACTTGCTTATAAGGGATTACATCTTGAATCATTGCTTCACTTGATGCAGCTAATTCGGCTGTGACGGTCCCACCTGATGACGGAGACTTGTGTTGCCTCCGAAACGTCGTGAATTTTATTTTTGTTTTGTTTTATTTTACTTTCATTAATTTTAATGTTTTTACCTACGTGACTTTACCGAAAAAACCTGAGAACATGCAGGGGGTATCCAGGCTCGACACCGCAGATTTGGAAATCTGGCGATATCTGGGTGATTGTTTTACAGAAGCCAATGCAATGATAGTTGAATAAGGGACATGCTCTGTGACACACACCATCGTCTACACTTGCGAGTTAAGTCACAGGGTGACTTAAATTATCATTCTACAGGGTAGTCCAGATGTCCTGTGACCCCCAATTTAATGACCCCTTACGTTTTTTCCCCCTTTGCTTATTTTAATTTCCGTTTTCACACCCATCGGTATACAAAAAAAACAATGCTGAGTTTTAGAGAATTAAATGGGGGGGGGGGGGGGGGGTCACAAGACATCTGGACCACCCTGTCCTGCAGAATATGAATGTTGGCCCTGTTCCGCAGGGCTAAAGGTATGCACCAGCATTCTGGTTCAGAAAGGAAGCCCGATTGCCAATCTATGCAACCAGCCACATACTCTACATGTTCTGGTACATTTCCATGTGTTGTGAAGAATCACTGACGCATTGTATATGAGCAAAGGATCACGCTGTGGTGTCATGGTTCGTACACGAGACTCGCAATGCTGAGGTCGCTCGTTTGACCTCCCAGCGCAGCAGTTGAAGCAAGGGCGACATCACGGTTGGTCAATTGGCAGGTGGCGATAGGCGGGTGTAAAGTGTGGATACTCACAGATATTCAAAAACATGGAAGAATAGGACAAATATTCTCTAGAGAGGCTCTCCGTAGCTGCTTCTAGTGGAGGGCCTTCCACCAGCAGTGGCTTGAGCAATAGATTGCAGGGCTGCACCTTCACCTGTTAACTTGTTATGCATGTTGAACTTTCTTCGCACCGTACCTAGCCAACTGTGCCAATCGGAGGTTATATACCAACACAATTTTGTGGGATTGGGGGAGACCATATTAAGCACCTGTTATAAGGCATGTATCTATAAAACTCCAATACAGATTCTACAGTAATTTGATTCCTTTACTTTTGGAAGTTGCAAATTAACAAAAACTATACTTCAATTAGTTACGTAATTTCGTTTTTTGGCCTGTGTTTGGCATGCTATGTCAATATTCCATTAAAAAGCATCACATCAAAGTCAAGGGTCACTGCAATTGTTTTTCTATATATCTCTCTCTGTAATTATCCACATTAATTTCAGCACGTACAGCTGTTGTTTTTTTTTTTACAAAAATAATAATATAACATCAATCAAATTGGGTGACAGAGAATGCACAGAGACAGGCTTTGGAACGCTTTGCCTTTGCTCATCAGACAAATGAGAAACGTTAGACATGCTTCAGTCTTGTCCTGAAAACTCACCTCTCTAAACTGGCCTTTAACCCCCCGCGAGTTCTTTCCACTCACCCTGCTGGTTTAGGTATTTAGTCAAGTTAGTTATCGTTAGTTTAGTTGCTTCTGTTTATATCCTGAGTTTACATACACGGTGGTGGCGCATTGGGATCTACGGATGAAATGCGTCGCTTAACAATTACAAATCCGAATGTCTTTTTAACCATTAAAGCACACACAAGAGAACTAACCTCGAAGCAACTCTACAAATACAAAAAAAACAACCCGATCCTTAATAACACTGGTCAACAAAAAAAACATTTTTTTTCTGGTCTGGACTTTTGCAGCTGTTTTAGACTAATTTCAGGGTGCTGATTCCAAATCTGATCTCAGATTTGCTCTATCACATCAAATTTTTTATGCTATCGGCATAACCCATTTTCATTGATTTTACCAGAAATTAACTCTGTCACTTATGATTGCAAGTTGTTGCGAGTCAGTGACTGCTTTAGTGTTAAAATATGGTGCTGTATTTTTAGGATAGTGTGTTTATAATATCATTTTATGTAGATATCCACATTTATTTAATACATTTCTTCTGCAGTTTTTATTGAAAATGCAATATTTGATATCTCAAAAACCTGATGTGATAGACAAAAACCGATGCCAGATTTGGAATCAGCACCCCAAAATTACCCTAAAACCGTTGGAATACCTTATGCCAGAAAAAGTGTGTTGACCAGTGTTATCAAACACGTGACCAGAGTAGGGCGTCCTTGACTTGTGCCACCAATTCATTTTGTTGTGATGTATGCAACTACCACCACGACTACTACTACTGTGTGTGTATATTAGATCGTATCTTACCTGCACGATCAGGTAAGATTGGGGGGGGGGGCGGAGTGGCCTTCAAAATGCGATGGGGGGAGTGGAATTTTTTCCCTATCACCCAATAACACGCTTGCAAGCGGGGCCAGTGGCCTTTTATATACATTTTTTTTTTATCAAGCCTACTTGTTTCTTTCTTTCTTTCTTCCTTCAGTAATGTTTCGTGGGATTACGGGCGGCTTAAATAAAGCATGGCCCTGCAGGGAGTGTCATTAAAGAAGCAAGCCCCACAATCACAGAGTTCAAATGGACAAATGTCCAACTTGGCAGTTTCAATTCACTTCCCCAATAGGTCAATTTTTAGATAGCCCTTCTAGGCGATTCGCCCTCAAGCACACAATTGTCCCTTCAAATCTGCCTAACCTTAAAAGGGCCCACTTTTTTACCTATTGATGCATTTTTCATCCCCTCTTTTGGCTCCTTTGCGGGTTTTCATTGCTGTGTTTGTCAATGCGTGTGAATTCCACGCCCTTCCACGTATTATGCATGCACTCCCCGTGTCTTGTCCCTTAATCAGTTGGATCTTCCGATGCTTTTTGTTATTCTCCGGTTCTGGCCGGATGCCTGGTACACAATCAGTTCGTACGCTTATCTTTCGCAAGACAGACTACACGCCACTGTCAAAACATACGTGTGCATTCAGCTTCGCAACACGTTTGGAATTGGCATATTTTGAAGTATGTTAAGAAATACTGTATAAGTATGCATTCGTTGTCATTATATATCTGCTACATTTGTGTTGCAGTGTACTCAATTTGGAGATATTGCACAACACATACTGAAGGCGACGCAAAAATAACACGCTGATGTTTACACGTGTGTATGCTGTTACTATGTGTGCGTGTAAATGCCTCCTTTAGTAGATAAATGTTAAATACCAAACAGTGGCCTCTGTACTCCGACTCCGATGTGTTTTCTGGTCGTACCGCGTGTTGCTTGGCACGATCACAGTTCCTGAAGAAGGTCCCAGCATGAGGAGCGAAACGTCGAACATCAAGCTGAACAACGCGTAGTGCTACAACCAAAAAACGCATAAACACAGGGCCATTCAGCGCAACCGTGAAAGCCTTACTTAGTGCAGAACTCTCGTACAAAGCGGTGCTCAAATGATAGAGTAACAGCCGGTGATTATGTTTGAAGGTATTTAAAAAAAAAAGAAGCCGGGTAATGGATTGGTAAAATAACTTCTGTACAGCGATCACATTTTTATTCTGACAAAGGCCCTTTGCAGCACGCGTTTCATCTGTTTACAAGGACATTTTTTAGAAAAATCAACACTTCCCAGAGTGGCTTATTTTTCAGTGTTTAACGTTGAACAGGGCAACTGTGTAGGCGTCAGTGGGCACGATCACAGCCCTGATGTAACACGGCAGAACGGGACGGGACAAAGGAGAGCGAAAAAAAGCGTGCTTTCTCTGTTCAACCCTAACCCCTGACCCTAACCCCTGACATATGCATTGCCTCCTAACTGAGGGCATCTACTTTCAAACGCCAATGCGTATAAAGCATTATTTTCACGTGTTTATAATTGTGAATTAGTGACGCTATTTTTTTAAACGTAATGGCCTTGTGTAGTCGAAGGGCATATAGAACGAGGTTATTTCGTCTACCTCCGAGCTGACAAATAGCACGTGGACGTTGGCGTTTAAAAGTACAGCTTTGTAGTCTCCTCTATTGTGTAAGCTTCAGCAGCGATGTGGGCTGCAGACATGTGACTGAAGGAAATTGGTTGTACAAATGCTACCGGCTTTGTTAAAATGGAACATTTCTAGAACTACCCAGCAACCGCTTTGACCAGGGTACATTTTTTTACACCGTAAAACATCCGTTGAACATGAGAGACTTCAAACCCGCAATGCTGTTTGCACAGGTGTTGTTTCACAAGTAAAACTCTAGCACTTGCTCTGGTGGAAAAAGCCATTTACTGCATTTCCGTATGTGTAGTATTACACTATGGAAAATAAATACTAATTCCTGCTTAAAGGTCTGGACCGAAATTATACTACACCACAGGGTAGGATATTCCAAACACACGAACTGCATTTGTGTCAACTGAACACACTGTATTAATAACCATAAATCATATACATTTCATTACATGTGGTAAAAATATATGCTGTAGAGGTAAAATAAACAGACTTCAACCCATCTCTAATAGCAGTAGTTCCTGCTCCTTCATCACAGGTGAGAGTGCGTTGACAAACGTGCAGCGCGGATCAGGGTATGGTCAACTTCGCCCATCATCCCTCTGAGCTTAATACAAGTAAACCCGTAAAAACAAAGCTTTTCACTATAAATCCTTTATATGCGTGGCATCGGGGCGGCTAGAGTCCTCTCGTCCTCTGGCAGCATTAAACAATTGGTAATCAAATATTTTAAAAAAATTCCCTAAACAGTGTAAAATTTTGGAATTTTTTTTTCACGAAAATGCATTGTCACGCACAATGAGTCTGTGTGCAAAATGTCAGCTCGATTGTATCACGGGAAGTGGGTTAAAAAACGACCGAAAGATTTGCACGGTCCTAAGCAAGCAAGCAAGCGAACTTCATATAAAGGATTTAAAAATGAGTATCACTGAAATGAGAGTCGATAGTATTTTCTCAATGGACGTACTGGCGCATGCCACTTGGAATGTGGAATGAAATTACCGGTGCATGGCTCGTGTGAGTGTGGAAACTAACGTATTTGCCTTTTTGATTGATTGGTATAATATTCTAAACTGCTGTGATTAAAATAGCAAATGTTGCGCTTTGTCAATCCATGGTGCATAACGGGTTCCACAAGCCATGTCAATCTTGGCGTCGTTAGATCAAACATCACCACGCTGGTCGCTACATATTGGTGATGGGTGGCCCAGAACCGGTTTAGTTATCACGCAAACCGTGGCTGAGAATCAAACTCATGTCGCCGGATTCGTAGCATAGTGCGTGAACCACCCACACGAATAAACCATTCAGAATCAGAATATATATTTATAGTGGAGGAATCCGATTAGCGATACAGCTCTTTTTCACAGATGTCCAGTAGTTTCACAAATGTTCAGTAGACACATTCAGCTTACACATTCAGCTTACCAGCATTGTACTGTGCGTTGTACACAATGTGTGTTCTACGTGCACGATAGACTGCGCACGAATGTAACTGCAGTACGTGCATTGCAGTGCGTACACACAATTTCACATTTTTGTACGTGGGCTTGAAAATGCCATCCTTTTGTAAATAAAAAAAAATCCCATCTGGCAGCTTTTCTCGCAGCCTTTTCATTTTTTTTGCAATCTCTTTTAAAGCCCCCCCCCTTCCCCCCATCGCTGCCACTTTAATTTCCTCTGCTTTGCTCAAAAACACAGAACTCTTTCCAGCAGAGACTTGACATGCAGGAAGCTCGGGGCCGGTGGGGTGTTGGGGGGAGAGGAATAAAAAATAAAAGAAGCGTTGCTTCGGGTCAAGCGAGCCCACACCGACCGAGGGTGGCGCGGCAGGGACATCATTCGTTGTTGAATAGCCGCGTCGTGACCTTCCGCAATCTGTGTGCTGGTGCATTGTCATATTGCAGAACCCCACCAGCGGATCAGCAACATTTTTCATGGGGGGGGGGTGGACGGGGGCGACGGCGGTTCTCTTTGAAAGGACAACAAAAGCAAGGAAAAAATCTCAGGAGGGAGGACCCCTTCTCGCTCGTTGGCATACGACTCGTGAGAGCCGTGACCTTTGCGAATGACAAAAAGAAAACAAGCATTGTCACTCTGCAGTCACCTGTCCAAGCGGAGCTCCCGAGCTTCCTTCTCTGGCTCCAGCAGGTAGGAAGCCCCGGGGGGGGGGGGGGGGTTGGGGGGGGGGGTTGGGGGGTGGGGTCACAATCGCCCGTCGCCATCTCGCAATCGGCACGAGGTGTCGTCTGTTGGTGCCACGCGATCGGAGCCGGCAACGGGCCCGCTCGAGGCACGCGAACGCCGTGACAGGTCACGACTCTCCAGCAGCAACAGCAGGAGGGAGGGGGGGGGGGCTGGCTGTGGGGCGCGGTAGTGTGGTGGTTAGCGCACTGCGCTCCAAACCGAGTTCGAGTGACGAATATCTGAACCGGTCCTGGGCCTCCCGAAACGAGTAGCTGGTGCGGTGTGTAAAAACAGCGCCACCAGGGAGACAAAGGCGACCGGGCGTGGTGCTGGCCACCCACCCCCCTCGTGTGCCACAGTGCCGGACTTTAAAGGTGCTCGCTAACAGCACTTACCCCAATAGACAGTTCAGGCTATACGGGGGTTCTTTGTCTTTGTGGGGAGCTGGTTGAAGTGCCATTTGTTGAGGAAGTACAGAAGGCGATCCAGAGTCTTAGACCAGGAAAAGCGCTGGGCAGAAATGATCTCCCAAGCGAAGTGCTGAGGGAGGGTGGCGTTCGTGTGCAGACTGTCTTACATGACATCGTAATAACAGTCTGGACCACTGGACAGGTTCCGCAGGATTGCCCTGGTGGTCACCCTCTTTAAGAGGGGGGACTGTACAGATTGTAACAACCTTCCTCCTCAGGGTGCCGGGAAAGGTCCTGGCAAGGCACAATGAGCAGTGGCTTGCAGAGCCCCACTGCGGTTTCAAGCCAGGGCAGTCTTGCACAGGCACCAGATTATCTGTCCGTCTGCTACAGCAGAGGTGTAAGGAATTCAAACATGACCTACATCTCTGCCTTTTTTGATTTGTTCAAGGCAATATTATACCATCAGTAGGCCTGGGCTCTGGGATGTTCTCCGAGCTTTCGGAGGGCAGAGGAGCGACGCTCACAACAACGAGTGGAGCACCTGGTGGCTAGAGCACAGCAAGTTGGCACAGTCGGGGGCACGGGTGGTGCATCAGCCAGTCGTCTCAGTCAGTCGACCCATGGCACCTGCTGGGTCTGTCCTGGGACCTCCTGCCAGCGGGCGTTCGACACTTCACGTGGCCTTAACGTGCACCTAGCTTGGCACAAGCGCCGCGGTGACGTCACTGCCATTTCGTGGCAAATGGCGGTTGTTGTTGTTGGGGAGCGGTAGTGTAGTGGTTAGCGCACTGCACTACGAACCTGGCGACTCGAGTTCGATTCCCGCTCACGGCCAACACCAGTGACGATTTTCTGAACCGGTACTGGGCGTCTCCTAGGTCGACTCAGCCTCAAACGAGTACCTGTTGTGGCGTTTAAACATTACCACTGGAAAGATAAAGGCGGTCGGGGGTGGTGCTAGCCACCCACCCCCTCGTGTGCAGTGCTTTTTTACAGCACTTGCCCAAAAAGTATATTAAGGCTATACGGGGGATCTTTGTCTTTGTGTTCACTGGTAGGGCAGGAGTACATTTACACAGACAAACTCATGTAATATATGTTTCCATGTATGTATGTTGAACTTCTTTCGCACCGTACGTCGCCAACCAACTTGATTTTATTATTTCTGCTGGCAAATAACTCTGCTCTGAGCCCCCCGAACCACTGATCAAGCTCACACTTTAGGGCTCCTCCCAGAGACTCACTGGCTGCCACGCGCAGAGACCACAGCTCCACAGCGACTGATCCCGGTCATGGATAAACAATTCTCCCTTTGTGAGTCTCTTTTAATTCTTCTTTTACAGACACATTGCGCTTCAACGGCCGTTCCGCCAAGTACTGAAATGAAACTAGATGTCTGGCACACCGACCGGTCTTACGCCCGTTTTATTCGCTCAAGGAGCAAACAGGACTCTGTGTTATTGCCCAGGACAAAGCGAGGGAGTTAAGTGCAGTAATGAGAAGCAGACTCATTTTGCCAGATATTGCAGCTGCGGTGTGTCCAATTCAAAACAGGTGAAGGCGCGTTCGTTTTTTTTCTTCTTTTGACGCAATTCATCAGCAGCAGCAGCAGCAGCAACAACAACGCAACATCTCGGTCCGTTTTCAAGCCTTCGCATTAACAAAGCCTTTGCATCGAGAATGCCTTCCCAGAATAATAAGATGTACTTTTTCCCGTCCCCTGTATTTTAAAGCAATAATTGCGCGTGCATCTTGCACTCTGGTAGGTGTGTGATTGCGTGTGTGAGACCAGATTTTGTGCAACTCAGTTTGACACCGGGCACAAGTTTGGAGGGTGCGTCTTACTTTCAGAGCGTCTTATAATCTGAAGAACACGGTAATGGCCGCTGGAAGTAATTCTGAAGGGCATAGAGAACCGAGTATTGAAATGCCGGAACCCAATGCAGCATAAAGGTGGCATCGCTGCATTAAATGTCATCGCGTTCTCAACTTAGCCACTTGCTCGGCACCAAAGGTCACAGCAATGATTGGATGAACGCAGGGCATGCAGTCACTGTTTAGTCTGGCGCAGTGACAAAAATTGCCTGGATCTATGCTTGAATACACATGTCACAGGCATATTTGTTCAGTCTACAGCAGATACAGTCGGGTCTCTTGTCCTGGCAACTTTCCACTTGCGATAGAGTCTTTGTTTTGTCACTTTCTGCTACTTTGCACCTATCCCATCGCATGTCTGCTGAGCTGAAGAGCTGTCAGCCGTGGCTGCATTCCGCGGTGCGAGATGCACACGGCAAAACGTTTTGCAAAATATAGCATACCTGTGCGTGCTGGCATGTACACACGAGAATTCACAAGTCATCATTATTGTTTGTAACGTTCAACAATTAGTGACGTTTTGTTCCCATGTTACTGGAGATTCTTGCAATGCAGAGGTCTCCGGTTTTGGTTCGATTCCATCTCTTGGCACGGCAGTTAAAATAATGGGGCAAGGTTCTCATAACCCCCCCCCCCAGGGCCTCTGTCCATCCAACAGTATAAATGGGTACGACAGTTAGCCCAGGGGTCTGCCTTGTGCTAGTTGTTTATTCAGGGCCACCGTCTCGTACGCACATGCATTAGTGGCTATGGAAATATTGAAATTTTGTTTACCTAATTCGGAAAAATGTCTCTTCTTGTTATTTCGGTTGCCGATCCCTGAGTTAGCCGATCAGGTAGAGGTGGCATGTGGTGGTGTAAAGTGTCTGGGTGCACCCACCTTTGTCAAAATGTCTGGACAACGTTGAATAGTCAGACAAATACCGTCTAGACTCGAGAGGGGCTTCCCAAAGCTCCCTCGAATGGAGGCCGTTCTGCCTGCAGTAGAGTGGGCGTCACGGTAGCGAGATGTGAACTACCTCGCCTGGTATACAGGAGGTCGAGGGAAGATTCGGACCCTGACGCCTGCTTTATATTTGGAGTTTTTATGGCTCTTTCCCCGTGGTCGCATGGCTTTTTCTTCCAGTTCTCCGGTTTTTCCCTACACATTTATAGAAACATGCGTTTAGAGTATATGGCTGCTATACAGAAAATGTCCACGTGATAAACCACTTCGTTCAACTATCATTTGTGGCCAGGTCGCGTCTGAAAAAAAGGTATAAAGCTCAGTGGGCCTTACAATGTAAAATAAAAATTGTTTATATTTTCATAGAATGAACAAGAAATTGCAAACTGACATGCCCTTGCGTGCCATCAAAGCTGCAGCAAAGGAACTTTCCAGAAGGAATGGAAGCTGCAATGATTGGCGAAAGCCTTTATGGTTCATTGGGGTCATTCTCAAAACAGAGTACAAAAGTGTAAATAACAAAATAAATACGGTTCTTCTACTGATGGCTTTGTATTTCAGTGTTTTTTTGCTTCTTCAGAAGAGTGCGAAGTCAGAACCACTCAGTGCAACACTGGCTTGAGTTATGTACGACTGCAGTGCATATTGTTAATTTGAGAAATATTGAATCTCAGCGGGATCTCACACGTTTCAATAAAGGACATTGATTGATCGAGTGAGCAATTTTAGTTACTCAATACCTATGTTTTTACTTTTTTTCAAATATATTTTGCTGACACACATTCAGTTAATTCACTACAAATGGCCTCGTTGGTGGGCAGTTTCCAAAGCCCTAGTTTATTGTTTTGACAAAAAAAACGTGTTACACTTAGGTTGCGTGCTGATTATCCGCTGTTAATGCTGATGGCTTGTAGACGTGAGCCAAATAGTCAGGACAGCTTCAGCGGGCAAAGCACTGTTTCAATTTCCCCGGTAGCTTCTTGGAAATGTGAGCTGTTTGAAATGCTACAGAGCTGGCGGTATTTATATAATGATTTATGAGGACCCATATGCACTGAGACTTAGCATGGAAACCTGATCCACTTTGTCTCAGTCTGACCCGTAGCTAAGCTCGGTTTTGCTGTGCGTCTGCAGGCCCATATACGTAGTAGACTGTCTCTGTATCGTGCATAACTTGGGCAGGAGTTTTATTATTTTGTGTATAACTCTGCCTCCGTAATGGGGGCAAATGCAGTCCGCTAAATGAGCTAAATCAAGCTTTCGGTCTTCATTTACTTTAATTGTATAAACGGAGACAGGAAGGTCACTCTTGTTGAACATCCAAACTCGGCCTGTAAAAATAAAGCATTGACTGAAACCTGGCTAACCCGCGGACCCACAAAGAAGGGGCTTTCTTTAGCCCAAACATCTGCAGCCAAACAATATTTGTTTATTCAAGCCATTTGGGTTTTTTTTTGGTGTTATTTTGCAGGACCGTGTTTTCTCAAACGGGTAAAGGAAATGGCAGGCTCCACTATTATTTTTCCTTTCCCTGAACGATAGTTATGAAAATCCTGTCCGATCAATTGCAGGGTGTGTGTGTGTGGAGTGAAAAAGCGTTGGCTTTTAATTTTGAACACTTCCCGTGAGAGCAAGGGAGCCAGAAATCTATCGCCTTAATTCTCAGCAGAGCTTGCCAAATTACTTTAATGCAATTATTTCATGACAGCGCTGCAGTATCTTCTATTTAGAAACAATATATTTACGGTAGGTAATCTTTTACGAAGGAAAGCTAAACCATCGTGCGGCGTTGGAGGTCACAACGCAGCAGTAAAGTCTTTAGTCCGCTATTTATTTTGAAAAAATACTAAATGTTGTATATGTGAATGTCAGAATTTTCACGTACTGTGCCAATAAAGTTGTACACAATCTCGTGATAACCTCACGGATGCGTGAACCAAGAGTATGATAAAGCACCCTTTTCGTATCACGCATGCACACAGCATTGCACTCAATACTCTTCGGATTCAGTGGAAATGCCGCGGGCTTAGGGAACCGAACTAAGGCACACCGACGGGATTAGGTTTCTTGACTTTGGTACAATGCACAGTGCGAGGTGAACGGTGAACCGACGCATTTGGAATGTGTCTTGGGCCTAGTGCTGTTTGCCAGCCTGGTGGGAGCAAGTTAATTTTTGCAAGGCCTTGGGAGGGCATTGTATCCACCGTGGCTTCCCTTGACTGTGCACGGGTCAACTGTGTCCTGTCCCCTGGTGCCATCATATTTCACTCGGCCTGACCTGGAGCAACACTTTAATAACAAAGCCGGCACACACAGCAATGGCATTTTTAAATGGACGACGTCTTGCAACATATTTTCTACAAACTCAACTTTGGAAAATTATATATACCAGCCCTGCAGCTATACGTCAATAAATATCATCTCCTTATGCTCACGATACATTTCTAGAATTGTGTATGGAAATTAATTATTTATGATTTACGAAAATCCTACGCAAATTATGTGGTTTTTGATCATAGTCGTTTAGGCTAATGGAATAGATGAGATGGAACAAACTGGATAGAAAAAAAACAAGATACAGATTAAACAGACTTGACAAAAAAAGTAAGAATTTCTCAAATAAACTCATGATCGACCCTAAAATGTGCATGTGATGGATCTGTCACGATGTGGTGATAGCACACACACTGGACTTGCAATCTTCAGGTCGTGTTAGTCTAAGGTGGTATAAAGTATGGGTGGATCAGCTTTTTTCCAGCTCATGCAAATTATACTGGAAGTAAGTATAACGTGAATGCACACTTTGAAAATGCCAATAGTGTACAGTAAACCAGTATCATAGACAGTGCATTTCTAGTTGTTATATATAACCACTATGAAGTATTTTACGTAACATCGTGATGCAATACAGGGACTCCTCTATTTACGAACGAGTTAGGTTCCAGAGGTCTGTTCGTAAGTCGATTTGTTTGTGAGTCCAACTTTACTCATGTCGATTCCAAACGCGTTGTGCGGCGTGTACACTAAACACGGGGAATGGCTTCAAAATTTGTACAATCTCCTGTAGATGCAGATGCTACTGGTTCGTCATGTCGTGCAGATGCCACTGATTCTTCATGTGACATCTACATGACATACGGATAAGTTTGTTCGTATGTCTGACTGTTCGTAAGTCGAATATTCGTAAGTAGAGGAGTCTCTGTAATACGATACACTGTTTTGAAATGGGGGATGCTGCCACAGTGGTGATAATGGTGAGCAAACTGGACTTTCAATCCAGGGGTCGCCGGTTCAATTCAATCTCCTGGCGCGGTAGTTAAATCAACAGCGCAAGCTTTTTAAATCCCCCACCCCCTGCCTCTGTCCACCTAGCAGTGTTAATGGGTTCGTCACAGTTTGCCGATCGGCACGTAACGTGTGGTGGGGAGGGTAAAGCCTGGGTAGTTCCCACCTCTGTCAAGGCGTCTGGCCTGTGTGGAAGAGTAGGCCAAGTCTCCTACCAGGAGGGGCTCTCTAGAGCTCCCTCTAGTGGAGGTCCCTTCGAACAGCGGTGGCGTGAGAAAGAATTTGCAGGGCAGCACCTTTATCTTTGACCACACAATTGTAATACAGGCGGCATGTTAAACAACGCATGTGCATTCTTGCATGTTCAGCTAAGCGAGATGTAATTGTTTATGCGATTATGAACTACCGCATTGTAAAAAGATATAACCCTTAAGAATGTGGTTGAATCTGACTTCAACTCTACTATGTGACAAATATGCCGTGCTTTGCCAATTGTCATATTCAACAGACTACGTGGATAGTTCTACAGTCATTATCCTCATCCAAGGTCAATCCACTGCTGGATGAATGCCCTCCCCAAGCCGCAACCTCTCGCGATGCTGTGATGTGATAATCTGCATTCCATCTCCTCAGTGGATGGACTCGTTGTATGCGTTCCATTCTTTGGCTTCCACTCCGTCATGATGCCTGCTCAAGCCGCACTTGCTGTTATTTACAAGTTTGACTGATGTTAACAGTTTGACTGATATCCTTACTCGGTGTAAGATCTCTACTGAATGCGTCGCTATCTCTCTGTCTCTTTTGGGCACTTCTCAGTGCTTGTTAAACACGTGTTGATTATAATGATCCATCTCATTCTTCAGTCGTATGGATAAAAAAACACTCCCCTGTGTATATTTTTTATGCCACAATAATGTACTTGCAATGCCTCCTAGTGGTGGCCAATGCATGGATGCACTACACCATTGGTTCTCTAACTTTCTGGATCAACGGAGCACTTGGCAACACCTTAAAATATGTTTGCGGACCACCATTTACTCAGCGTTGATTTCAATTGATGTTTTTTTAGTAAAAAAAAAATTCTCGAAAAACATTCCTTTCTACCTAGATATTAAACATAAGGTGGCCGGATGGCCCAGTTGGGGGAAGAGGGGGGGGGTCATAGCGCTTAATGAGTGGGACCACTGGGGCTGTTTGGGCTCCAAACCGGGCAGCCGCCTTGGGTTGAACTGAGTTCTCGAACTCAGTGAGTTGGTGGTCTCAGCCCCGTCACCGACGACTGCCTTCAAGCATTTGGGTTCTGCACTAAGTAATGGACACATTCCAGCTTTGAGGGTACAGTAAATACGCTTGACGTTCGTGTGAAAAAAACAGTACAGACTGAAGCAGGGCATTAATTCTAGATTTGAAGCTTTCGTGACTGCAAGGATTCATATTCTTAGGTTTTTTCGGTAAAGTCACGTAGGTAAAAAATTTAAATTAATAAAAGTAAAATAAAACTAAATAAAAAATCACGACGTTTCGGAAGCAACACAAGCCTCCGTCTTCAGGTGGAACCGTCACAGCCACGACAGCTGTATCAAGTAAATGTTTTATTTTACTTTTATTAATTTTTTTTACCTACGTGACTTTACCGACAAAACCTAAGAATATGAAGCAGGGCAGGCTGGAATGTACTGCCCCCTGCTGGCTGCACGGATCTCAGAGCTCATATGTAGTTCTGTGACATCCGCTTCAATGCGCCGTTCGCTGACAACGGTCGTTCTTAATATTTACTGAAGCCTTGCACTCCTTTGGTTCTCAATCGTAACAAATAAAAAAATGTATGATGTTAATAAATACATAGGGTCTCTTGGAATTTCTCTTTACTTGCAACAGTAAGCGGGCTGTGACGGTTCCACCTGAAGACGGAAGCTTGTGTTGCCTCCGAAACGTCGTGATTTTTAATTTTAATTTTACTTTTATTAATTTTTATTTGATTTTTTACCTACGTGACTTTACCGAAACAACCTAAGAGTATGAATCCTTGCAGTCACGAAAGCTTCAAATCTAGAATAAATACATAGGGTTTGATGAAACAAAGTAGTTGTACTTACGTGGCTGTGCTAAATTTGTGTGTTTCGATTATTTACCTTCTAAAAGAATCTGGCCCACGTCTCGCACCCCCAGAAAAGGGCATCTCGCACCCCCAGGGGGTGCAGCGTGCACCCCAGGTTAAGAAGAACAAGCACCACTGGCTTACAAAGATGGACTGCACGTGGCTGTTTGATCCAAACGAATGCGACGTCACGTGATGTGACGCGTACAAAATACAATTGGGGGAAAAAGCAGCAAAAGTTACTTTCAAAAATAGTGGAACAAAAACGTTTTTTATTGCAGATGCTCATTTTGTTTGACGCGTCGAGTGTGTTCGTAGCTCACGTGATAATGTTACGTTTCTAAAATTATTGCTCGATATTTTTACGTATCCTTTAGAAAACAGAATCATCCTTTTCAGCTTGTAGCGGCTAACAATGTATTAAACGGTACGTATACGGTATAATAATCCATAAGGTGAATACACATTTGCTGCAAAAAATAGAGATTGCTTGAAACAATAACAATTGCAACTTGTTGAAAATGTTCCAGAAGCTCACCAAACACATAACAACCATTGCGACAAACCCATGTGCCGATGAGGTATGATGTGCAAGCATAACGCAATTGGGATTTACATAGCGTTTAAATACAAGCCGATCTCAAGTCGCTGTACAGATACGTGTTTTATAGAGAGAACGCAGTTGGTCATGGGCAGTATGTATGTTGAATTTCTTTCGCACCGTACGCAGCCAACGGCGCTCATTGGAGGTACCAAAAAAAAATAGTTTTCAATAGAGATCCATATCTCCTGTGGCTTCCTAATACCTGAAGGCAGAGGTGAGGGGGGAAATGGTATTGAGCCTGGACTAGAACAACGGGCAGGGAGTCGACATCACGGATGGCAGAGGGAAGGGAGTTACAGATGAAAGGGCTCACCGACTTTCCGCTGAGCGAAGGTTGACTACCGGGGACTTCGACAAAAAGCCTCGGTTTTCTGGAGAAGTTGAGGGAGACGAAAGGTAATCTAGATTGAGTCCTCAGAGGATCTTGAAGACGGGGGGAAATATACGATCTTGAAATTGATCCGGGATTGCATTTGGAGCCAGTGTCGGCGATTGGAATATCGAGGATGGCTCGTAACGAACTGGTTTAGGATCATGGCAGCTGCGTTTCGGATCACACATTTTCATTGGACGCTGACACATTTCATTTATGTTTACCACCGCAGGCACAAATTACAGAAACGCCCCCCCCCACCCCATCCCTCCCCTTTTAAAAACAATGCACTCTGCGGGAAATTTTTCTGCAAAGTAACCAATTGTGGCCGAGGGAGTCGTCTCTGATATCGGATAGCGAGCAGGGGAAGGTCGGAGGGGGAGGATCTATTTTTGCACTCAATCCGTGTCCGTACCCCCCCTGACGCCCCCATCGTCGTTTGCTCGCCCCCCTTCAAGGTGTGGCTTCAGGGGTGGGGACATTTAAAGGGGTAGCTCAGGACAAGCTGTGCCGTGCACGACGAAGAGCCCCTTTTTTTCCAGCAGCTCTGCGCGCTGTGGAAGAACATTTAAAAAAAACACACACACGCACACACAAAACAGCCACGCGAATGACTGCAAATGGGACCGGCCCCAAAGGCGATCCGGGTCGGGCTCCTTTCAAGTCGTAGCCAGGCTTGGGTTACACCCAGAGCTCTTTGGGCCGAGCGAGACTCAAACCCGCGGATCACGAACACTACAAAGTACATTTGTTGTGTTCATCTCTCCAGGCACACTTATTGCTAAGGAGGAGGCAAAACAAATACTTTTATATATGTCTGAAAGAACCGTACTGTATTTGAAAGGTTAATAGTGTCGAGTGATGAATATATTTTTAGAGTAAGGATATGTTCAAGGGGTGTTGCTGTGTGTCCTAATTGTGTACCCAGTGTGAATCACGCCACTGGTTCAACATTTCACTCCGTTCCCTCGTTAATGTTACTTGAGGCCATTCACGGAATTGAGCAATGCGCTTCAATGTGTGCATGACATTCATAATTATAAGAACAGCTCAGTGTGCGCACCATAGCCACGTGTGTATTAAAATCGATCTGCATTGACGAAGATGCTGGATTACCACTCGCGGATCTCTGGTATGATCGAGAATAATCTTGGTGCTCAGTTGGAAGCTGGACCAACGGGACACTTTGTGTGTAACAGCAACCTTCCCGCTGAGCTATGATGATCTCCGTTTGGAAATGATCGAGATGCGGGTAAACAAAATATGATGATCCTCAGTAAACACTGCCATTTCACAGCCTCCTAGACCCCGAATGAGGTTGGTGGCAGAGTGTGAAATACAATTTGGCACCGTTGCTGTCACTTAGATCGTTTTCGCACACACAAGTCTCGTGATATTTCGTGAGCGTTGTGTGTGACGACTGTTTCCAGCTACGTGCCCAGCGTGCAATGTATCGTAATTGTCGTATGTCTGAACACGAGGTTGTGTTAAAACAAGCCGAGCCAAAAAAAAAACTGCTGGTGAACAAAAAAATGTTTCAGTGCACGTTTTACGGCTTTTTTTCACCTTCTCGCCTGAGGGTCTTAACTTATCAAACAAGAAATTTCTTTTTGAAATTGCAGGTAACGTGCTTTCATCGAAGCAAAAAAAAACCTGTACAAAACAAGCTAATGTAAAACACATTGAAATGTTGAAAGCAAGCATTGTATTTTTTTTCTTCTCTCTCGCTTCCATAGTCACACCAATAAACTTTCGGTATGTGGAAAGTGATGTAGGTTAATGGATTCAAATGGCATTTTTTTGTGGTCTCCCTTTGAAGTGTCACACGTGCGTATGCCGAGGTGTGTGACAGACATAACTTATGGCCAAGTGAGTTTGGAATTATCGGCAAGTGTTGTTTTGGGTTTCCTATCACTGCATTTGAAGTGAACGGGAACCATCAATTTTTACATTTCACAAATGTATAAAAATAAGCGTGTTTGAACAAAACTCGAATACGCGTGATTAAAATCATAAACACCACCACCTGTGGATTACTAAATTCCCACCTCACCATTCCTCTTCAGGTTTTTCCATGATCTCAAGTTTGTCCATGTACTGATGATGTGTTTGTTTTCTGAAGTTAGCATAGCCGCTGTAAGGGAAGGCGTTGAGGATGTGAACTCCTGCTTAACTGTGGGAAACTTCTTTATCCTTTGTGATGGATGTACACCCTTGTAGAATAATATTTTAAAAACGTTACTTTATCACAACTCTTCTTCACCTTTGAGTGCGTACATCTACACGTTCTATTCTGAAACTTCAAATTCCTTACCCTGTCCTCCCATGATATTCGTAGCATCCTCCGATTGTGCCTGTATTTTAAAGGCCAGATGCTTATTTTCTTAAATATGCAAGAAAATCCATTTATCAATGGACTATAGACACTGTGATGACGCAACAAAGCTCGTGAACCTATCAGTGTGGAACTTTTGAGTCTTATCCCTCGTATGTACATATGCCATTTGTACTTAAATGGTGTATTAAATTATTCATTTATATTTAGTGAGTCACTTAGCTTTCCTATACTTTGCACTTCTATCGTGTTTTTATATTCTTGGTTGTTGTAAATTTCTGACCCACCCCTACTGGACATCTCTGAAAAAGAGCTGCATAGCTCATCGGAATCTTCCAGTTTAAATAAAGATTCTGATTCTGTATGAAGCGTGGTTTTCCCTGGTTACTCAAGATTATTCTCCCGCATTGAGCAAAACACGTATGACATCCTCCAAATGGACATATTGGCGGTACATCGGTGCAGCATGGCACGCCGGTCCTCATAAAACTGTCCCACGATGTTGCTGTCGCCCTTGAGTGAGCCGCAGACTCTCCATCAGAAGTTGCCTTCGATTCAGCATCTGCTTTCCCATTCGAACGTGCGTGCGGTGACACCACGAGCCTTAATCTTTTTATGCCACCGTCCGCCAAGAAATGAATCGAGAAACCGTCCGACCAAGTCTCGAGAACGAGGAGTCAAATCTGCCTTTGGATCACGGGGCCAAACGTCATCAGGCTGGGTGCTGCTATACAGCAACAGACTGCGAAGCTTTGTGTTCATCCCTGAGTTGTAACATTCGTCTTCCCGCTGCTTTGACATCACGAGAACTGATTTTGACGCATCACCACCCCGCAAGATTTTCTGAGCGGGGTTGCGAATTGCGGGAAAAGAAATAATTGTTGCGATTTTTTTCTTCGGGTCACCAATACGTTAAAATACAAGACAATCCTGAAAGGAGATCGCAGGCGTTGGCTTTTCCCGGGAATATAAATGCCACAATGCCACTTAACAGTGCCCTCTGGTGGTTTATTTTAGAAACAAGGGGCTTATTGTCGACGTCTCGAAGACAACAATTTGTCGAGAAACTCAAATACGGCAGTGAACCGCTTGCAAGCAGGAGCACTCATCCAGAGATGGCTTAAATAATAATAATAATCCCTCTATCAAAGCCCTTGCTGGAAGAAGTCATTCCCTTATGTTGTGTCAATCACGGGGGTGACAAGGCGCGGCGACGAGCGCGCCAGAATCGACCCCACTTCGGAGCAAGGGTGGCACAGTCGGGTTTTTTACAATCGGGTTTAATTGTCTTTTTAAATTAAACCCGATCATCTGAGATTGGGAGAAATCCGGTTTAATTGGTTCTAATTGCAGAACCGCACTTCGCCAACTTCTCAACGATGGGCTTCATCCATTCCAAGCGAAGGAACTCACTGGCGCCCACGATTGTGGAGGAGAAGCTCGTGTTCATCACGACCAACCTGCCCGCCGTATTCTACGACTACCCCGTGCCCGACGGTCCCCCCGAGTACGATAGCAGCACCGACGAGGAAGCAGCCTAAGCCTTGGATCAGAGTTTCGTATTCATTAAACCAGATTTTAATTCCCCGAAATCGGGTTTAATTGTATTAAAGAAAAAACCCAATGCCTGCCGCTGGAAAAATCTGTTTTTTTCCACCCATGCTTCGGAAACCCACGTATAGCCGCTGCTACACGCGAGAGGCCCCAGAAGTGCCAGGCAGAGCCACGAGGCAGAGTAATGCGACGAGAAATCAATGGGCAGCTGCCCGGGCCCAACCTCGACCACACATAGAGAACAGCGCCAGTTCGGTGGGAACGCCGCCTTTGCAGAACACCTGAACCCAGTTGCGTTGTCCACCTGCAGAGGAACAGCAGCGTAGGCATGTGATTGCATGTGCACACAAAAAGACAAAGATTTCCATACTCTTAGTTCTTTCGGTAAAGTCACGTAGGTAAAAAATGAAATAAAAATTAATAAAAATAAATATTAATTTTAATTTCATTTTTTACCTGCGTGACTTTACCGAAAACAGGTCCCTGCGGGGTGGGCTGGTAGGAACGAATAACCAAAGAATATAAACATAATGTATTATTACACTTGTTTAGCCAGGAAAGCCTCACTGAGTGTAAAGGTTTTTGTAGGGTCCTGCCAAATGTTTGCAGTAGGGGGCGATGTTGCTACACGTAATCGGACGATACGAAGGGAGAGTTTGAGGCCTAGTTCTAGGCTTTAGGCCTAGCTGTAGGCTTTAGGCCGCTGTGAGTTAATTTTAAATTTAAATGTTTTAATTATTAATGTAAAAGCTTTAAATGTAAATGTTTCTATTTTTATAAAACATCAGGGAATGTAACATTGTTAAACATTAACTCCCTTTCACACACGCGGGGGTACGATTCGAAGGGAGAGTTTGAGGCCTAGTTCTAGGCTTTAGGCCTAGCTGTAGGCTTTAGGCCGCTGTGAATTAATTTTTTATTTAAATGTTTTAATTAAAAACGATCTCAGGGAATTATAAGGGAATGTTACACTTGTTTAGGCAGGAAAGCCTCACTGAGTCTAAAGGTTTTTGTAGGGTCCTGCCAAGTGTTTGCAGTAGGGGGCGATGTTGCTACACGGACGGACGGACGATATAATCTATTGTAGGCTGGTTCACTTCGTTCCTACCAGTATAACTAAGAGTATGAATCCTTGCAGTCACGAAAGCTTCAAATCTAGAAACAAAGATTTCCCCCTGCGTAGGCTGTATAGACTGTCGGGGCAAAACAATGTCAGCTTGCACCTATTAGGGCCGACGTGGCACAAGATATATTTTAAAAATTTACCAGGTAAGGCTTACCGAGCTATACGCTCTTTTTCAGAAGCGACCTGGCCACAAATGATAGCTCAACGAAGTGGCTTATCACGTGGACATTTATAGCAGCTAAATACTCTAAACGCAGCCCCGTTACACGGAGGACCTGGAGAAAAATCCACGCGAACACGGGCAGAACATCCAAACTCCAAATATATAGGCGTCAGGATCGGGATCAAACCCACGACCTCATGCATACAAGGCGAGGTAGTTAACATCTCTCCACCGCGGGTGATGGTTTGTGAAGGGCGGGCAAATGAGCAGTTCAGATATCACTCGCTACTGATGTTAGCCATGGCCTGGAATCGAACTCAGGCTGCCATATTCATCGCGCAGTGCACAGATTATTTGCTTTACAATATTACGACCGAGCTTGTATAGGATATTTGAGCTCCCAGTTCATCTAAAAAACCAAATCAGTTACATGCAGGCTCTGTGAGATTCTATGAGAATAGGGAATTAAAATCCTCACCCGTCGCATATATATATTTTTTAACCTGGTAACTACGGAGCGCCTTTAAAGGATTTATGTGAGGGGTGCCCTCTTCTGTTTATTCCTGAACTTTTTTGTTGTTGCTGTGTCAACATCTGCCTAATTCTTCGGAGAAAGGGGAGAGGGCCATTTGGCCTAAAAGAAAAAGGAGAGAAGGAAAAGAAAAGCTCTCTGGAATGCAAACAGTTTTCTTTTGCCTCCTCTTTTTGTGTGTGTGTGGGGGGGGGGGATCAGCCCGGGAAAGATAAGTCATCAGAGTCCAAAAGCAATACCCGTAAGTCATTTGCAAGGGATTGAAGAGACAGGAGGCTTAAGGGAGGGTGCATTTTCAACCAGTTCTAGCAATGAGGAATTTCAGGGACAAGTAGGACATTTAAAAAAAAAATAACCCGTAAAAACAAAGTTTTTCACTATAAATCCTTTATATGCGTGGCATCGGTTTTATTTTATTATTCATTTCTGTTTTTCTTGAGTAAGAGTTTCATTTTTATCACATTGGTATTTTAAATGAAATATGAAAAAAAAAAATCCTACAAAGTAGAACATTTTTTTAATTTTTTTTCACTAAAATAAATTGTCACGCACAACGAGTCTGTGTGCAATATGTTAGCTCGATTGGATCACGGGAAGTGGGTTACAAAAACGACCGAAAGATTTGCACGGTCGTAAGCGCGCAAGCAAGCAAGCAAGTGAACTTAATATAAAGTATTTAAAAAAAGACCTAGAAGGCGATGAACAATGTATCTGTTTTAAAAATGTGTGCATCAAGCTCCACGTAAGGTGGACCCAGAGGCGAGCATAAATGTTCACTTCAAAGGTCCCAGAGTACAGAGTGTGCCACTCGAGATGTGAGATACGGCCATGGCTGACGCCTCCATTTATACTTTGAAGATTTCAGGTCAATGACTTTTAAATGTCATAGCAACGATTTTAAGTTAATTGGTTGCGACTCTTGCTTCGACGTGTTGTCAGGGCAAAGCTCAATTGCTAGACCAACAGGCTCTCGGAAAGTTCAAATCCCACATTCACAGCCACGGTCAACTAAATCCATCATCCCTAAAGGGTTGCTAAAATGAGTACAACTTGGTGGAAAAGAGCAACTGTGTTTTTTTTTCTTCTCGTGACAGACTGGTTGACACTAGAGGTATGTGGAATTTCCACCACTGGCTCAGAACTGGTGAGAGGCGATGTTGTGCGTTTGAGCACGGGGGAAACTTAAACCTGGAGTACGGAGTGGACATTTGCTCGTTCCGTGGCTCCGACCCAGTCCCAACAGACTACAACATTGCCGATGTGGTTCCCACGAGACCGGCAGCTTTAGTGCCCCATTATGACCCACCATGTCGAAGTGCATATCCTATTCAACTCTACATTCTATTCAGTCAACTGCAAATGTTGAAGTCACGTACCGGTATTGCATTCATGGTTTATGCATCGTGGCCACCAATCCAAGCCCCTGTTCAGGCTCAAGCCTGCTTTTTTAGCTGCCAATATCTCACAAGATCGGGCACTCTCAGGTGCTATAGGCTTCGGGGCTAAGTTGTCAGCAGAGGGCAGTGCAACAACATTCATTGTTGTACTTTATTGTCCTCGAATCTTTCTGCTCCCTACCTTCACCAACCCACACTGGCCAGTGTGGTGAAGTATGTTCAATTAAGTCCCAAGACCTGCTTAGCGTGGAGAGACCCTCATCCAGCAGTGGATTGACAAATGGTTGTGCATGTACACACGTAGTGTCACTGTAATAATAAAAAAGCAAGTAAAAAGCCATGTGGTTCCCTGCTCAAAGGCGGGGCATTATTCTTCTCCATTTGCGATACTGAGCCGTTGGTGTACATTCCACATTCCTATGGAGGGGACCAGTTGCTCTGTAGTACCATGAATTAGACAACCTTAAGATACAATGTTTAAATCATCAGAATGAGATATAATACAAATGTTTGATGTTGCTGCATTGGCAGTGGTGCATAAGCAAGCACAATTAACAAACAAATAAACCTTCTACATATTCGTCAATAACACGGCCTTAAAATAAAAAAAATATATAAATAATTGCATTTTCCCCCAAGCGGTATAAATGGGAATGGACGTTAGAAACGTTTAATTACTATTTTCATGTTATCCGATTAGTCAGGTACTTAAATCGATATTTAGTAAACATCAATTACCTATATAATTGGATAGATAAGTCCGATGTGAAGCGTACAGAAAATGAATGCACAATCAGAATCCCAGCAGGGATACAAACAAGTTTATGTCCAACACCATGTAATTCTATAAGACATTCTTTCTTATCGAGAAAGATCGAGGACAAATGATTTCTATCTAAATTACAGCCCTAATTGGTTGAAATACGACGCACAAGTAAAGAACAAAAAAATAACTTCATTATTATATTAATGATTGCCCATATATTTAAAGTGTTTGAAATGTACATCCACAATCGATCAATGGATATGCCCATTCGTTTTCATTCAAATGGACCTTTGGCAAGGAGATAGTATTGTAAACAAAACTCCGTTTTATTGTTCTATATACCAGTGTTCATGAGAAGTGGGCACTCCATCGTTGTCGTCCCTGGCGTGGTTGTTGCTGTTTCTGCTTATTGGTAGTAGCAGCCTAATCAATCTTAATTCACCAACACACGTGGAAGCAATATGGGAAGCCACTAAAGCTGAACAGATGCTATCAATACACCGACGATACCAAAGATTAAGCACCTGTGAATATCTGAGCCAGATGACAATGGATACGGATGTGATTGGTAACATCTGGCCAGAGTCGCTGGCTTGAATCTAATAAGGTAGGAACCTCCTGGTTACACCAGCCCACAGAGGATTATTGTGTCCGTCCGTCCGTCCGTCGTGCATCCAAAAATGGGAGGGGTGGGCCTGGGTGGAGAGGGGAGGGTGGAGAGTGGCTGGGTGGAGAGGGGAGGGGCTGGGTGGGGAGGGTGGGGAGGGGCTGGGTGGGGAGAGGAGGGTGGGGAGGGGCTGGTTGGGGAGTGTGGGGCTGGGTGGGGGGTGGGGCTGGGTGTGGAGGGGCTGGTCACCCCGTGGTGCCCTTATAAAACTCAACGTTTAACCTACTCACGCCGGCTTGTGCCCACCCTCACAGTCGGCCATATTTGCAGAATACACCACGCCGCCGTTGACCCTGGCCATTGACCGAACAACCCAACGTTCCTACCAGCTCCCTCCGCAGGAATGTGTTTTTTGTCAGACCAAAGGGTTTTTGTAAAACGCTGTTGAGGAATATTATGAACAACTGTGTTTTGAAAGTACATTAACTCATACAATGTAACACTGCCGAATCAAGAGAATGCTGTGATTATTGGGTGAGAGAAAATATCAAGCAGTTAGGGCATCGTCATTAGGCATTTGATTCATTATTAGCTCCTCTTGGCGATTTGGCGAAATTCTACAATTTGGGGTCACAATCCAATTCAAAGAAAAAAATTTGGCTGTCTAATTTTGACTTTCTCATTTATATTGTGTTTGTTGAAATGTATTGTTTGTTGTGTCTCATGTGTTCCATCGGCCTAATGCAATAGTGGCATATGCTAATGTAATGTTTAACGTAAATCACAAGTAGATCTAATCAATTATCTCACACACACACACACATTACAATGCATTATCGGGAGAGTGAGTGCAGATTAATCAGTGAATTGATGCATCATTGCATACCATTAACAACAACCCCCCCCCATGCCATCCGTGGTAATGTCGTGAGATGAAGCGCACCGAGACGATCTCACTTTAAAGGAGTGCGACCCTTACGCGAGAGGTGAGGCCTTGATAACACCAGGTGGTGCTGGGTGTAACCTCCAGCCACACTTCACACGTAACATCGTTCAAACGTTGTTTGCTTTTCAACAATGTCGTTATGCTGAAAATCAGAATCCATTGCCATGTTTCATCACACGTGACAACTTGATTCTGTTTTCTTTGTCAGGTGGTAAAGGGTTATGGCTTTGATTGGCTTGTTACTTCAAACAATGTAACCCAAAATAAACCAATTATGAGTGAAACCCCCTAGATTAGAGAACGGCAAATAGAAGCGGATATCGGTGAAGTATTTCACAATTTAGAGAAAACTTGTACACAAATGTGAAAAAGCCAGGCACATATGCCCAATAATATTGCAATCCAATAGTGCAATAAACCGCTTTTGCAAAATATGTAAGGAGAGGAAGGTGCAAATGAAGCAAACGTTTCGTCCTGTACAGTATCTATGCATTTTTATGTTTGCACATTTCCAGGCACTGTGTCATAATGATGTAATGCAAAGGTCTAAAAAGGGCATGAACTGCCATTCCCATGGTTAATGGTGCAGCAGAAGTAGGGACAGCATTGTTAAGCTCTGTACCATATAATGTATTGCACTAACCACTGCTCCTACTTGTGAATGTTAGGTATGGAAAAAAACCTAAAACCCTTGCTAATATGTAATTTATATATGCGTGATTTACAATGGCAATATAATGGCTGTCATCTTGACACATGCTTCTCGGTCTCAAGAGAACCATGCAGAGGCCCGACATCAACGTTCGTGATTGCCAACTCCAGGTGGGACTCAGCAGTGGGAGCTTGAGCCAAAATACTTTAATTGTGGGTATGAGAGACATTGTTGACATTGGCAAGTGAATCATGTTGAATGCGATGCAAGTATAAATCATATATATAAAATATCTTAAATTACAGAGTAATAAATCCAGTGCTGAAATATTGCAAGTGAATGTTGGTATTCATGTTGAATTTGAACTAAATATAAATCATATAAAAATATATGAAATTACAGAAATGAGAGGACTAAATACTCTGCTGTGTTCCATGTCCACCTTGGTATGGTGTGGTAATACCAAGAGCTTACTTCTGCTGCTCGATTCTTTAAATCTGGAATTCGGATCATCATCTGAGCCCGAGCCACCGACTATGTAGAGGGTTACGATGCATACCTTTAACACAAAACAGAAAAAGGTGAATACTAACAGATAATGAATATCATTACTCATCAAGAAACTTTATTTATACAAAAAAAACAATGAAGACAATGGGCATGATTCGTCTATTTTGCTGGTAAATCTGGCCATATCAACAAAATTCAGTACCCTGTACCAACTCAGCACCTTCCTGCCATGCATTCGCCCCTTCGAATGGTGCCCCGGCAATTCTGTATGACATTGGGGTCAAACCTGCATGCCATTGGCCCCGGAGAATGCGTGGCAGCAGAGCCATTACTTTACATGAGGCTATATATATTTTGCCAATGCCACTCGTTCCTCCTACTTCTGGTGCCCCCTGCTGGCGACACTGTCGATTGTTAAAGTTTGGCCGCATCAAACAGTGGCAACGTCACATTTTGGCGAAGCAGAGAGCAGGATGAGCAGGTGGGCAGCTAACGGGTGGCATCTGTGAAAAAAGAGAATTATAGCTGCAGTATGAATGAATATTCTGATTCTGATGTTGCTCGCATCGAGTGTGCCAATCCTGCTAACATCCACTCGCCTTTCTCGTAAACTTCTTTCTCACTACCTTCGCCCGAGGTCCCTGATCTCGTTCTTGTCATTTGGCATACAACGACTGTATATTAGGAGTTTGAATAATAAAGTGGTTTATCGGGCAGATGAGAGCATTTTATCATATCAACAAAACTCAAGTTGATTTGTTACCGTGGCTGGGATGTATGTTTGAGCTCTTAAACATGTGCAATGAAGCCTAGAAATAATGTTCTAATACCCAATACAATTTTAAAATCATCGTAAAACTGCTTTGATATGACCTTTTGTGTAAAAAAATATACTATTGCTTTATAGTTTTGCTGAGAGCCCAATGGAATTCCACTGGATGTATTAAACCCTCAAGCCTATTATTTTTTCACACTAATAACCCAGTTAAATATTTTAATATCTCTTTAAACCCATGGTATATGAATCCTGATTTGAAGCTTTCGTGCCTGCAGGAATTCACTCTTTGGTTCTTTCGGTAAAGTCACGTAGATAGAAAAAAATAACTAATAAATCACGACGTTTCGAGAGCAACACAAGCCATCGTCTTCAGGTGAAACAATACAGCAGGCAGATTGCTGAGGAGGAAATGTAGTAGCCAAAGGTTATATAGACGTTTTTGGTGGGTTCAACCCAAGGGTAAGTGGGCAGGACTACGGATGGGATTTGCAAGTACATGTAATCGCAGAGAGGGTAGGGGTGGGTTCTATCTACGTGACTTTACCGAAAGAACAAGAGAATATGAATCCTTTTTATAGAAATAAAGGGACATTTATAGCATAGTGTGGTCCTAAAAGCCTTGGTGGTGTTCACCGATTGCCACAAAATCACAAGTGTTCGCCTGAGTTTGCTTCTGTAAGCTATTGAGATTGCCACAGGATCACTAAACCGACCTCCCCCTCCGAGGATTAAAACCAAAACGTCGAGGTTTGATTCCTGAGCAAGGTATTTGGGTTAATTTACTGAACCCTAAGAACCACGCCAACATTCAAAACAACCGCGGGCAGAGGTAAGGCCCCCTCAAAACCAAGTTCAAATATCCCACAACGCACAGGCGACAGCGTGCGCGTCGGCGCTCGCGATTGGCGGACGAGGGAACCGCCCCCCCGCCGTTGTCCAATCGTAGGCGCCGTATCATCGGCGACGTGCATCCAGACTGGGGATTTAAAATAGTGCGTTTCTCGGGCTTTGCGCGTTGAAATGGCCGCGGGACTCCGACGAATTTGTTCGCGGCCGTCGACATGGACAGCTTCGTCGCCGTGAGGTTATCTGGCGAAAGTTCGTCTCTGCATGCGACGCATTGTGAGGCTTTTGCTGTTGTTGTTGGCGCTGTTGCCCGGCGAGACGATGTCGTCAAAATCGCGGCTGTTATAACGATGGAGGAGGAGGGGAGTTTGGGGTGTGTAGAGTTAAGTGGCCCAAGTGGATTGCGAGGGCACACAAGCCCGTTGTGTGTGTGTGTGCACACACATAAATAGCAACAATACTACAATAAACAAGCAAACAAACGTGTTACTGTTGACTCTCTACAGATGGAATTGCGAGTTTGTGCGCGTCGAGCGCTCTGCTGTTATCGTGAAACGAAACGTGGGTTCTTGGACAGTAATTAAGGTTGTAGCGTGGTGGTTTTTATTAAATTAATGACGTTTAACTTGAGCTTATTTATTGGAGATCGAAGCGGGACAGCCGTCCCTTTTGGGGATCGATAAAATAGGGAACCACTTGTTAGCGGGAGTCCTTTTTAGAATTAACTCATCCCCGTCATAGTAATGTGGAATTTCCACCACTGGGTTAGTGTGTGGGGTGGGGTGTCATACAGAAAAACACCGCCTTAGCCTAGTTTGAGCCCAGTGTTCATAGTTTATTAACTTTTTTTTTTATTGCAAATCACCACGGAATCTGTGTAGAGTACGATACTTTATAATGCAGTAGCTGCAAGCGTCACACGTCGTTCTGGGTGTTGGCTCTCTTAAGCGAATTAAGCGAAGTTATTTGGTGATGTTGCGGTGGCAGTGGTGCCCCGGTACAATTAACAACTCCACATTCGTGAATAACGCCACTGTGTGTGGCCTTTTATATATGCAGTAGTATATAATGGGCAATGGTCCTTCTCCATAGCTCGTGGTTAGAGGCCAAAGAGGTTTAATAAGGATTGGGGACTGCACCTGATAACATTGGAGCCTGATGAGAAGAAAATGTTGTATTGCGATTTCGATTTAAAGCTTTCGTGACTGCAGGGATTCATCTTCTTGGTTCTTTCGGTAAAGTCACTTAGAAGGGAAATAATAAAATAATAAAAATAAACAATAAAATAATTTTGACGACGTTTCGGCCACAACGCAAGCAGGCGTCCTGCTTGCGTTGTGGCCGAAACGTCGTGAGAATTATGTTATTATGTTTTATTTTTATTATTTTATTATTTTCCTTCTAAGTGACTTTACCGAAATAACCAAGAAGATGTATTGTGATTATCAGTTTTTAAAAAGGCACGATTAGTTACCAAATACTAAGTACAAAGGTTGTTTTGTGTGCGTCAGCCCGGAACGTGAAGGAGTAAAAGTCATATCTAGAATTATCGATGACAATGTTTGCACTTTTGTTACCTGTCTGTATGTGAGACGAACCCACATTTTTGTGTGTGCCACACATGGCCGCGGAAAACGATGATTTTGGCGTAATTGAAAAATAAAGATGATAATGAGGCTTTGACGACCCCACAATTAGTTTGACAATACTTCATAATATTGGGTTGGATTGTCCTGCAGGTATAATGGCAATTCTTTAAATACTCGGAAGTTGTCACGTGGACAAATACTCCAGTTGATTTAGTGGATAGAGCATTTTAATTATTGTACAGCCATGTTATGTAGTGTATAATACATGTTAAGTTATAGGTTCATGTTAGCGAGTTTATAGTAAAATTATATTGGAGTATATAACAAAAAATTGAGACTGCGTGTCAGACTCGCAACATTCTCTTTACATATCTTTTGCACTGTCTCCTTTTTAATTCTTAAAGTTATGTTCGTACATACCCATAACGTTATTTTAACGATACATATTTGTTTAATGTACATAAGTATAGTGTGCTCTTCAAGCTGCATCATAAATTCATTGTAAACCACTGTCAATTAATATTGTACTGGAATGTATTCACAGCTGAATACATTACAACACATTATTGATTTGAACAGTTTGCCAAATTCCATTAACCACTTGATCTTTGGAGTCC